>NC_138768.1:413946855-414446855 GCF_965119305.1 Pelophylax lessonae
ATCTGTCAGCCTTCCATTCTAACTGAGCCAAGACATACAATCAAGGCTGGAAACACACCTAATTGTGAAATAATAGTTTTTGAGACCAAGTACAGGGGGAGAGTTCTCAGAAAAGAAGTGACCACTCTGGGCTTCAACAAAATGGCGGCCTCAAGCAAGAAGACACAGCAGCAAAGCTGGAGGCAATTTTGGTAGCATATTTATTAATGTGGACTGTATGCTCTTTTGTTAAAGAACATTAATTGCTATCAGACTAGTATTGGCAAAGTTCCACTTTAAATTTCTTTCATATCCTCAAGCTTAACTCCAAATTTTTTTTTTACAAAATTAAAAATCTATCACTCAACTGGTGTAGGGATTAAACAAGCAGTTTTCACTGCACTATTCACCTTTCCTTTAGCACTGCTCCCTGCAAACTCATTGTTCTGTGATCGAGTGCAGGTCCTCTTTCTGATTCATCCAACCCACTTGCATGCCTCATGCATCATACCGTCCTGGGCTTACAGTGCTCCTAGACAGAACAGACTCACTCATCTTTATGTGAACACCATGTTGTCAAGGAGTAAGGACCGCTCATTGTTGAGGAATAAGAGGAAACTGTTAGCACTTGGGATGATCGAACTTTTGAAAAGTTCGGTTCGACCAGGACACTCGAATTTCCCGAAAGTTCGGTTCGGATTCCAGAACCCCATTGAAATCAATGGGACCCGAACTTCGGGAATCAAAAAAAAAAACATTTTTAAGCCCTAAAACCTAATAAATGCCCCTAAAAAGTACCTAGGGTTCTGGGTCATGCCCCAGGGACTATGAATCAGGCAAAAAAAGTTCTTAAAAATTGTCGTTTTTGATAGGGAGCCAATTATTGAAAAACTTTTGAAGGACTCTGTTCTTGCATAGTTGGATGTTTTTGATTATTTATGCAATTTATGCACTTTATTTATTTGCACTTTATGAAAGGAGGGTAACACCATCCCTGCGCTACTGAAATTGTAAGAAAGATAATCTGTTTTTTTTTGTGATGAATTTTAATTTATGTATAGTTGTCACTGAGGCTTTATCAGAGTCAGGTCACCCTAAACTATGGTCACCCTGACATGACAGAGTGGGGTCACCCTGGCATGGCAGAGTCAGGTCACCCTAAACTCCGGTCACTCTGACATGACAGAGTGGGGTCACCCTGGCATGGCAGAGTCAGGTTACCCTAAACTCCGGTCACCCTGACATGGCAGAGTGGGGTCACCATGTGCTTCCTGTAAGTGGGTGTGGTATTTTGCACAATAGCTGACTAGCAAGCACGTATACCTGCTGTAGATATATCATCAGTGCAACATGATTACTAGACGGATCCCTGACACTTAAAAGTATCCCTACAAAAACTAGATTATTGAATCTAACTATAGTGGTATATAGTTCCCCAAACTACACTGCATATACCTTTCCTCACACTAAAAGAAGAGCTCCATACAGCAGAAGATAATTGCAAAATGACACTGGAGCTTTACAAGAAGCAGGAGAAACACAAATGCTTCCACTCTCTTCAAAAGCCTCTGTATTACAGTGCTAGAGGTTAGGCTATGTTATATACTGGGGGGCGTATTCACTCCTGATTGGCCCCTGGACACCGTAGTCACTCCAATCACGTTCCTAGCAGACTCCTGCCCCCTCATTGGCTTTTACTGATGTTTCTGGGCCAATCACAGGCTTTTAAAGCCCAGTTCCTGTCCCATTGCATTTTGGGCAGTTCTGGTGACCGAATTCCGAACTTTTACCGCAAAAAGTTCGGAATTCGGCCGAATTTCGAACACCCAATGTTCGTGGGCGAACTGATGGTCGACCCGAACCGTTCGATCATCCCTAGTTAGCACATATCTTTTGTTTAAAGTTTTATTTGTTTGGTTCTGTCCAGGCTGCATTAATAATACTGATACCTTAAAAACACTGACTTTAAGTCAGTCTATCTATAGCTTTAGTTACAACCAGGGCTGCCAATAGAAATCATGGTGCCCTGTATAGCCTGCCTGACTCTTCCTGGGACAGCCCTGCACGGGCCAGAACCTTCACCTAATTTTAGGAGCCACAGCACCTCAGATTACTTCTCCTGTGCATGAAAGAAATTAAAGAGTCCCCTCTGCCCCCCAGAACTGATGGTGCCCAGGGAACTTTACCTTACTTGCTGAGAGTTGAAACTTGCATGGGGTACTCCACCAGATCCCAGTGGAAAATAAAGAGTCCCCTTTCCACCATGTCTGCTTCCCCCTAGTTGCAGGAATTGAACTCATGCCTGGTAAGGGGGTGTTTCAGGCTCCACCGCCTATCAGCAGCCCTGGTTACACCCCACCACCTTTCCTGTTGGATAGTACTTATTTCTGCTCATACATTGCGGAGGCACCAGGAACTGTATTGTGGGATAGGTATGAAGAAATGGGAACACTTCATTGAACAGTTTATGCTTCCAACGATTTACTGCAGTTTAATAGTTTTATTGTTTCCATAACTTTGCTTCAAATAGTCTGCAATACAGAATCAATTCATTATTTTTTCCACTTTATATATATTTAAAAGCTATAGTTGTACAGAACATATTTGTGGGTTGGTCATGTGAAGCAGAATAGACTTCCTGAACTCTGAATCAATGATCTGCCACTGCAGTGAATGAACTCAACAACTTCCAGGTAGATGCTGAGAGGTTGCTCACAGGAAGCCTAATGTGCAGGATGTGAGAACTCTGTGTTCCCAGTCTCCATCTTTAGCTACAGAAGGCATCAAAACAACAAACAACAAAAATTTGTCATCCATCTTAAATTTTTTTTTTGTTTTTTTTTTTTAATTAGGTGCGGATTTTGGAGATTAAATTATGTGCTTGTGCACAAAATAAAAAAAAAAGAACTCCTAAGGACATTTATATAGCAGTAAATGTGACATCCACCAGATATTCACTGCAGGTGAATCTTCCTGGTGCATGGGTTTTAAAGTAGAGTGATTAATTTGCCACCTGTGAATGTTATATTCACTGAAAGCATGCCTTTATATGTGTCTATTCTGTCCACTACATCCTGCTGATGTTAGCTCATGCAGGCTCATATCAGCGAAAGGTGTAATTGCATCTAGAACCATGAACTTATTTTTTACCTACCTGGATACAGATACAAAATGTGTCTAAAGCCAGTGTCCTGCGGGCTGGATTGATGTGAACTGAGTTTGTTTCTAAGATACTTATCAAGAGCCCCCTCTGTGAAATATATGTGTCTTGAACTACTTTGACTACAATGGTGTCTTTATGGAGATTTACTCACATTGGGTCTTGATGATTCCCTATTGGGAAGTCAGTCCTCCTGTTTTAAGATTATGTGTACATGACCAAGAGCCCACATATGAACTGTAATGGAAATCTTTGCATGTTGTGAACCCTAATGTTGAGAGTTATTTTTAATTTTGTGTAATAGATTTTTAATGGTACATAATAAAGTTTTTTTTTTTTATTGTACTCAGTGTCTCATCTATATGTCCACACAAAGCCCGTGTCTGCATATTTTGTTCATAGTTGTACATAGTGTGTTTAACCACTTTAGGACCGGAGGATTTTCCTGCTTTACATCCAGGCCATATTTTGCGATTCGTCACTGCGTTACTTTGACGGACAATTGCCTGGTCGTGCGACGCTGTACCCAAACTTATGTCCTTTTTTTCCCCCCAAATAGCGCTTTCTTTTGGTGGTATTTGATCACCTGTGCGATTTTTACTTTTTGCGCTATAAACAAAAAAAGAGCGCCAATTTTGAAAAAATAACAATATTTTTCACATTTTCTTATATAAAAATCCCCCCCCCCAAAAAAAATGTAAAAATCTAAATTTTTTAACATTTTAGGCCAATTTGTTTTCTGCTACATATGTTTGGTAAAAAAATGGCAATAAGCGTATTTTGATTGGTTTGCACAAAAGTTATCGCAGGTATTAACTACAGGAAATTTATGTCATTTTTATTGTTTTTTTTTAACTAGTAATGGCGGCGATCTGCGATTTTTTTTGCGGGACTGCGACATTGTGGCGGACAGACCGGACCCCTAACTGACATTTTTGACACTTTTTGGGGTACCAGTGACATTACTACAGTAATCAGTGCTATACATATGCACTGTTACTGTAAAAATGACACTGGCAGGGAGGGGGTTAACTTTTATTGGTGATCAAGGGGTTAATGTATGCCTGGTGCTTACTGACGTGTGTGAGGGGAGGGGACTGTGTGACACAGGCACAGATCGCAGGTTCAGCTATGCTGAATCCTGTAACCTGTGACTGTCTGTCACATAGGAGATCCGCCCTCTTTGTTTACACAAGAGGGCGGATCTCCTCATTCGATCCCTGACGATCGTGGAAGAGTGGTGGTGATCACCGCCTCTCCTCCCCTGGCCCGACTCCGGGAGCCAGCCTCCGGCGGTGCGCCACAAGGGGAGGAGTCCAGCGACGTAGACCTACATCGCTGGACGATAAGGAGCCACTTTGCTGAAGTACGCTCAATGTCAGCGGTCGGCAAGGGGTTAAAGCCCAAACCTTTTTTAAACTTTAGGTAGAGTGTGGAAGTGTTATTACCTCTTTTGAGTTTTATTCCTGTGTCCAGACTAGGGAGATTTACCCTTTTTGATCATCCTGGTCACCATTGTTCCCAGGGGAAGAAATGATGGGAAATTTAAAATTTTAGCTGTACAGTAGAGGTGAGGGGAATATTCCATTGGGGACATCTTTTTAGGGAGTCTGACTTGGAATTAGCCCTCATTAGGGTTTATTTACTAAAGCTGAAGCATGCAAAACCTGGTGCACTTCTGCATAGAAACCAATTAGCTTCCAGGTTTTATTGTCAAAGCTTAATTGAACATGCTGAAGTTAGAAGCTGATTGGCTCAAGGTGCACCCGATTCTGAGTGTTCCAGTTTTAGTAAATTTACCCCACTGTGTATTTCATTTCTGTATAGTAACTGACAGCAAAACAGCCAGCAAAAACAAATTAAAACAAGTTAGGAATTACTGACAAAAGTTCTAAAAATCTTATCCAGAACTAAAAAGATGGTTTTGACTTTATAAATACTTTACCTGCTCATTTTGACATCCTAAGGAGAATGAGTGGCTCCAATAAGGAACTAAATTGTAGAATTTTGTTGCATGTGCCTATAATGTGTAATAGCCACACATAAAGAATTGTAGTTTTTCTTAACAAATGTAATAAGAGTGTTGTACCATTGTATATATATATATATATATATATATATATATATATATATATATATATATATATATATGAAATATCGCTGTGATGTTTCTTAAATATTTCTAAAAGCAAGACCAGAAATGTAAGGAAAACTGCATTATTTTGCATTTCTGGTCTTGCTTTTAGAAATATTTATGAAAGTGCAAATACAAAAAATACCTGCTAATTCCAATAGCCTTGTAACATCCTGTACACTGAACTGATATCTGTAACAGTGGTTTTATCTTTGCCATCTATCTTCCCACAAGAAGGAGATTCAGTCAGATGTGCAAAAATGTTAAAGTCATCAGCTACAAAAACTGTAGCTGCTGAATTTCAATAAACATACATTCACCTGTCCAGGGATCCAGCTCTGTCCTCACCTGAGCCAGTTCTTCACCAGTCTGAGGGCATTCAACTGTGACTCCTTCCAGCTGGCTGCCCACTGCACTTGCGCAAGCTACACTGCACTTTGTGAATGGTCCTGCCGCCTTCAGGGACCTCTGTGTCATGTCCCAGAAGGTTGCAGGGGGAGGGGTGAGAGAACTTCCATTTACATTGCTTAGGCAATCCGAGCTGAAATGGGAGCGTGTACCTGTCAAAACAAGGTAACCGCTCCACCCCCCCCCCCCAAAAAAATATATAAATTATAAATGAGGGGGGGGAGAGGAGAGCGTGAAACTTCCACTTATAGGTGAAGTTCTGCTTTAACTGTAGAGCACCACCTGCTTATTTAATGAAGATAAGAAGTGGGGCAAGTGTTTGTTGTCCAATTCCAGGAGAGCGGCCTAGGGTGACAACACTTCTCCATAGATACAGTAAAGTGGGTGAATGTTCTCATCCTAGGACACAAAATATTACTGGTAGAATCACCAGGTGAAGATAAAGGGAAAAAGTCTAAAAAAAAAATGAATAATTAAAGAGGTTGTAAACCCCCAATTTTTTTTTTCAACCTGCAAGAGAAACACATAATGAGCTAGTATGCATTGCATACTAGCTCATTATGAAATACTTACCTTAGAACGAGCCCCCGTTGTGCCGCCCGCTTACCTGTATGACGGGCGACATGTTCAGTTGCCCGTTTTCCGGGATCGCGGCATCCGGCCATCTGATTAGCCGGAGCCGCGGTGACGTTACTCCCGCGCACGCACGCGGGAGCCGACGGTCATGGCACAGGGCTCGGAAGGAACGGCACCAGCGGCCGTTCCTTCGGAGCGCATGCGCCAGTTACGTCACTGGCTGCATGTAAGGTAAATATCTCCTAAACTGTACATGTTTAGGAGATATTTACAGTACCTATAGGTAAGCCTTATCATAGGCTTACCTCTAGGTACAACTTGCAGAGGAGGGTTTACTTCCTCTTTAAATGTTTTTTTTTGGGTTTACATATGCTTTAAAGCCTTGGGTGGACAACCTGCTTGATAAATCCCCAATCCAAAATCTGAATTCCACAATACATTTTTGTTGTCCTGAAAATGTGGAGCATTGATGTTCATTCATAATAATTCCACACAGAAATAAACTTTGTTCAGGAAGTTGTGGGGCACACAACAGTCGATGGGCCTGATTTTAGAAATTGCACCATCACTTTCTTAAACAGCAGTCAACTTCACTGCTCTTGAACCTTTGACAGTTTCTTTTCTAGAAAGTCTAAAGACAGAACCTGGCTGGTTTCACAGTTTTGTGTGTGCCGTTCTAATTCAGATACACTTGGCTACTACTACCTGTTTTACATACACTCTTATGTTTTTTTCTCTGCATTAGAATTTCACCAGCCTGTGCGTTCTTTGTTATGCCTCTATTGTTCACTATGCTCTGTGATCATATTGCTCGTTAAGTGAACTCGTCACAATTAAAGACATGCTGTCAGGCCACACAATGTATAATGATCTATTCTTATTGATCTTTCTTGTTTGCTTAATTTTTGAATTAACAATATAGAGAAACCTTAATGAAGATGGACACCTAGACGTTTTGATCTCCGTTTGCGTTCTTCTTCTTGCTAGATAGGAGCTGTAAGGTATCTTACCTTTCTTAGCTCATCAGGCTATAGCATATTTTGATTTTTAAAGACTTTACAGATAGGTTCAGCTCCTTTACTAGCAGTGACCCTTGCATTAGGAACTCACGTCTGGATGTATTAAGGCAGTCTGCCTTATAATCCTTGCACAGACCATATTGATTTTCTGGGAGAGAGTTTATGAACTAAATAAACTTGAAGTTGGTGTCTTAATAAACTGCTCCTCTCGGTCTGTCACATTTAGTTACAGTACCGCGCAGTTTAGGCAGCTGTGGGGGTGCGGGGGGGAAAGAGGCTAATTCGGTTACAGATTGTTCGCAGCAGGGCCTCCAAATTAGCCCTTTGTTTTGTAATGCCACCTTGCCTGGGCTCGCTTTGAGCACACTTCTCAGTTTTACCCTAATGAGTTGCAACACTGATAATGTGCCTGATGATCTTTCATTGATTTCACTATCACTTGCTTGTCTGGTAATTGATCCGTTGCTGAGCCTCTAGTTAATTATATCGGCTTTGACATGGCCCAGTCCTCTGGGAATCTCAAGTCTTGCAGAATAACAGTTTTAATAAAACAGTCTATTACTAGAGCAGGTGCTCGTATATGCAATATATATATATATATATATATATATATATATATGTACACACTTTCTCTCTTACTATTTATACTGACACATACTAGTACTGCATGACTCAGAGCAGTAAAGGCAAGGAGTGGTGAGTGAGGGGAGGTGTAGGAGATAGATGGAGAAAGAGACAGGGACAGAGAGGAGGGGGGGGGGGGAGTGATGCAGAGGAGAGGAGATAGGAGGAAGCCTGCTATTGACAGTGTCCTTAAGCCTCCCTCAAATAACAGCCATTAGTGGGAAGGTCAGGAGCTGAGCAGGCAGCTTGACTGAAGCATTGAGTGCCACTTCAGAAATCAAGAGGCTAGCAAATTTTAGAGGGAGTTTAAATGGCTAATATCTGGGCTGTGAAAGCACAGCCACTGTTGGCACAATTGACTCACAGCTTCTCTCCTTGTGCTCTTGTCCCTTCTTCCCTTCCACTTGACTAATATATATAAATATATATATATATATATATATATATATATATATATATATTGACAACATATTGACTTTTTTTTTTTTTTTTTTACTATAGTCATGTTTATTGATATTTTTGTGTGAATTTTATGATAACCGGTCAGTTAAGATTTGTACAGCGTGCAGAGCTGATTTTGCTAAAGACGTCTTTTTTTTTTTTGTGTATGTGTGCCTATATCTATGTGTGAGCGTGCGCACGCGCGCTTAATGGTGAACTGAAGGAAAGTTTAACAGAAAAGCTTTCAAGAGCTGTGGAATAGGGAGAGCAAGGCACATTTGTGTCAACACAGTGTAGGTTTTCTCATCTCTCCTCATTGTGTACTAATGACACCGAGCAGTCACACAAGCTCTTTGCCTCCCCGTCTTTGTTTGTTTTACAGACGTTGGATGCTGGCTTTATTGTTATGTTGAAGATATGAAGAGAAAGTGGTGCTTTTTTGTCCATTTGTCCTATTGCATGTCTGCGTTGTTTTATTGCCAGACAAATCGACTTTGACTTTACTTTCTAAGAGAACTTTTAAGAAAAAACAGCTTTTCTATGGCTCTGTGTTGCAGTGGTGTCTGGGACATTATGAGGCTAAAGGTATAACCAGGGTCAGACGTTTAACCCTTCGCTTCAAGTACAGACGTATAAGTTACCAAGTGCTTTGTTTTTCATTCATTCATTCATTTTTTATTTATTTTATTTTTTTTCATTTATTGTTCACGGTTTGATCTCTGTTGTTATACGTGTATAAAACCAAACGTAGATGATTTTTATGACTGTGTGCTTTTTTTTTTTTTATGGACAAACCCATAAAACCTTTCAGCTTCTGACTTCAGAAGTGTGAGCACAAATGGAATGTATGGGACAGATCATCCAGCTGAAAAAAAAAAAAAAGTTCTGCTGCCTGTTTCTGTACCTCATTTAGCCTCAGTTTAAATCATTTATATTGACAGCTTGGCACCAAGTAAATCAGCAAAATATTTCAACATTGTCGTTGCCAACTTACTTGATCTTATTCTAAATTTGATTCCTCTTTTTTTTTTTTATAGTAAGGTCAGAAAGAAGTATAAAAAAAAAAATGAGTACAAAGAGGTGCATGTGGCACTGACAATTGTCAGATGTGGCTTTCTTTATTTGAGGTTTCATTGAAGAAAAGCAGGAGATAGAATGTGAAAGGCATGCTAGAGAGGGCCAGAGCCCTTTCCCTCCCAAGTGCCTGTGATCAGTGAGTGTGTGTGCGCGCGTGTCTGTGTATATGGGTATCTGTAGGCTGAGAGAGGTTAGTGCAGGATGTCATTTGGTGCCTGACAGTGGAGCAGTGCAGTTGACTCTGTGCTCTTCTAGCCAGTGACATCCTTAAAGCTGCTTCTTAGGTCTCAGGCAGTTTTTTTTTTCTCCTCCTTTAGTGCTACATGCACACCTGACAGGCAGCTGTTAGGCTGAGCAAAGAGGAGCCTTGGGGAGTCACAATCCATGCATAAATGATAGGGGTATCTGTGAGGAAGGTGCAAAATAAGCTTTGCATCTCTCACCCCCCCACCATCAGCAGCACATCCCTCCTTACTACTTCACCTCCCACCCACCCTTTTCCTCATCCTCTCCTAGCCTTTTTTACTCTCTTTCTCTAAATGAAATGCAGTCTACATGCAGCTCTGTAACTACTCCACACTTGTGCTACTGAATGCCAAGAGGCTCAAAAATCCACCTTCACTTTTCAGTCAGAAGAGGCAGAAGTGGATGTGAGAGAAAGAGACATACTGAGAGACAGACAACGAGACAGGAGGGCGAGAGACCGGGCATTCAGAGACTCTTGTCCTGACAACTCCATGCAGTTCGGAACGAGGACACCGACAAGCGACCCTGGGTACATGGGGGCATGGCAAAACTGTGACGCCAATCTTCTTTTCAGAATGTCCCAACAGGTGAGTGCATCCTTTTTTTTATAACTTTATCGCTTTCAGAAATGAACTTGGTGATCTCAATGACATTGACAATGTACTTTTCACGTATGTTCTGAAATTTTTTTTTATTTTATCCTTTTTTGCTACTTTTTTTGGGAAGCACTAATGCGTCCCGCTGCTTTCTCTGGTTCTGTTTTAGGGTAACTTTTCAGGTTCATTTTATTTTAAAAGTTTCCTTTTTCTACTTAGAAAGAAACAGGGCTTACTTGTAATGTCACTTCAGAGGCCGGTTACCTGCGTCTCTTTCGGAGTTGTTCAGAGAGGGGGGACGTAGAAAAACCAAAAGTGAAATTTAGATGAAATGTAAAACAATTAATGCCCGTAGCATCCTTTCTGCGAAAGTAATCAAAAGTGGAATTAAAACCACATCCACTCTTTCCTCCTTCCTTTCCCTGATTTCGCAGTGATAGAAATTTGAGGGGCCCCTCTCCTAGGATCTTAATTGACTTCATGTGGTTGAACACAGCTTCCCCCAGTTCTCAGATGAGCTGAACTGCTGTGTTGTTTAAACTGCTCACGGCACAGAGCGGATGGTTGATAGCTAAGTCAGTTAAGCTTCTCTCCTTTTTTTCTTTTTTTTTTAGTCTTGCTTTTTTTTCCATTATTATTCAGTTTATTTTGCTTTTCCAAGATTATTTATTCTTTAACCCATTTCCAAATCAGTGTCTCTTGCATTCTTCAACACATATACATAGGCACTTTCTTCTCTCCCCCTTCTTCTCTCACTCACACTGCAAGCAAGACTGTGTCTTGGCGTCCTCCCTAGAGCTTTTCCTGCACTGGGGGCCGCCTTAAAGGCATCTTGGTATGCTGCTATTGACGGGAAAGCTGAAATG
The DNA here is from genome assembly GCF_965119305.1 of Pelophylax lessonae. Classification (NCBI taxonomy): domain Eukaryota; kingdom Metazoa; phylum Chordata; class Amphibia; order Anura; family Ranidae; genus Pelophylax; species Pelophylax lessonae. The sequence goes on from NC_138768.1 coordinate 413,957,982, forward strand.
TTATTGCGAGGCCAGTAACAACTGATAATTAATCACACAAGCCGGTGTCTCTGTACCATGCACATGGTGATACGTAGGCAGCCGGCTGCATCTTCTCTGCACCATCCTACAGTGTTTGCCTTTAAAAAAAAAAAAAAGTTAGAGAAAATATACAACTGACTCTATCTCCTGGTCAAGAACCAAACTTATGCTAAAGTCTGTCAAAAGCATTTTCCTTCTTATCTTGCCACCTCAGTAAAGAATATAAACTGTAGAGTGAGTGACTGCATCAGAACTGCACACCTAGTGTTGTGTTTGTAATCAAACGAGGGCCACATTTTATAGAAAACCTATTTCCTACACTTTATTTTACATATAAGTGTTTAAAATAAACTTTTTAGAAACTTTTATTTGTTATGAAAGGGCAAGGGAAACTTAGAATTAGCAGTAACATCTCTACTACTTCTATATTGTGAGGACACCGGTTTTGGCTAAAGCAAGCTTTTTAACAAGGCATATTTTGGTATCTCCTGTAGAGGGACCCTGATTACTGCTGATAATACTGTAAGCTGATATGAATCACTAACGAACATGGACGTGAACTGAAACAGTAGTTCTTTAATATGGACATAAACCGTAAAGGTAACAACACTATTGCAGCAACAACAACAACAACAACAACAACAAACTACGTACATAACAATATATACATCTATCATTATATCCAATTATCTATCTATCTATCTATCTATCTATCTATCTATCTATCTATCTATCTATCTATCTATCTATCTATCTATCTATCTATCTATCTATCTATCTATCTATCTATCTATCTATCTATCTATCTATCTATCTATCTATCTATCTATCTATCTATCTATCTATCTATCTATCTATCTATCTATCTATCTATCTATCTATCTATCTATCTATCTATCTATCTATCTATCTACCACACTCTTTGTATGAACTCTACAGGGCAAGTGTACTTCTGCAGATTCCGACTAAAACATCTTAAATGTTTTTAGTTTTGACAAGTTGTCAGCAGACATATAGTTGACATAAAGAAAGTTTTATAAAGGCAGGTAATATGCTTTCCCCGACTATATCACCGGCCCACTTTAATTTACAGAAAGAGTGTAATTTTAAAGAGGAGTTAACAGAATTGAATCCAAATAATGATCAATTGATAAATGGCTATTGAGCCACAAGGACAGCGTGAACGATTGCCTGTTTGGCATTAGAAACGAGAGAAATAAATTTAAAAGCGTGCAGTCTCAGCAACGCTGAAAAAAAAAGCCTAACGTAAACAAACATGTAAATTAGGAATTGTGGTGGGAAGGGAAGCCTTCCTAAATTTGTTCCGGTTTCAGAGATTAAAAAGCTGAGAGAATTGGGACAGCCTTTATTATGGCTTTAATAATTTGCTACTCATGTTTTGGCAGTCTACAACAATTTTGTGCATTAATCCTAGACACGTGTTTAAGCACTTTGAGCTTTTTTAATCTGAAGCATCTATGAATAATTACTTTTAAAAGTAAACACGACATTATGTGTTACTGTATAAAAAGCTAGTGAAATATATTTGCATTTGATGATTTTTTTTAAAAAGGTTGTTCTATCTTTTTTCACCTATAGCGACACTTGTTACATATTCTTTGCAGTGTAGACCTGTTTTCAGTTGAGCAAAATGATGGAACCTTAACTACTTATCTGCATTCCATCAGGTGTATCCTCCAGAATTCAGATGTCAGCTCCAGCAAATGTATTGGTTACAAAGGAATTTTTAACAGATTAGCTTGATTAATTGTCCAGGAAATACATACAGTACATAATTCACAGCTTCCATCTGCCAATACTTAAAACTTAGTGAAGGAAACATAATGCACCAAGTAACTGCTTCATTTCAGGTGTCTGAGTAGCAAAACATCATTCTTTAATCATACTTTATCCCGCTGCTTGTTGGGAAAATGACTTTCAAACTCTGTAAAAAAAGAGCAACTTGGCTCACTGTAAAAGGCAGGTTATACAGTACAAAGCAGGCATCGCAGCCACAAAATTGATGTTAATGGCACTGTTCTAAAGTCACAAATAAGCACATTACTTCAGCCTTTAGTATGCACAACAAGTCCCATTCAGTGCATTGCACGTCTTCAGTAAATGTGTTCATCCTTTACTGTAAGTGTGCTTTTAAAATACAAATGGAATCATTAAAAGTTAATAGCTCATCAAGACATGGATGCCTTCCTGAAGTCAAATTTAGATTTTTTTTTTTTTTTTTTCCTTCAAAGTAAATTAACAGTGCGAGATATCAAGTGAAAGATAGCTGGGCCTCACTTTTTATTTTTGGTAGTGTAAAACTGTACATAACATCTTTAAAGTATCATGAATTCATCATCTGCTTCAGTGCAGTGACTTCTTTTTCAGCACCAAAATAACTGATAACCTGAAAGGGCATATTTGTGAACTGTGTTTGAAGGTGGTTGTTTGGGGTCACTTTGATCGATGACAAGTAGAGAATGACCAGAAACTGCTTGCATGTCCTCCCCTGACTTATGCCTGATCACCCCAACCCTTTTTGCCTTCATCTGGCAGAGGTATGCAAGGCAAATAGCAGAGAGAGGGGTTTGAGAAGAGCAGGAACCAGACCTGGGATGTGATAGATGACAGGAAAAAACAGCAACATTTTTACAATTATTGATTATTGAATATATTTATTTCCAGCATCCTAATAAAATAAATTCTATTCTTTCCTTTTATTGTTAAATACCTGTTAGACTGTCACATCTCATAAGTAAGAATTAAAGGAAAGTTCTCTTTTATTGCAGCTATATTTTGCTTTATTGATTGTTTAACCTTAAATTGAAAAGGAGCATCGCTTAGTATATTTTCTGAAATGCAACCGAAGAATGAATAAATGTAATTTTGTGGGACGTAATAGTAGCTTAAAAATAAACACACAAAATAGTTTTGTTTGCTTTTCTTTTTTTTTTTTTTCTTAAGGTATGTTTATTGGTCATATATTTTTCAATTAAAATAAATGACCAGTGACTTGTCATTATAAGCGTTTAAAAAATATATCTAAAAGGAAATTGTTAAATGGATTGACAATCCAGAGAGTTAACTAGGTAAAGTACGCTGTAAAGCAAGCAAAATGTAGAAGTGATAAGAAAAGAAAACATACAATATTGAAGTGATTGGGTATATGTAATATAACAGGTGACATGCCAATAATCCTACATTTTCATAAATGTGGTTGAATCAGTGAAATATATTCAGGAATGTAACCCAAACTGGCCATTTCTATAAATTTAAGCCCAGTTAATTAAACTTGATATACTGCAGTGACCCATTATTTGCCAGACTGGAATGCAGCCTAGTGTAATGTAATGTGGCCTACTTAAGGCATGTGTAGTGCGCTTGTAAACCCTTTAATAGCTAGAGAGCTTCTGTTGAATAGTGCAGGTGCTTCAAACCATGAAAAGGTTAAACACTCTTTCTTTGCAGAAAGATGTATGATTATTACTGAGAAAACCTTAACAAAAAGTTCAGCCGTACACTATTAAGAAAGTTTTTGCCAAGAGAAAAATATTTAATAACCTTATGATATCCTATTATTATGAATCTCAGTCTGAATGGGATTTTGAACATCATCATAATATAAAGCAGGGTAACATTTAGTCATTAAGTTAGAATGCTACCTATCACAAAATACATCAGCAATATTTATATTTTTGTGTGAAGATATTATAGCACGATAAATCATACAGTATCCAAACACAAAAAAAGGAAAAAAAAAAACATTTTCCACACCTTAAATTTGTACATTTTAATGATAACAGCAACTAATTTTCTGTTGTACACATTACAGTGAATTTTTAATGTATTATGTTTATGCTTTATTAAATTTTTTATCAAAGTTTTTAATGCATTAAAGGTAATTTTAATTGAACATTTCCATCACTTTCTACATGGTGGACATGCAGCATTGAGAATTGTCCTGCTTTCTACAGCCGTGAAATGTGTACTAATTTCTGAATGCATGTTTCGTTCTCCCTTGCAAACCTTTGCTGTTTAATTCCTTTTTAATTGTCATTTTTACAATTTTTACAAGTGCTTATTACGTGTATATTCTACTGATCATAAAAAGAACAACAGAATGATCCTCGTCATAATGATTTCAGTAGAAATAAATAACTTTTCTATTTAACATACCTAACATTTTTTAAATGATTTTATGTAATCGGCATGTTATTGATTTTTACATGCGTTTTGATAAGTATGCGTTGGCATATTGCTGTCCATCTAAATTTCAGATGGATAACACTACCTTAAAGCCAATATATATGTCTAATGTCATCATTACCAACCAAGTTCAATATATATTTAGTAGATCGATGGCTGATTACATTAATTCAATTTGGCTGTTTTAGAGATAAAAAAAATGCTTTTTCTACGGTTTTACTGTTTTATGTAATTTTTTGTTGTTCTGCCATTTATGAGTGAGAACAGGTGAACACAGGCTACCTCTCATCTTATCTCTATCTAGGTATCCATATTACCTATTAGTAGTATAGTAGATGAGATATCTTTGAGGATTAAATTATATTTATATTTATTTTACTCTACATGTTCTTAAGTCACAGTAAGTTAAAAAAAAAAAAATTAAATCGCCATCTTTTAACTGCGTTAGAAGAGATTCTCCATCATACACTGTTTATTATAATAGAACAGAAGGTTGTATGTCATTTAATTAAAATCTCCTTAGAGAGGAATTTAAGTCAGTGTGTGTTCTCTCTAGTCCCATCATACTTCAGTGACAAGATAAAGTCTCGCAATGGCAGGTTATATTAGTATCCTTTTTGTGAAGCGCTGTACATTGCCATTAAATTACTCAGTTGCCACTAGTCCTAGCTTTCATGTTGTACTTGCTGACAAAAGAAATGACATGAGACGTCTAACTGACAGATCGTTACTACTGCATGCTGCTACAAGCCATATGCAAATTTTTACTACTTTTTAACACTCTTTTTGCTTATTTATGCTTGAATACGTTATTATTATTTATTTTTTTAGCAGCTTTTTAAATTCTGCACATTAATCTAAAACACATATTGAAAATGTAGGAATGTGGAATTCGATTTTTGTACCGTCAGTGTAGTGTGGTCTCAGGCATTACAATATTTTTCTTTTTTTTTTAACCATTTACATGATAATTATGCATATATCTATATATATATATATATATATATATATATATATATATATATATATATATATATATATATATATATATATATATATATATGTATATATATATATATAGATATCTATATATATATATATATATATATATATATATATATATATATATAAAATGTACCACCTTATGCCTTTAGAAGAACATGTAACTTTGTTTCAGAGTTCTTTTTTCTCACCCTGTTACCTTCTAATGCTAAATGTTGAGATTACAGCACTTTGTTTGACAGTTTCCCCTAATGATGTCACTTGAATCTAGCCAAAGTTGTGCAGTTATGCAGTAAGCAACAGCTTCAATCATCTTTTTTTCCCAGCAAAAAAATGACCACAGGTAGCTAAAATTTGCGGAAACATTATCGCTAGGTTTTGTTTCATTGTTAACTTTTGTGACGTTGTGTGCATGCTTCCTGTTTGACATCAATACATTTCCAATTATGTGTTTAATGAACTGGCATACATAATGCAAGTCGATGTAAGCTATGTGATATTCAGCTGCTACAGTAACTTACTTGAGTGATAGAAATAAATGGTGCTTTGGTGAAAGGAGTGTCTGTCAAAATGCTACTGAAGAGTTCCATACACTTAGATGTGTTTACCGTTAGATGAGAGTGCTGCAGTGCTGTAAATATTTACTCCTCCCCAGCGCTTCTTTTTTCTGTTCCACTTTGCTTTTTTTCTTCCCAGATACAATTTTTTCACTATCCTTTTAATGTACCGCCTCCTTTCACCACACCCTATATAGTTTTTTTTTTTTTTTTTATTCATGGATCATATATATAGACTAAATAAGTGTACAGGTAACATGCATCTTATTCTTACAGTAGCGTTGGTCAGCCTGGTGACACAACCAGACTGGAATGTGTAGACGAAGCACTTTAATGGGTATATTAACTTATGCTGGTACATTTTTCCACCTGTTGCAGGTATATGTAGTGGAATTTTTATGTTACCGACAAGGTTGTGGTCCGAAAAAGTGATCTGTGTTTTTGTCATGCATCCCCATAGTCTCTTCACATTAACTGTAGTGGGAATCACAATTTATGTATCGTATGCCTGGTGATTCAGATCATATCTCTTGTGTTTTTTATGATATACTGTATATATCATTATCTCCACTGTCAATGAATAAGAGCAAATGTTAGCTAGATTTACAAGTCTATTAATAGAAAGTCCATTATGTTAGTAACAACAGTTTAACATGTTTTACTGGAGAATAGAAACTGAAAAATGACTTGTCTACTTGTATACACAAAACGTGATATATGCTTGCTACTATGTGAACTGATCAGTCTTCTGAATTCTCCTAGGAGATAATACACCAATAGCACATACAACAAAGCAAAGCACCTTAGATATTATTATTAAGGAGACCAGAAGCTGATCACTATCACACAAAATTATTCAAAGTTGGACCAGAAAATTGATGGCATTATAAAAAACAAAGTGGAGACTTGCGGTCGCTTTGGTTGTTATGTTGGTTACTTAAACTGTTGTCAGATTTCACAAACATGCATCTAAAGGAATAGATGAATGTTTGTGAAACTGTACCTAAACTGTTGTCAGATTTCACAAGACTACATCTAAAGTAATAGCTGCTTTATGCAAATCTAGCTCAGCTTCTATGTATACAAAGATGTTGATTTTTGAACCGCATTAACCTTTACATTGTGGACATCTAGTCCATTTGCTGGCACTCTTGTGTTAACATGAAGCAAATAATGTTTGCTTCAGCGGCCAGCAAATACTTACCTTAGGAGGAATGTCTGTTGCCTCTCTGGATAGGCTTTGTTGTACAGATTATACAGAAAAGACCTGTGCATGGGCCTACTAGTTTCTGGAAAGGAAAATGAAGATGATTCTATTCGAATTAACGGAGCCTCTGGCCCCCTAGACTGGACTTTTAATATATAGTAGTGTAGGATTGGCACCTGTTAACCAGATTCGAAAAAAGAAAAGAAAAACAAGTGTAGCTGTTCAGAAACGATCAAATAAATACCTACGCAAACACTCATATCTGTCAGCATAGGAAAGCCACTGAACATTATTTTTAAAATGTGCCTTTTAATATGTTTGTTTTGTGTTATTAAACCAGACATATAACGATACATTATTTCCAGGTAGCCTTTAAGCATTCTAGATAACAGCTCACCTACCTGTGCTATTTAATCTAACACTGTCTAACCAGTGCAGACAGTGTTATATCAACCTGGATTACATTAGGCACAGGAAAATAGTATGTCCCTTTTCTTGGCTATTGAAATACAAATTCAAATTTATTTTATTCCCCCACCCCCCCAAAAAATGTAACATTGCAAGAAACAAGAGAAGAAGTAGCACCGCTCAGTATCACTTGTGTCCACTAGTAATGTGCCTGTATTGAACACTCATCAGAAATACTTAATATATTATATATTTGTTTTTGTTGTCTTAAAAATAAATGATATAAATAAATATATATATAAATAAATATATATATATATGTATATGTGTATATATATATATATATATATATATATATATATATATATATATATATATATATATATTTATATTACACTCTCATTAGAAATATACTTAATATATTATATTTTTGTTCTTGTTGTCTTAAAAATAAATGATATAAATAAATAAATATATATATATATATATATATATATATATATATATATATATATATATACATATACATATATATATATATATATATATATATATATATATATATATATATATATATATATAATATTTAAATAAAAGACAAAAGAAATTATAAAAAGCAATGCCATGACAATATATAGGTCATTGGCAAGTGGGGCCTGCAATGCCATATCATTTCTGCGGAGTGAAAATAGTTTAAAAAAAAAAACCACACAGGTCAATGAATACAGTGCAAGATAAGGCAATCTTCTTCCGTCATTCCCAATGTGACAGTTTTAGTCAATAGCATTGTGCCATCACCTACCTGTTAGTACTGAGATACATTCTGATTTCTTACTAAATGGTTTGATCTATGCTGGTGCTGTTGGCTTATATAACAAGCTTTACGCGCAGATTCGGTAAGGCCACACAGATTTCCATAAACAATATAGTCCTCAGACTGTTCCTATATCCTGCTTCTATGTCATTTAGTACAGTTGATCTATCAACATACGCATAGGGCAGTCAACTTTTTCTCTTCACATGCATAAGATATAAACACACCAATTTGTGGTGCTGCCATTGTGGTTGTTCATTCAGCCTGTTTCTGTTAACAGAAGAGTTAAGTGCAACATCATACCTCACTGTAGACTTTACAAGGACTTGTCATGAAGGCATTATATTACCTCAGCTTCCTTTCAAACTAAACAAACTATCTCTACCACTCAGTTAAACCAGTTTGCACGTGCTGTTTGTTTTTTTTTTTTTTGTATGACATTCTATTTTTTCACAGGAAACCTCTTCTCCTCTTCTGTCTTCCTCTCCTGTTTTCAAAAATGCATGATGTAAAATCTCAGAATTTTTTTATTTTTTAACATTTAGACTTACACCCTTACACAGAACTACATAAATTAAAAAATTATATTACATTTCAAGGATAAATATCCATATGTCCACATATACCCATTTGACACAAGCTCAACCATATTGTAGCAGATATTGAGTCGCTGTTCCCAAACTGACCTTAGTACATATAAACTGAAGATGAGCGCAGTTGATAATTGTCTTGCTTCAACAAGTAAGCTGTATCGTATTTTGGCTAACTACCTATAGGTACATTATAGGTGTTTTGGTCATGGTTATGCAGGATCATTAAGTATGATGACACTTCTATGACCAGTTGAGTGAGCTTTACAAGAAATGTGTGAAATTTGGGCTCAGTTTATTGGGTAATAATAAATAATAGAGATATAAAGAGTTGCATAAAATGAAAGCTCAGCTCTTGCATGCTTTTCCAGCTCAGCACTTCTTTTATCACATAACTCTTATCATTGTATGTATCATAGAGAAGCCAGTATGAGTAGTGATAAGATGGTAGGGGAATCTTTGAGTCGTTTACTGGGATGATCTCCACTGGATAGCGGTAGGGAACAAACTGCCAGACACTAAGCACCAGCAAAAAAAGATTTTTGCAGTTTGCCAGGTCACTGTGACACTGTAGCGGGGGCTGATCAGAGAACAGCTTGTCTGACATGATATAAGCCTGGCGTCAACTACAGCCCAAGAAACACAGACATTAGATTGACTTTTACTTTTCCTCAATTTAATCTAAAAATTCAAGACTGTGCACCTCCAATTAGTTCTAGTTATTTTATTTATTTATTTTTTATTAAATTGTTTCCCCAGTGGATTAAATGAGCAATTGATGTTTAATAGTCAATCCAATAAAAATAAAAAAATCATTTTTTGTTATTAGCTAATTATACATAGCACCTTTATAAATGCAATTATTTGGGCTTTACCCCAACTTCTGTTTATATTTATAAAATATATTTATTTTGGATCCCTACAATTCTTTTTTTCAGGATAGGTGCTCTGTTTCGTGACCTTATTAAGAACAGCATGCCTCACAGAAAGGTTTTATCTGTCCTGGGAGGAAAGGGGGCATGGTGGTCTCCTAATCCTGGCTGTATTATTTGGCTGCACAGTTACAGCATTTTGGAGTATGGCATTTGTGTCTTCTGTAAGACCCTAGCAGAAAGTCAACATCACCACTAATAAATGCACAGACTGATATTTCAACTTTGGAAACTGATACCTTTATAAAACATATACACCTTTCTACACTCTCAATTTGTAACACTAATTTTGGTTCCATTTACAAATAATCCTTAAATATCAGGGCATTAGTGAGTACACCCCCTTATAGGACAATAAATCTCTAACTAAGCTAATAGAATTAGAAGGATCAGGCTTGTGGAAAAAGTTGGCACTATTTATATGTCAGAAAAAGGAAGTATGATGGGAACAGGCGGAGGTATATCTTGTTAAAAATAACTTTATTGAAACATGGATTTAAAATAATATGCAAAAGATCACCACACTCTCACCGCAAATCAATAAAACAAGCATGACAATGGTATCAAATATTTAAAACAGATGCCCGGGCTCACATTCACACTTCCATTCACACCTTGAACTGGGCAGCAGGGGTTGGTAGGGAACCACTGAGGGAACCCCCCCCCCCCCCCCCCGTTAGCAGCTGATACAGTTCAGTTTATGAAGCTGGTATACAGGTGAGAGTACTGAAAACACTGGTAAGCCATAGGTCAATGAGGCATGAAGTGTTCTCCACAGTAGTAGTGGGTATCCACTTTTTGTATGTTTCAGATATACCTTGCTGATACTCTCAAAATCTACCTGCAAATTCAAATTTTCTATGCTTTTATATGTCTCCAACTCCACCATGTTCTTAATAGTCAATAAAAACTCCTTGCATTATACAAAATCGAATCGATTTCATTCATAGCTCTACTCAATCTAGGAAGGATATTGTGTACACAATATATAACACTTTCTTTACCAGGTCCTAAAGTCCATTTCCACTATCTTGTGAAAAAAATGGATATAATGCCTGGGTCCCCCTACCGATGAGCAATGGCTTGAAGCATTGCAAAGAATCCCTCAGATATCAGTATCCCCTCTCCCTGAGATTCACATAGTTATTCTTGCTATACAGAATATATTGGATCCCCCTAAGAATGTACTACTGGCAAGATGTGCTCAAGATTATTACCCACGCTTTAAACTCTTGAGCAAAAGATGGGTATCGCCTGCATTTTGGACCACCTTGTTGAAGTCCTCATCTAGAATGAGCAGTAACTAGGACCCCAAACTAGGCCAGAAAAAACAGTTGTCTAGCTCTGCAAACCTGCACAACACTCCTTTGGTGAATTCCATCCTATTTTTAGAAAGTTTATCATACCTCATAAAGGTCACTCTTAAAAACATGATAAGATCAGGAGTTGATAGCTAAGTGACATGTACCACCTGCTTTAATTATGAATAGACTACTTGGAGAATATAAACCCTAGGGTGTATAGATGGGGTATGTTAATGCGAAAATTCTGTAATTTTACTACGCGTGTTCTTTTACAATCAAATATTTATTTATTTTTTAGTGTATGCTGTATAACATTTAATCAAAACTGTCACATTCTAATCAATTGATCATACGCTAAACGTTATGGTTGTGAAAGACGTCTCTACCTGAAATGTCTGTAATAAGAAATGTAAAGGCCTGTACTTCATGCCTTCATGTACTTGAATTACTTGAATTTGAAAGTTCCCTTGAACTTACTTGGTTCCCACATAATTTCCTGCAAATTTTTTTTTAGGTAGGTGGTACCATGGGCCATGAAAGCAAGTAATGTGTTGTTATCGCTGCCCGCAGCCTATGGCTGCCTAACGCTGTCTGGTTGGGATTGTGTGCAAATAATTGTGTGGGATTGTATACAACTGACTAACTGCCTGTATTTATGCAAAATGAAATACTGTCTGGGCAGGATTGTATGCGACTGACTGGGTGAGATTGCATGCAACTAACCGTATAAGATTTAATAAAAATTGCAATCCATTAACTCCCTCCCGGCATCATCACTATAAGACCATGACATCACCTCTTGGACCGCAGAGGGAGAGTCTAAATGGCAATGATACTGACAGTAAGTAGCTGTGTGACATTTACCGTCACACAGCTAGAATTAGGGAATTCTATCCACAGGTTGCAGTATTTACTTAGGGATCAGATTGGGAGCATGTGAGCAAAAGAAACAACAGAACCCAGATTAGAAAGTAATTACAGATACAATGATAATTTAATAATCAAATGTGTAGTCTTGCTTTAATGAGGCAAAGCACAAAACCATACTGTGTCATTCGATGAGCTCTTTTGTTCAGATTTGATGCAGTCTGAAAACTGATTGGTTGTCATTGATCTGCTGCATTTTTTACTTTATCATTGCTCTACCCTATTAAAAAGGTGGAAAAGTGATTATTATTTCCTCTGCTTATGTTGCATAAAAGGATAAGGGCACTTGTATTTGTATGTGACTTGTATTTGTATGTGACCTAGACTAAAGGTCTTAACCTTAGATGTTAGGGATTAAGTGTTCTGTCAAGAGAACTTAGTAATGTTGGGTGCTGATAGGTTCTATGAAAGAGCAGTCCTACAATACTTTAATTGCAAAAAAAAAGTTGTAACTATTTAGCACAGTTAATTCTCGAACCATGTGCAAATGGGAATAATAAAGCAAAGCCCCTGTGTGATTAAGGTTTTTTGGAAGCAGCCATTTCCTAAATCATGCCAAATTCCAGTTCTGGCACTGGTACCAATCGCTGCCCTGTAACTAGTACACAATACTTGAGTCAGATAATAGCTACTGTAATAGCAGCCTAATCGTGCAACTGTTTGTCACAGTGTCCTCTTTAAAAAAAAAAAAAAAAAAAAAGACCAAATAGACAATAACCATTAGGAAACAGTTTTCTTTTGCATTTTCTTTTTTTAATATGTTGGCACTATGGACATCAGTATCGGACAATGGTTATCTAATTTTCAATAAATATGTAGCTCTGGCATCTCACCAGGAATTAAGGACTGCTGTGGGGTAATGTTTTGCAGAAGGTATATTAATCTCCTAACTTCCAGTATTTGTATCCCTGAAGGACTTGAAAGGCTTTTATACCTAATTTGCACTGAAATCATAAGCAGTAGTAATCGGTATGCTCATTATTTTATTAATGTGACTTATGGTTAAAAAAAAAAAAAACTGTAACACCTGTAATTATTTCATTGCAAACTGTTCATTTTAACTGTTATATTTCTGAGTTAGTAACATTCTGTTATGTGGGCTTTGTCTGTCCCATAAGAGAGCAGTTCTCATAAGCCTGCAATGGGGGAATCTATCACACAGCATACTGCCACAAAGAGGCAGCCTGCACCATCAGGAAGTCACTGCCAAGAGGTTTAATGAATGAGAGCTTACTGGCAATGCTGATTCCTTCCCATGCTGATATTTCCTGGTGCTTCCACATCTGACACCTCCGCACACTCCACTACCTTCGCAGCTCTTTCTTTGCTAATGAGCTATGAGCAGCCTTTAAACATATTGTCATAAATCATTTTATTCCATCATTGTACTGTTTTGCATTGCGCAGTTTTCTTTTATTGCTGCTTTTTTCAATAGCATGGTGGCTAAGTGGTTAACAATTATGCAAAGTAGTGTTGAGGTCCTGGGTTCAAATTCCACTGGACATGTATGTATTGACATGCTTCTTCCCTGTTTACCTGGGTCTTATTCGGGTTCTTCACTTTCTTATGTTAACCAGTGAACCTGCTAACTGGTGGCTGACAATTTGCCCTAATGTGTGAATATTGGTGCTCAAATGACCACCGTAGCAATAGCGATACTTCAAGAAATAAGTTTGGGGTGATTTTAAGTGTTGGAGTAAGATTGCATGTTGCGTTTTAGAGGTTTTAAGTTACATTTTAGGGGGTAGATATAAATTTGGGGGGGGTGTTTGGGGGTTAATTTTAAGTGTTTGGAAAAGGAGAGGGTTGAGTGTATTGTCATTCTAAAGGTTAGTTTGATAAGGGCTTCTGGGGGTATATTTTTTTTCTAACTTGTTTTTACAACCCCCACGGAGATGTCCGTGCTGAAAACCAACATACCGGGTTTACTAAACTCTGTCAAGGCAGAGAAATCTTTGTTCAGCAAAACAGCCTTTCGGAATAGGTGAAATGATATAAAATGTCCCTCTAAGATGACTGGCTGTTAGAAGTGTACACATGTTCTCTGCTTTGTCAGACATTTGACAAAATTCACTTTTTTAGGAAATATACTGATCAGGATAATGTTTATTTGATTGAGCGTTATTTGGTGTAATGAATTAGAAAAAAAAATATGGAAATGAATGTGGATACTGTACTGGAAAAGTAGATACGGACTTTTTAATGATCTGAGAAGCTGCAGTGCATCTGTGCTGCTTTTGCACCTTTGAAGTATCACAAATTGCATGCTTAGCAATGTGTTGAAGGCTTCTCCAGATGCCAAGCATGTTACAGGGAGATTCTTCTGCGCTGTTCTTTCCTAACACAGCTAGTTGATATCAATGGCCATTGCAAGCTGATGGGAATATTGTGAAATACTTTATTTGAAGACGTCCTTTTAATTAGGTCAGCATATGATGTCATAGTGTCAAAACATTATTGCGTGAATTTTTTTTGTAGTATGAAATCATGCTTTAGTGTTGTAAATAAAACACTTGCAAAATCTATACACGTGTTTCATCCTCAGTAACTGATCAACATTTCTGATATAGTGTAGTAAGTCTGATAATGTTAGTGATTGATTAATTGCTTTGCTTTGTTTAAATGAATCCCTCTATGATTGGCACAATTTTGTCACCTTATTATAAGAGTGATTCTGTTAAAAAAGCTTCATTTTTTAAAATGTTTTTTTTTTGTTCACAGTCATCTGCAAAGTGATTATGTTTAATGTAGCAACTTATATCTCCCTGAGCCTTGACAATAAGGAGAAGAGGGAGACCGAGTGCTGTTTAGGCAACAATGTTATATTGGGCGACAACTGTCAAATGACAGCAATCAGCAGCTAGGAGTCAATGAGGGATGATTTCCTATAGGAGGAGACTAATCACTTATCAAATCTGTGTTCATTTTTTATTTTTTTTCAATAGATGTTATTGGAAGGATCATAATACAAAAAGTGTGCTGTGCAAGAAAAAGGCTTTCACTCACAAATTATTGGGTATTATTGAACATATCTTGCCATTATTTAGTCAGTGATGATTCACTTGGCTAAGTGAATAGTCTTATATTTTCTAATAAACCCACCTTCATTGTCTAATATTCTATGTTTAGGAACTTGCTACCTGATGCTATTTATATATCCCAATTTATATATTTACATAGGATTGTAGCCAGCAATCAAATGCGAATATTTAAAATAATAGTTGGGAAGGCTTGTACAGACTAGGAGTTGTAAAAGATCAGTCAATCATGTCAGTCAATCTCATTGGCACACAATGAAGGAGAAAAAAAAATATTTAAAACAGAATACAATAGGCACTCATAGATCTTCCAAAGGAGATAGTAAAGTTGTTTTATTCAACCGACATTTCAGCAGGTCACAGTTCAACTTTATCAAGGCCTTTGGAAGACTTTTGAATGTCTACTATATCTTGTTGGAGATTGCTTTATCCGCTTGGAGCACCAAAGCATTGTATCGGACATCCTTTGTATATATATATATATATATATATATATATATATATATAAATATAATAATTATTATTATAAAGGATTTATATAGTGCCGACAGTTTACGCAGTGCTTTATAACTTGAGAGTAGACAGTACAAATACAATATTACAACTTGAGGGTAGACAGTACCAATACAAAACCATTTAATACAGTAGGAATCAGAGGGCCCTGCTCGTTAGAGCTTACAATCTAAATATATATATATCTATATCTATATATATATATATATATATATATATATATATATATATATATATATATATATATATAGATATATATATCTATATATATATATATATATATATATATATATATATATTCAAGTTTATTTGAGGTAGGATAACACATTGAATCCTACCATGCACTGACTTTCATAAGGTTGTACAGCAAACGTTGGGTTAATCCCGTGTTCCCCTGTGCCCGTATGCTGCATTACAACGATTGACATAGCTGAAATGCCTCCTGCAGCTGGTGGCATATGACTGTCATTTGGAAGCTGGGATATGAAGAAACAGTGCACAATGAATACATTCATGAAACTTTTTCTATTTGCTGGGAACTGCTAGAAAGTCCACTGGAGTGTTACCTTATTGAATGTTAGTTTGTCTTTAGAAATTGAAAATCTAAAGAAAAACAAAGGATGCTATTTTAAACGGGAGCGTAAAAATTAACTGTTCATTACCTTAACAATAAGGTACATATATTATTAAAGCAGATCAATAGCAGGCCAAAAAAACTTTTAAACACTGGTAAATTGAAAAAAAAAATTATCTTTAGCATGAAACCTAGCTGCAGAATGTAATCCCTATGTGCACCATTCTCCCTACACCAGTGGAGTTTTACTGCTTTCCCCAGAAGCAGCATTAGTCAGCCTTATTCACATACATGTAGCCATAACTAACCTCCTTCCAGGTTGAATAGGCATGAAGGTTGACTGAGCTTCACTTGAGTAAACAGGACACTAAAGAGAACTAGTTAGGTTCTGTCTGGTGGACCTGCTCAGTTCTCATAAACGACATTAAAGTGTATGTAAATCCTAGCAATGAATTTCCCTTGTTTGTGCTATTTGATCTATTAAATATACCATTAAAAGTGTTTTCTTATATCTGATTGATAAGCACATAAAATACCTGTAGATCATGGCTGCTCAACTTGTGGCCCTCCAGTTGTTGCAGAACTACAAGTCCCATCATGCCTCTGCCTTTGGGAGTTATGCTTGTAACTGTCATCCTTGCAATGCCCCATGGGACTTGAAGTTCCTCAATAGCTGGAGGACCACAGGTTGAGCACCCATGCTGAAGATACTGCCAGATATCTTGCTAGCTGATAGCTTCCCATGCTTTCTGCCTCTGATAATTGTCTCCAGTTGTCCACATGTGGTCCACGTCCCCCCCCCCCCCCATTGTTATGAAGAAATAGGGGTGTTCTGTAGTCCTGATCTAGAGTGAAAACGCTGCTCCCCTACATATTCAGTATGGTGAGGGAGCTCTGTCACCTTAGGACAGGAAGTGTACTACTGGCAGGATTACCTGGTGAAAATATAAAAAAAAAAAAAAAAAAAAAAAACTAAAAAAGAAAGTCATGACAGCCACCAAATCAAAAGATAAAAACATTACATTTTGCTTGTTGGGTTTAGATATGCTTTAGAGTAAACATGGATCATAGCTTGTCGTATTTTATATTTTGCATGATACAAACACAGTTTACATGTCATTTGGGTGTGAAGCAGACAGGCACACACTTGAATAATGCATGCCACAACTGAAGTCACCCATGTTCAGGTTCAGTGTCCTCTGGGGAGTACAGTAGTACTTATAAAATAGGATAAGGGCCTGTTGTCAGGCAGATAGGTCACATTAAGTTCTAGTGTTTGATGATAGGTGTGCTTAATGGCATACCTCTTGTACTGGATATTTGTACAGCCTTGTACACTAATCTCTATCAAAAGAATACAATTGCTAACACTGCATGTCTGTTCTTTCTGCATTGTGGCATTTATGAATGCTGCCTTTAGTATAGAAGCTCTTGACTTCTGTACACACCACTAAAGATTAAGAAGGTAGCAGCATAGTTAAGTCTAATAGATGGGTAAGGATATTCAAATTCATGCAAAACTGTATTTGGTATAAACTACGATTAGTCTTAATCAGGGATCTTCAAACTATGGCCCTCCAGCTGTTGCGGAACTTCACATCCCATGAGGCATTGTAAAACTTTGACGTTCACAGACATGACTAGGCATGATGGGAATTGTAGTTCCTGAACAACTGGAGGGCCAAAGTTTGAAGACCCCTGGTCTAAATGTTAATACATTATATTGGGGGGTTTAATAAAGAAATAATTATAAGGAAAAGATTATTGGAATGAACAAAGAAGGTGATAGTGGATGATGGTTTGTAAAATGCATCTAAGACAATGCTTTTTATGTAAACTAGAAATCGTTAGAACCAATGTCAACAGCACTGACTACTTTTTTTTGCTGAAAAAGCAACCTGGATCCGGATATAGTTTAACTTTTTTTTTCTTTTTTATATCCATGACTGTTTCCTATTATCTTGAACTTTCTTTGCCAGAAGTTTTGGTATATAAAAAAGTATGCATATGTGTGCATCAGTTTAAATCGGTCTTCATCCCAAAGTGCTATGCCTTTTCTCTAGAGAACTATGATATATGTATGTTATGTGCTAAAATAGTGTGTCGAACCCAAAGAATGTAGGATGTTTCTTTAAAAAGCAAAGGGGATTAACAGTGTTCAAGGAGAGATGCAGGCGACAAGGAAAAAGTTTGAGGGATATGCATATACAGTAAAAAAAAAAGGTTTAGCTTAATCTCTTAAAGTCTTAAAAAAAAAGGGCAGAGGAAGAAGAAGAGAAGGAAAAGGGAATATGGAAGAATGTGCAAAAGACGGAAATAAGGCAATTTTGATATTTTTTACAATGGGAGCAATGGTATTATCTAGATAATAGTAACTGCATTTTCTTACCCAGAATGATAGTGATAGCTATCAGTTAATAAGTTAATAGAAGTTTCTTTTTATAATACAGAGGTATATTATCATATAGGTTTGGGTGAAAATGTCCACTGCACTTGAAACAGAGCACGGCAAATGATCAATAATGCAAACCTTTTATTTTTCAGTGTCAGAACCCAGCCACACATGGATCAAAAGTCCCTACTGAACCGGCTGAATTTTGATCCATGCATGGCCAAGCTGATTGTACCCAAGTCGATCCATCAATCGACTTGGGTACAACCAGCTTGTTGTATTTTTTTACGTGTGATTACTGCTGTTTGCTATACCCACTAGCAATATTCTCCCCGCGACACCCCCCCCCCCCCTCGCTGGTAGAACACAATAGCACTGCAGGAGGCAATTCCCCACCATCACTGACTGTATTGATGGGTGAAGCAGGCAATTTTCTTTCCTTCCACCTCTGGTAGAAGGAAATAAAATCTAATCATCTATGGGCTGCTTTAGCCAAAATAGGCTCCCTACTAATTAACTGCTATATTGATAATGCATGTTATAATTGAGATACATTTTATGATGTTTACAGCACTTAAGATGGCACTGTAGTTTACAGGTATAGCAATGTAATTAAAAAAGAGAGATTGATATGTATACTTATTCTTCCCTATCAAAGATCACCCATGTATATGAATGTATATGAATTTTGTAACGAAAAACATAAGTCACCATTAGGGAATGGCAATAATATAACAAAAGATGGTCATTCCTTTTATGGATGGATGTGCTTTAGGGAATAGTGATGGTATGTTAAAGCTGAGTTCCAGGCAAACAGTTAAATAGACAAATTAAATAGATATTTGAGGTTGTTTTACCTGCCAAAAGATTTGTTTTTCTGTAAATCCATACCTGTGATCTACACGGCTCTGCCATACAGCACAGCTCTACCCGGCAGGGCAGGAGACCTGTTATAAACCTGCTGCCATTAAGTAACATCGGCAGGTCTTCTCCTGCCTTTGGCCTGTGACTGCACAGTGAATGGATAAGCAGTATGCAGTACTAATGACCTCATCTCTCCATTGCAAATTCTCTCCTTCTATCAGCGTGCTCCTTCTCAGCATATGAGCACTGAAGTACAGCTGACTGGCATCTTAAGCTGTTCGCACCCCCCCCCCCCCCCAACTTTGATCTTTTCTGTTTACAGAGTTAGATAAACCTGTAAGCCCTTCAAACATGTCACAGTGAATAAAAGGTAATATCTCCAGAAAGACTCCACAAGCTCTAAAACTAGCAATGCTTTTTTTAAGCTAATTAAAAAAAAACTTCTAGGTAAATTCCATAGCTGGTCTGCCAACACCCACACCTTCAGTTTGGCCCATCACTATGATGAATGCTCTGAAGTTGATGGATGAATGATTTAAATTAGTCTTGACCAAGAAATGACCAAGAAATGTCATTAGGTCCTGGAATTAGCATATTTGCACCCCCTGGTTTTTCAGAATCCTTGAACCCTCCTGAAAACATTTGAAGATGCATTGAAGTACCTTAGAGTGCCTGCTTTTTATTTACACTGATACTTTGACATGTTTAGAGGCCAGATATATTTTAGGGTTCTTTCACACCATAAGATGCTTCGTAATGCATGTCATAACACGTTTTGTAACAGGTGTCATGGTAATGTAATGAATATGTATGTTACTGTACATTGTCATTCATTGTTAATTGCACCCCAATACACATAAACAATGTGTTGCAGTGTACCTTTACTATATTACACCACAATAAACAGATGGGATTTCTCTGTGCATTATAGTGTGCTGCATTTTGAAAAATGGAGCAAGACCTACTTTTTAGTGCTCTGTGGTGTGTTGACAGCCATTCAAAAGGAATACCTAATGAGGTGGGGCTTGGCGCAAGAAAACTTACATGTGGAAGCACAGTGTGTAGTGTGAGCTCCTAAAAGTAATTTGAAACCAGGCAATTATGCCATAGCACAATTTATATTGTACCTCCAACTGTTTTTGTATTACCCTCCTATAATGCCTTGTACATGAACACTAAGACAGTGAAAGGTAGGGCTGTACTACATTGCACAGTACTTTGGATCTAACAAATGGAGCTTGTTGACTGGAGGAGGGTGCACAGAGATAATGTCATTAGTGAGTTACTGTTCGATCACATTCTAACTTAAAGCTTTAGTTATATTGAATTGTTTTGCCCGCAGTAAAGGAAAGGAAATTTTCAGAACTTTCTAAAGTGTCTTGTAGATTTTGTCTGGGTTATAAAACTAGCTGAACAGAACTTTACTTTTTGTCAGGCTGAATAGTTTACACTTTTGTATTTTAAATGTGTATTAGTTGTTTGCCTACATCAATCCTTGAAAGTGATTATAAACCCTCAAACGTTTTTCCCTTAAAATAATAAAGTGGGTATACTTACCTGCTCTGTGCACTGGTTTTGCACAGAGCAGCCCTGACCCTCCTCTTCCCGGGACCCCTGGAGCCCCTGTCTCTCCCCCCTCATGAGTGCCCCCATAGTAAGCCGCTTGCTATGGGGGCACTCATGCGTGCTCACTCCCGAGCCCCGCTCTGTGTATCCATAAGTCACACAAAATGGGACTTGGCTCGGCCCACCACTTCCTCCTCACTGGCTGTGAATGACAGCAGCAGGAGCTAATGGCTCCTGCTGCTGCGTTTGTGTCAACAAGGAGGGAGAGAGTCAGGAGAGCCTCTGCTCTCATGCACATTACTAGATCGAGATCAGGCTCAGGTAAGTATAAAGGGGAGTCTTGGAGGGAGCTGGATGCAGAAGGTTTTTTTTTATCTCCATGAATAGAATGCATAAAGGTAAAACACTTTCTGACTTTAGAACCACTTTAAGTTTTCAGCAAATAGCACTTACATTTAAATTTGTAATTACAGCATGCGTGTTTCTCTACATTTTTGATCCTTCTTCCATCTCACATTGCCATGCCCCAGCCTGATCAATCAGCTGTTGGACGCATTGTCACATGTAGGAGCATATGACAGAACGTTGCTAACTTCATATTCAGTTCAGGCGAATTTAAAGGTTGGTGATAGACACTCATAGCATCTGCTCCCAGCATGAAAATGTGAAGGTTAGTGGTGGGTGCTCATAGCTACTACTCCCTGTAGGAAAAGGTGAAGGCTAGTGGTAGGTGCTCATAGCTTCTGCTTCTGGCAGTCCTATATTGGTACAGAGAAAGAGATGTACACTGCTCAGGCAGTTGGAACTTTACAGCCAGCCATGGGTGCAGGACCTTGGATCGCCACCACAAACGGGATACAAGAGAAATGGCCGCACACCAAGCGATGGCTCGCGATGAAAGGCTTTATTAAACAAGGATGCAAGGTACAGCAAATGGATGGTAGACATGTTTCACATGGCTCACAGCTTGCTTGTTCACTACATGAAGTGAACAAGCACCCTGTGAGTCGTGTGAAACATGTCTACCATCCATTTAGCTGTACCTTGCATCCTTGTTTAATAAAGCCTTTGATCGCGAGCCATCGCTTGGTGTGCGGCCATTTCTCTTGAGTCCTATATTGGTGTTTGTTTAGCACACCCGCTTCCTTACACACACTTAAAAAAAAGGCTGGTTTTCTACTCTCTTATTGCATCGGTAAAGGCATCATTGTCAAGAAAAGACTTCAGGCTCCTAGTTTACATTTTTCACCTGGGCCCAAATGAGCTTAGCTGTGTCCCTAGACATTTCAATAATGCCACTTAAATGCATTCCTTCTGATGTTTTAGAATAAGTATTAGCAGACACACTGACATTTCAAACTGCCTCATGCATTCACACATGCCTTGCATAGTAGTAGTAAGAGTCCCATCTACTTATGATTTAGAAATATTAATGCATTGACAAACTTCCTGTGACAATTTGAACAATGCTGCGCCATTCATATTGCAGCAACAGAGAAAAGGAAGAGGTCAGTTTGTCAGTGTTTCTTTTTATCTGTCCTTTTTTTATAACACGTTCACTCTTGGCCTTTTCCAACACAGGTCTTCATGAGAAAAAACGATGTAGTGCTTAAAGGAAAGAAGCCTTGGAAAGTGGCTGTTACTTACTATGAAGACTTTTGCCATTTTTTAGGGAAAGAAAAAATTGTATGCAGTTGAAATACTTTTGTGTCAGGACTTTAAAAAAGAAGTGCAGTCATTCCCGTCAGTAAATTCCTCATCTTGTATAACTGTGAAATTCACATACCTGCATCACAGAAAATGTCAAGTCCTGAAACGTAAGCTAAGAAAAGAAATCTTTTTTAGGCAGCAGTCATCCCAAATGACATTTTTACTCTTAAAAGTGGGCAGTCAGACAAAAAACCTAACCACAGTTTAGCAGCACTTCGTACTAATGATATTGCTGTAATTCCATGCCACTTAGTCCCAATAGAAAGGGTAAGGACTTAGGTATAAGGGAGGTTGAAAAAAGTGCTAAACACACAAAACATACTGTAGTAGTCCTGGCAGTCAAAGATTGCGCAACCATCACTAAATATCTTTTTTTTTTGGTATTTTTTCCTACGTTTTTTTCTTGTTATAATAAAGACTTGTAATTTTGCTGAAAAAAAATGGTTAGCCTTGTAGACTTTTTTGGGGGGGGTTTTATGTAACAAATAAATGACACATGCATACTTTAAAATATATAAAGTAAAATAATAATATCAATACTGTGGCAACACTAGCTTTTATCCCAGAAAACACATGATTGTACACCAGTTTGTCTGCAGTTTAATAAGCTACGAAGGTGGCATCAAATGTCCTGCAAAACAAGTTCTATAACCCAGTGTTTCTTTCTTTCCTTTTTAAGTCACAGCACCCTTTTATAAGTATACAAAATCTTGGGGAACCCCAATCTAAAATGAGGTTACCTATCACATCAGAGTCCCCACTTCACATCAGTGTGCCCTTTTCAAATCCTCAGGTCCCCCTGTTCAAATCAGAGTGCTTATTCTGCCCTTTCACATCCAAGTCCTCAGTCCCATCCTTGCACATCAGAGTCCTCAGCCCCCCCCCCCCCACCACTTTCACATCAGAGTCCTCAGCTCCCCCCTGCCACTTTCACATGAGAGTCCTCAGCTCCCCCCGTCACTTTCACATCAGATTCCTCAGCTCCCCTCCGCCACTTTCACATCAGAGTCCTCAGCTCCCCCTGCCACATTCACATCAGAGTCCTCAGCTCCCCCCGCCACTTTCACATCAGTGTCCTCAGCTCCCCCCGCCACTTTCACATCAGAGTCCTCAGCTCCCCCCGCCACTTTCACATCAGGGTCCTCAGCTCCCCCCGCCACTTTAACATCAGTGTTCTCAGCTGCTCCCACCATTTTCACATCAGAGTTCTCAGCCCCTGCCCACCCAGCTTTCAAATCAGAGTCCTCAGCCCCTCTACCCCTTTCACATCAGAGTCCTTAGCACCCGCCTTCACATCAGGGTCCTACCTTGTGGCATTCATCACAGTGTAGCTGTGGCAGCATGCCAGTGGACAGAAGGCAGAGCAGATGTTGATAAAAGTAGACTTCCACCCCTAATTGTTCGCTGGGGGAGACCTGAATACCACCAACCCTGTATTAATGTCATGCATTTCCATGGTGATGAAGACTGGCCTGCCTGCACCATGGAAAAGCATGATGCTGTGCAAAAATACAGGATGGCACCCCTGACAAGCCTAGATGGCACCCTGGTTGAGAAACGCAGCTCTAACCAATATGATCCAGTAAATAAGTAGCTTCGTCACCTTTCTGTAGTCAGATTAATGAAAGATTGGTTCTGGTTGGTTGATAAGCAAGACTGGTTATTATTGTTCTTGAAACACAATGTTTAATGAAGGCCTTGGTGATGCTTAGCTATATCAAAAATGAAAAAGGCACTAACAAAATATGTGCTTGTTGAATTAGTAAAAATAAAATCTGGTTTTGTTCACATGAGCATCTTTAAAAGGAAATATTTAGTCACTCCAACTGAAGTGGCTCTTGAATGAGCCCTGCCTATATATTAGAACTGTGGTAGTTGTGAAATGATTTAGCATCAATGTACTCACTTGATTGCCCTGGAACTAGCATCTGTTTCTTTTGATATGGGCATTGCAACCCATAGCTTTAATTTGGATATGTATTCTTATGACAAATTACCTCTAAAAGATACTCAAAATGGTAATGGAACAAAATATAACATGTTATTTTTTATATTCAATGAGCCTTACTTATAAAGTGTGTTGTATTAAAAAGTCTCTGTGATGTGCTGGGATAACCAACCATATTCAAACCTGGAGTGGGAAATGATATTAACAAAATATTTGAATATAATTGTTTTTTTGGGCAATATTATTTTATTATTATACAGGATTTATATAGCGCCAACAGTTTGCGCAGCGCTTAACAAAATGAAGGCAGACATTACAGTTACACTACAATTTGGAACAAAAGGAATCAGAGGGCCCTGCTCGTTAGAGCTTACAATCTAAAAATAGACAGCTTTTAATAAAGATACAGTGATTATAGTATCCTTTATCCACTCCCCTCTGGATACTGAATCGTTTACTCCACTGCGGGAGTAGTGTGGACCCTGTGTCCCCCAAAGTATCCCTTTCATAAAATTTAAGAAAACACTGTGATTGATGGAGAGGCCGGTCACATGACTTTGACAGGTCTTGTGATTGGACTTTCTTCTTGGCTTTTTCCCTATTTGTTGGAATGAGGTTTTGCTTACTTTGGAGTGCAGAAGCAAGCAAAGCTCTAAACACATTTGTAGAGCTAAATGTGCTTGTTTTTTTTTTTGTTTTAAAATTCAACTTGGGCCATATGGCTGCTTCATAAATTTGCCACTATGTTTCTTAGTTACTTAGGTAAACAGTAGAAGTTACTTTCATTCATTCAGTCAAAACATATGTCCATAGTGTTTGCTCTCATTTCATGAAAAAACTGCACACAACATAGCAAGGAAATACCCTGAGGGGCATGTGGCCGTAGATTTTTCACGTATAATATGGTACTTTTTAGTTGTATCTAATTTAGCAGTTTATTCATATTGATGTGAATTTAATTTGAGTTTTACATACTTTTTAATGTACTTTATATAAAATATCCAAAGAGTAAAATCTATTATTTCTCTTTCTGTATGATGAACAATACCACCTTTCTATCTATCTATCTATCTATCTATCTATCTATCTATCTATCTATCTATCTATCTATCTATCTATCTATCTATCTATCTATCTATCTATCTATCTATCTATCTATCTATCTATCTATCTATCTATCTATCTATCTATCTATTTATCTATCTATCTATCTATCTATCTATCTATCTATCTATCCATCCATCCATCCATCCATCCATCCATCCATCCATCCATCCATCCATCCATCCATCCATCCATCCATCCATCCATCTATCTATCTATCTATCTATCTATCTATCTATCTATCTATCTATCTATCTATCTATCTATCTATCTATCTATCTATCTATCTATCTATCTATCTATCTATCTATCTATTTCACTGTTGCCCCAGCTTCTGCTATCTCCTGCTATCTCCTTCTAAAAGACCTATTGATGTATTATTGCATTGGGATGTCTATAAAATATGTAGATGGTATAGATTTTTGTAGTGCATGATCCCGTAAAGAACTGCAGTATGGGTAACGTTTGTCAGGCACTGTAAGAAAATACCGTTTTCCTGCACCTGAAATTGTGATTTGGTTGCAAAAGTGCTATTCTTTGCATTACTATTTGTTAGCCATTGTCCTATCCTCATAAACCTTCAGCCACAGCTGTCACTAGCGGTGGGAGAATATAAAAGATAAGGCTGGGGGAGACGTAGGGACAGGGGGAGCGCCCTGCTAAAATCGTGTCACGTAGCTCTAATTCATCTGCTCTCATTAGAGTGAGCTAGGGACAGCAGTTATGTCCAAGAGCACAGCTCTACACATGACACACGAACGGTTTGGGGAATAGAAAATTGCTTTCTCAGGAAGCCCAGCCAATTAAGGACTTGACCATATTGAATGTCAAGTGTTAATTTAGGTTTTTCTTCATTTTCCCAGCGGTAATGTGGGTCCTGTGATGAGCAAATACATGTCAAGCAAAAGTTGATTGCATGAAGGACCTGAGTATTATATGTCACCGGCAAGTCACAAATGTACTCTAGCCTTTTAACCCATTAGGTGAGCCCAGGAGTAGAAAAGGAAAGGATTAACTGTGCCATAATGATGAACTGAGCTCCAGCAATTTACAGCTTGGTGAGGGAGGTAAGCAGAGTAGACAGTTCACTGCTACTAGGCTAATGGAAGCTTTCTTTTCAGGACACCAACTAGTCTGTTGGTGTCCTTGTTTTTCCCTTTCAACGAGCAGCCTGCTCTTTGAATGATGCCGCCATGCCTCTGGCAACACCTCCCTAGTGTATTCCAATATTTCACCACACTTTCTAACTATTTATTCATATAGGGTCCTCAACGTTTTTAGAAGATTAGTTGGTCCTGGGCAAACAGTAATAGTTCTAATATATTATTTTTTATCATAGCAGGAGTACAGTACATGCATTGAAAAAACAAAGATGAAGATGCCACAACCTATATGATGGGTGTCAAAGCTAAAAAAAATATATATATATATACATATTTTTAATTTATATGGTGTCACATTGAACATACTTTAAAGTGTATGTACAGACAAAACTTTTTTTTTTTAAATATTTTAGGTAGAGTGGTGAGAATTTGGAACCCATGTCGAGTTTTTATTGTTATCTCCCAAACTGGACAAAGACAACAGAAACAAACTTACAGGGGTTTTTCCCTACGCTATCCAAAACTGAAAAAAAGTTTGGCTATACATAAACTATACATAAAGGATAAGTTCACTTTTTAGCAAAAAATTATAAATGCACATTTTTTGCAGGTAAAAAATGTGCATTTATTTATTTTTTGGAGCCTGAAAAGCAGATCTTCTAGTTTATCTGTGTGCCCATACATCCCGTACGGGCAAGCAGATACACTGATAGGAAGAGAGAATGAACTAGCATGGTGCCGTGGTAGTTAATTGAAAACTACAAGCCAACAGTCGCAAAGGACTTTGTAGTTTTCCATTTACAGGACACTGTAAAGGAGCGATGAGACCGGGGCGGGAGGAGCCCCGCTTGGCTACGTTTTTTAAAAATGGGAGAGCTAGTGGGGCAGTGGGGGTGGTGTTGAATATCCCCACTAGCTGTCAGATTGGGTATCGGGGAGGTGCAGGGGCTGGTCCGATTGTCACATGTTACACCCAGAATATGGGTGTAACATGTTACAAAAAGTGAAATTATCCTTTAAGGCAAGGATAACTACATAATACTACATATAATTGAAGGCATCTGTCATGATCAGTAAGTATAATATTCCTGGGCATGTCGTTTTTGCTGCATAATGAGAACTACTCTCCCATGTGTGCAGTCCACTGACCACACTAACTGTGCACTGCTAAGCATCTCGATTTCATCCAAGTGCTATATTGGACAGTGCCTTTTGCTGTCAAGGTTGTTGTAATCTGAACTCAAAGCTGAGGTTCCTGTCCAACATTTGAACTTGAAACTGTAAACTTGAAATTGTACAACTTTCAGAAGTATTTTGAATTCCAGGGCAGAGCACACCTTTGCTTTAAAATGCAGAGCAATGGGAACCTTGGCTTTGCTACTTAACAGCTGCCCTGACAGGTTTCTTTTAATGTTCACTCAGTGGCTATAAAGACAGAAATCTGTCACCTGCTTTGCATGGGAATACGTAGATCTCTGAGAATGAGCTTGAAGCATGATCTGACAGACTTTTAAAATGGCATAATCATCAGTGCCAGGAGGGCAAAACCATAGGGTGCTTGGGCTTTTCAAAGGCAGCAGTCTCTAAAGTGTAAAATCAATGGACCAGAGCACCGGACACCTCATCAAAGTTCGCCAAACGGCAGCTGATTTTTGGTGGATAAAATGGAAGAATTTAGGCAGCAATGGAAAAAAATCTACAGCCCAAAAATAACACAACTAAAGCCAAAAACGATTCCAGTGGACTGAAGAACTTCAGCACTGGACCGTCAGTGACTGGAAAACATTTTCTGCTCCATCTTTAAAGTGGGTTAAGAGTAATTTCCAATAATGGAACTAGATGAGTAATACCAAGAACAGACATGAAGCACCAGTAGCATCAATCACAGAAATCTGTGTTGCGAGTGGAACTTATGAATATTGGTGGTGTGTGAATAGTAATCGTTTTGAAAATAGGCAGGTTTTTTTGACCATATGGCAAGCTGGCAGTGATTGTCTACATTGAAGTATTTGCTGATTAATATGAAAACTGCTATGTTCTCTAGGAGCATTTTTTTAACCTTAATAAGTATATTTCAAGCCAAAACCTTTTTTCCTAATATTGGATTGAATGAGGAAGGGTTAGAGCCCTTGATAATCTTGTGTTGCTATACTATATGTCACCACTGGGGAGATTCGCCCTATCCAAAACAATACAAACTTGTTTTAACTACTGGCTAGAAATATACTTTAAAGCATATGGAAATCAGAACTGGGTGACATTTAGGTTGTTAAAGCTCTGTGTAACATAAACCATTGTTATTTTATTTAAATAAAATACATGTTTATCCCTTTTTTCATCCTTTGTTACATGTCAGTGTTGTTGGTTTACTGCAGCCTCTTTGCAGTGACTTTCTGTCTACATGCATTCCAACAATCGTTGAATGGCATTTCTCAGGATGTGTTTACTGATAGTGACAACAGTGAAACAGGCCTGTGTAATGTGTGGTGATGTCACTACTCCTCCCCACCTTGTCCAATCAGAGAACGCTTTGAATTAATTGAGAAAATGTGAAAAACATTCTCTGAATGAGGCCCATGCTGAGCGGCCAGCCACCTGTGCTCAGAATGCAGAAGGTCATCAGCTTGGCATGGGACCCAAAAGCAAGTGGAGATGACTGGAGTAGTGGTGTCTACTTCACTGATTTCTAGTTTCCAGGGGCATGGGCCAGGTATGGTAGATACATAGTTACTTTGCCAAATACTAAATATATATATATATATATATATATATATATATATATATATATATATATATATTTAGTATTCTAAACATGTATTTCATTTTAAAAAAAGTGTGCTAACAAGAACATTTATTATAACCTCAATCAACCAAGAGTCCAAATGTTATATTTGTAGTCTTCAAAGCTGAACATGATACAAGGACTCTGTATGGATGATTTTGGTAGGAATACTATTTTTCGTTAGCATACTTTATGTACATAAGTTCCCATTTGTATCCAACATGGCAAACTATCCAGCAGCCTTCATTAAAGTGGTTTAAAATCCTAGTCATGAAATCTAAACAAAGCACATATATCTGTAGTATTTACTTGTCTATCTCCAAAGGTCTAAGTGTAATTTCTCTCTGGTGCTTCATTCCTCTGTTATCAGCATGTGTCACTTCTGAGAAGTTTCCCTGACACATGAGATAACCTTTGTGATGGGGAGGGAAATAAGCACACAGCTCGTCAATTCAAAATACAGTTCTGCATGCTCCTTCATTCCTCTCCCTATTTGGAGGGGGGGGGGGGGTTATGAGAAATGGAAAATGGGAATTATTATATTTTAATAATTTATTTTTAATAATTATAATAAGTATAAGAGCTGTGAATGCAGTTCTCCACCCCCTCTTTTGTACTCCTCACAGATGCAGAAGGTTTGTAGACAAGAGAAGACTGCAGATAAACAAGTAAAACCTATGTAGGAGGATTTGTTTAATCTCTGTGTTGAATCTGAGGCTATTTACTACTGGGTATATGTGATGGTTTACAACCACTTTAAGGACCTGTGTCAACGGGTTTTGGGTTTGCGTTCAGGGAATCAGTTTGAGCTGTATCTGACATTCTTCAGACTTCATTGATAGGTGCACTCAACTTGCAGTTAACCTCCTTGTGACTTGGATTTGACCTGCTTCAAGCAGGTTTCATTTCCCATTGAAATGCAAATCTCACTTGAAGTGAACATAAGCCTGCTGACACAGGCCCTTATGGAAACCTCCAATTGTTCTAAAAAGGTAAAGAGGGACATACTTTGGCACGCACTGAGGGAGATTTACTAAAACTGGAGCACTCAGAATCTGGTGCAGCTGTGCATGGTAGCCAATTAGCTTCTTACTTTAGCTTTTTCAATTGAACTTTGGCAACAAAACCACAAAGCTCATTGGTTTCTGTGCAGAGCTTCACTAGATTTTGCACTTTCCATTTTTAGTAAATCAACCCTTATGTGACTTTTTTTGTCAAAAAACGATTTTACCTGTCTGCTAGCAAACTTAAATAAACCTAAACAAATATTTTGACAAATGCTTTTGGGGCACGTTGTGGAATTAGTTTCCACTTTAAGAGACCAGTAAAGCGATAAGGAAGTTGTAGTAGTGGAGCTCACAACTTTCTTTCTGCATATACCTTTCTTTGGGTTTAACTTACCAAAGGACTGGAGACTGTTCACGTATGTAGGCAAGAAGCACATCCCTGCTAAAACTCCAGTTAGGCAGACCACAAGTATCTAATACAGGGTTTCTCAACCAGGGTTCCTCCAGAGGTTAATGGGGTTTCCTTTAGCAATGAGTAATCTCTGCCTCTCAGATGAGTTCCCACTGACATCATTCATCGTTTTAGCTATCTGTAGGGGATAATTCTCCCCAAAGACCACAAGTGTAAGGAGCATTCTTCCCACTGACCATCACACTAATGTATCATGAGTTGCAGATATATAATTTCTAGCAAGGGTTCCCTGAAACCAGAACTGTATTTCAAGGGTTCCTGTGTGTTTAATAGGTTGAGAAAGATTGATCTAATATGTAGAAAATGATTGGCTAAACTACACGTGTTTTCTGACCACTATTTTTTTTCTTTCGTTATATTGGCTTTTCGAAATAACAAATTTAGTAATGCAGAGGTTGGCTAAAACGTTTAGTGCAACAAAACACTTTTGGTAGTAACATAATTAATTTTGTATAGTGATGAACCCATCAGGCTAAAAAGAGGCTGCACAAAGGACACAGGGATTTGGTGTCAGGAAAGGGACAGTCCCTCTAATTGGGGGACAGTTGTGTGCTATGCTTTTGGTGTCATCAACAATCAAAAAGCCTGTAATGAAATGGTTATACTTTGTTCCTATACATGACCAGTGTTCTCTTCCCAGAAGCTCACAGCTGATCCTCTTTAAAGAGGTTGTAAACTCATTTAACATTTTTTTATTTTTTTACAACCTGAAAGACAAACACATAATGAGCTAGTATGCATCGCATACTAGCTCATTATGAAATACTTACCTTAGAATGAGCCCCCGCCGTGCCGCCCACTTACCTGTATGACGGGCGACATGTTCAGTCGCCCGTCTTCCGGGATCGCGGCATTCGGCCATCTGATTGGCCAGACCCGCGATTACGTCACTCCCGCACATGCGCGCTGGAGCCGACGGTCACGGCACGGGGCTCTGAAGGAATGGCACCAGCGTCACTGGCTGCATGTAAGGTAAATATCTCCTAAACAGTACAAGTTTAGGAGATATTTACAGTACCTATATGTCAGCCTTATCATAGGCTTACCTATAGGTACAACTTGCAGAGTAGGGTTTACTTCCTCTTTAAGTGGTGTTATCTGAGATCTAAAACTGGATACACACTATACAATTTTCTTTAGATTTTTTTCCTTTAGATTTACCAAAACCATATAATATGAGGTCAGACCTAAACACTTTAGATTTGTATGCAATCAGGCAGGCTCTTGCGCTACATAGCTAAAGGTAAATCTAATGGAAATCTAACAAGAAAAGTTGTATAGTGTGTATCCAGCTTTAGAGCAGATAAAAACCTAAAATTTTAATTGTGCAGATTATTACAGAAAATTGGCATACTTTAAATGTATAAACAACACTTGCACTATAATATTATATCATAGCAGAATTGGTGATTTGCTATACTGCCACACTTTATAAAGTCTCAAATGTATCAGAGATCATCCAATCAGCTCGCACGGGTAACAAGACAGTGAACCTCGAAGGAAATTCCAGAAGTCTTCAGTGGTTAGACTGAGACAACTGAGGGTTAATGGCAGTTCACGTCTTGCATGTTTTCACTGGGACTTTGCTAAGGCACCCAATGTAAATTTCAGTGACAGCAGCTCTTGCTGATTCAACCTTTTCTCTGTCACCTTTGACGGATGGTTCCCAATGCAATCAGCCACACCACCTCAGCAAGTCTTCATTCCAGTAGCTGCTGAGTAAAACACTGAAATCCCAAAGTTAATTATGATTAAAGCAACAAAAAAAAAAAAAAAAGCAATTCCAGTCTACCTCTACTACTAGTTCTGAAATAACTAAGCAATTTTTTTTTTATTTATTTTGCTATTTAAATATCACTAGCCCCTTATGTCTCCCTTTCAATTTTTCCACCTTATTTATTTATTTGTTGATAAATTTAGGAAGTCAAAAGTCTGACACAGATGGATAATCTGAGTGTATAGGGTGAAGAGTTATAAATTAACACATTATTTGCTCCTAATGTGAAATACTTGAAGATGCATTTTTACAGTCCCCTGACATCCATCCGAGTGAGGGCTTGCATTGTACATTTTTTTTTTTTTTTCCCCGCGTGGCATTGATTTGTTAAAGCGCTGAATTAGCATATCAGACCAGCTGCCTGTTCCATGGCTGTGTGTTGTGGAGACTTTTTTTTTTCTTGCTAGTTTTACTTCCTGCTGCCTTGGCCACACACAGAGGGCTGCATCTTGCTTAGCTTTGTTTTTTCGCCAAGTTATTTCTTTTGCTACTTTTTCAGGTAAAACAGCTACAAAGAAAGCAATACGATATAAAAAAAAAAAAAAAAAGAAAAAAAAATCACATGTACACATATAGAGTATGTTTAGTATCATTTAGACATCACATTTGATTTATTCAAGGACATCATGTAAAATGCCTTCAAGAATAGTATACAACTAAGAATCAGATTTAACATTTTGACAGTTTAGTCAAAACAGGTAGTTGTGAAAAATAGGGCGATGTTTTGTGAATGAATTGCATTTTAATTTAAACATTATCACCTAAAGTTCAGTGAATATGTATAAGTGCCACATGAACACATTACAAGATTACTTATCTCAATGTGATCATTATTGTGACATGGTAACTGAGAAAAGCACAGTTATGGCATTTATTCAAATGGAAAAGTGCTCTGAGTTGTGAAAGAGAGTGATCATTTTTTCTTAGGTTTTCCCTAAGAGTCAAATATACTGTAGTTCATATTCTCTGAACTTTATTGGCATCCCAGTCTTACTCCATAGGGTTCAATATTGAGTTGGCCCACCCTTTGCAGCTATAACAGCTTCACATTTTCTGGAAAGGCTGTCCACAAGGTTTAGGAGTGTGTTTATGGGAATGTTTGACCATTCTTCCAGAAGCACATTTGTGAGGTCAGGTACTAATGTTAGACGAGAAGGCCTGGCTCACAGCCTTTGCTCTAATTTATACCAAAGGTGTTCTTTCAGGTTGAGGTGCAGGCCAGTCAAGTTCCTCCACCCCAAACTCGCTCATCCATTTCTTTACGGACCTTGCTTTGTGCACTGGTCCAAATGATTTGGTGGAGGGGGGATTATGGTGTGGGATTGCTTTTCAGGAGTTGGGCTTGGCCCCTTAGTTCCATTGAAGGGAACTCTTAAAGAGGAAGTAAACCCTCCTCTGCAAGTTGTACCTATAGGTAAGCCTATGATAAGGCTTACCTATAGGTACTGTAAATATCTCCTAAACATGTACCGTTTAGGAGATATTTACCTTACATGCAGCCAGTGACGTCACTGGCGCATGCGCTCTAAAGGAACGGCCGCTGGTGCCGTTCCTTCAGAGCCCCGTGCCGTGACCGTCGGCTCCCGCGAGCGTGCGCGGGAGTGACGTCACCGCGGCTCCGGCCAATCAGATGGCCGGATGCCGCGATCCCGGAAGACGGGCGACTGTAGGGTAGGACTTGGCGACCCACGAAAAAGTATATTTCTTAGGACAGAAGTTATTCCCATGTCTCATTCCATCACATATCCCAGAAATAAAAATGTATTCTTCTAGTGAAAAAAAAAAAAAAAAATCCTTCATAGGAAAGGGGGAAGAATCATCTAGTGGCAAGGGCCCTTTCTTAAACCTCGTACACTCGCAACGATTATCGGCCAACCGATCGGCCGTCTTTTGTCCAGTGTTGTTGTGTTGGTTGAAATGTGCTCTAGACTGCACACAAATTTTCTCGGCCAACAACAACCAACTTCAGAAGTGATGTCATGTGCTGGTTTACTTTCCGTGTTTTTTTTCTTCTCCGAGCATGCCCAGTCTTGCTCATCTGATTTTTGTCTGCCGAAATTTGAACTGACTGACGGAAAATCGGCCGTTCTGTTGGCGGCCAACAAAAATTTTATAGCATGCACACCAGATTTTGTTTGGCCGAAAAGTCGCAGTCGGTTGTCGAAAAGCATCATACTAACAAGCCGAAAATCAGCCGATCAGACGTTGGCCGAAAATTCACGGCCAACTATCGATGCGTGTGTACGAGGCATTAGAACCAACCAGTTGCTTGAGCTGATGCACATAGGACAAGTCTATTTTTACAGTACAATATAGCTTCACTTTGGACACCTGATTACTTGAGTTTTTTCATGTTTTTAATAATTTAGCATGAAAATATTGGTTACATCGAGTTATCGAGTCATCCAGTCCTTCTTCACTCAAGCGGTATTGCTGGTGGATTATCTTGTGTGTACAGGCAGTGTCCAGGTTTTGTAAGTTTGTTCTTAAGTAAAATATGTATGTTAGTTGGAACAGGTACATTTTTTAAGTGTAACTCCAGCCAAAAAAATATAAGTTTTGGATAGCATAGGGAAGGGTTAACATCCCTGTAACGTTCATTTTGCTGTCTGTGCCCCGGTTCAGAATATTTCACTTCACTTTCTGTCTCTGTGACAATTGGATTTTGAAACTTTTGGGTTGATGTGGAAACAAGGATTAGTGATAAAGCTTCATTGGGGACATCTTTTTCCCATGAGGACTCTTACAGGAGTAAATTTCCCTTCCTAGGGGTAGATTTCCTCTCACTTTGTCTCCCACCATTTGTAAGTAGGATTCCTATGTAAGTCGGATGTATGTAACTTGGGGACTGCCTGTATCTCTGTAGGTCAAATTATTATTTTACTTGCATGTTTTATTTACATTACTTTATCCTACTTTTCATCCTTTTTTGCATAGTACTAACACAATCACTGTGCTTCATTAATTATATCACGCTGATCGTGAGGAGAAAAAAAGCCGATAACCGGCTTCTGTTTATGTCCGTGATGATCAGCTGTCATTGGTTGACAGCTGACCACATGGTAAAGGGCTGCTGTCATTGGCCCTTTACCCTGTTCTGTGATCAGCCAAGTCTGAAGGACTCAATGATCACAGAGCGTGCCGCAGGAGGCGTGCAAGTAGCGCGATCACGGGAGAACGTCTGTTGATGCCCTTTTCGGCATTGTAAGCCCATGCTGTAGCCATCTTTTAGCTATAGCATGGGCAGAAAGTGATTAAGGGTGTGTGGTAGGGGGTGTGTCCTATTCATATATACTTTTGCTAATTGGTGTCCCTCAAAAATTAATGTATATGTAGTTTCATCACTAGGCACTAAACCACAGGGCAAGATCACATTAACACAGTAGAAAAATTGTATTTTGAAAACAGCTCTGAAATACAGAATCTCAGAACGGAGGGGTAGGTACATTTTTTCATTTATATGATAATGCCCCTGTGTGAAAGCACTGGTCTATATGCAGAGGTCTGACACACTCCTAGTAAGTCAAGCCAATAGCCCTGCAATCAGTAAAGGTAATGCTCCCTGCTGATTGGTGAGCTTGGGCTCTGACTTATCAGGTAGTGTGTTGGACCTCTGCAGACAGACCACTGCTTCCCCACCCAGAGCAAAGGTCTGCCGCTGCAGTATCCTGGCAAGGGTCAGGCTTAGGCTGAGGCTGCTTTCCAAAAAAAGTGAATTGTAAGGCTTTGCACACTTTTTGTTTTGACATGCCTGGAATATATTTAGCCTATTTCATCTAAAAGTCCAGTTGGGTTTGAAATGGTTTTTGCACTATATACACTAAAATATTATGTTTTCCTTTGTTACAACTGTATTGCCTATCCAACAGCGCACATCACCGACACAATGCACAGAGCTGATTTGAGTGGCTCTGTACCTTATGGTTACTGATATGACCAATAACAGCAATCACAAAAGTAAACAGCACTATTATTTACATTTGAGAGCCTGCCCCTTCCTCTCACAGCAGAAAAAGGTGGAACTAATGCATGAACATTCATTGATTAGTTCCAGATTGCAGGCAGCAGTAGATTATTGGTGGGGGATTGTTATTGTCAAATAGTTTTTTTAACCCTTACAACCCCTCCCCTGTACATGTAATCTCCATCAAGTCTCTGTATGTGACCTGTATATTAACCTTTTCACCTCCCCATCCTCCCCTGTACATCAGATCTCCATCCTGTCTCTGCTTGTGTCCTGTAAAACAACCCTTCATCTCTGTATAGCTGCACATTTGCACATTAACCTCTTCATCTCCATCCTTCCATTGTATGTAACTTGTGCATTAACCTACTCCTTCTGTCTATGACCTCTATAAGCAATATCTAGTGCACTATTACCAAGCTCCATGTTCTAAGCTCCTCAACACCACCATGTTTCTTCATTTCCCCAAAACATTGTAGCAAAAAAAAAAAAAAAAAAAATTGATCACTTTGAGGTATCTCTTTTCCAAATAGGGATTGTTTGGGGGCTCTACGTACTGTCACAACATTTTTTTTTTTCAAAGTTTTTGGTCTTTTTTTTTTTTATATAGTAAGGAATAAAAAAATCCAATATTTATTATAAGAAAGCGCGGCTCTCCAGTTTTGGGAGGGCCTCCATGGACGTCCCCCCAGAACCGTGTCTCCCACATGCACTGTGACTACTGTGTCCTTTGGACCACAGATTGCGGTAAAGGGCCAATCACAGCGAACCTTTAGTATGTGATCAATCACAGCTGGTCACACGTAAACAGAATTGCCGATTATTGGCATTCCTTGCCTCGCATGCTTTCTCTGTGTGAAGAAAAGAGAGCCATTAACCGACAAGGCTAACAGTGCACAGTGAGTACACCATCAGTGCCAATCAGTGCCCATCAGTGCAGCTTATCAGTGCCATCAGTGTCGCTTATCATTGCCCATCAGTGCTTCCTTATCAGTGCCCATCCCTGCCGCCTCATCATTGCCCATCAGTGCAGCCTCATACGTGCCCATCAGTGCAGCCTCATCATTGCCCATCAGTGCAGCCTCATCAGTGGCCCTCAGTGCAGCCGCATCAGTGCCCATCACTGCTGCCTCATCAGTGCCCATCACTGCCGTCTCATCAGTGCCCATCAGTGTAGCCTCATCAGTGCCCATCAGTGCAGACTCATTATTGCCCATCAGTGCAGTCTCATCAGTGCCCATCAGTGCAGCCTCATCAGTGTCTATCATTGCAGCCTCATTATTGCCCATCAGTGCAGTCTCATCATTGCCCATCAGTGTAACCTGATCATTGCCCATCAGTGCATATCAGTGCAGCTTTATCATTGCCCATCAGTGCAGCCTCACCAGTGCCCATCAGTGAAGCTTCATCAGTGCCAACCAATGCAGCCTCATCAGTGCCTGTCAGTGCACCCACATCATT
Organism: Pelophylax lessonae; assembly: GCF_965119305.1. NCBI lineage: Eukaryota > Metazoa > Chordata > Amphibia > Anura > Ranidae > Pelophylax > Pelophylax lessonae. The sequence continues at coordinate 413,996,225 of NC_138768.1, forward strand.
GCCCATCAGTGCAGCTTCACCATTGCCCATCAGTGAAGCTTTATCAGTGCCCATCAATGCAGCCTCATCAGTGCCCATCAGTGCACCCACATCAGAGAAAAAAAAATTACGTATTTTCAAAATTGTATAACTTCTTTTGTTCAAAATGTTCAGTCTGTTTTCGTTTGTTTAGCAAAAAATAAATCCAGTGGTGATTAAATACAACCAAAAGAAAGCTTTATCTGTCTACAAAAAATATGATAAAAATTTAGTTTGGGTACAATGTTGCATGAGCGCCCAATTGTCATTTAAAGTGTGAAAGCCCTGAAAGCTGAAAATTGGGCTTGGCAGAAAGAGGGTATATGTGCCTGGTAGGCAAGTGGTTAATTTATCAAAGCTTCTATGAACTCTAGAGGCTGTGTGCACCGTTATGCATTGATCGCCTCATTTTTGATTGTCTCATAAAACAAAATGTAGTATTTATTGAATTACACATGTTCTCATCTGTACACATGCTGTGGTAGACAGGACAAGTCTATGAGGAGCAAGCAGTGGTTTATAGTCAACTTGTCACCAAGAAGAGTGTATGGACAGGCAGCAGTTCACTAATTAGCGTGTTTGATTATCTTTCCGCACTTCACTAATTAACACATTTTAATTAGCAGATGTTTCAGTGTCACTTGATTACAATAAAATGAGATTCAAAATGTATCTTGTGGATGGCCATGTTGTATATTGATTTAAGGTTTTCAGCTACATTAAAAAAAAAAAAGATACAACAAAAATTTTCCACTGCTGATTGCTCGGCAAAAGCAGCAAGAATTTAAAATGTAAAGGTGTAGTCATGTGTACTAAATGTGCTTGAAAAGTATTTAAAGCCAATAAATGTTTTTTAAAGTTTGGATAGTGTAAGGAATGGTAAAAGCCCAGCTCTGGGAAAAGTAGAAGTCCTCCCTTGCAGTGGGGCTGTGCTCCCACTCCAAGGTTTAAATGCTTGTGTCTGTCTAGGGAATTGGAAAGGCACTTTTACTTACTCGGTTCTCGGTTTCCCTGGTAGACAGCGCTCCCCAATAATCCACCAATGGACGGTCCCTTGGTGTTCTCACATCCAATGCAGGGCTATGGCCCCTGCATTGGTTTTAATTATGTCAGGGGCATCCAAACTCAGGAGTGCAGGGAAAAAGAAGTCTAGCAGCAAAAGGGGAGCCTGAGAAAGAGGAGGATCGGGTAAGTAAATATGCTTTACCTGATCCCCTAGACATAAATGGGCAGTTAACCCTTGCAGTGTGGGTGTAGTCTCACTGCAAAGGAATGCTATTACTTTTCCCAGAGTTTAGCTTTAAATACATTTTATTTTTATTTAACTGTAAATTAAATGTTTTTGCCATCGTTGTCTTCTTTAGTGGATCTTCCTTCAATTCTCGTCCTGTAGATACAACAGGAAGTGAGACAAAATTCCCCCTCTTAGACAGTTTTCTCTTTTATTCCTGTTCCGGTGACAACTCAAAATGTTTGCTATTTTCTGTGTTAAAAGATAAAATGTTATTATGACGAAAGTAAGTTATAGTGGAAATCTGGACTGATAACTAACTGGTCAGGATGGCTGCCTAGTTAGTAGGCAAGTAGACCATCATATGTAATAGCCGGAATCAACAGTAGTTTTCGGTCATTCAATATCGATATTGTTTTGACTGCTTGGATTGAAGTTATATATGTATCCATGGTACAGTATATAATGCCTTGCTTCATACCATTTAATAAATAAATGAAATAAATAAAAAAGTTTCAGTCCCAAAAGAGTAAGGCAGCCCATAGATGACTCGATTTTCTTTCCTTCCACCACAGGTGGGCAGAGAGAAATATGCTTGACAGTGAGTGTTGATGGGGGAATGCCTTCCACAGCACTATTGTGTTCTGCAGGTGAGGGGGAGGAGGCATTGGGAGCCTTCCCTGCCAGCAGAACACAATGATTACTACTATCGGCTATAGCCGCCAACAGTGATTGCATGTAGAAAAATCTGACAAGCTACTTGTACCCAAGTCAGTCAATGGATCAACTTTGATACAATCAGCCTGCCCATACATGGATCGAATCTCAACCAGTCTCTGTTGAACTGGCCAATTTTTGATCTATGAATATGTCTGATCTATGTATAGTCTGCTTGATGTTTAAGTTGTAGACTGATCAAAAGAAATCTAACTGATTCCTCCATCCACAACAATTGTGTAAATAGAACCCCCCCCCCCCTTAGCCACTTGCCGCCCGCCCGCCCACCACAGATATACTGCGGCAGGCTGGCTCAGCTGCGCAAATCACAGTACCCAGACGTCGCACCTCGGGATTCGCGAGAGGGGAAGCTGATCTGCGGGGCCGGTGGCCGCAATTGCAGCTTGGCACCCGAGATCACTCCCTGGGAAGACAGAATGGCGGTCTGCCATTGTAAGCACGGCAGACCACTGTTCTGTCAGCAATAAACACAGAGCGCCTATGATCCTACTATTTAGGAACACAGGTCCCTGTGTTGATTCCATAAGCCCATCCCCCACACAGTTAGAAAACACTCCCTAGGCATACATAACCCTTTGATCGTCCCTGGTGTTAATTGCTTCCCTAGTACAGTAACAGTGCATACTTTTATGTAGAGCATATTTATGTAGAGATTTCAGATCCTCAGAGAGTTCTTTGCCATGAGATGCCATGTTGATCTTCCTTTGACCAGTATGAGAGAGTGAGAGCGATAACACCAAATTTAACACACCTGCTCCCCATTCACACCTGAGACTGAGACTAATGAGTCACATGACACCGGGGAGGGAAAATGGCTAATTGGGCCCTATTTGGACATTTTCACTTAGGGGTGTACTCATTTTTGTTGCCGGAGGTTTTGACATTAATGGCTGTGTGTTGAGGGGACAGCAAATATACACTGTTATACAAGCTGTACACTCACTACTTTACATTGTAGCAAAATGTAATTTCTTCAGTGTTGTCACATGAAAAGATATAATATAATATTTACAAAAATGTGAGGGGTGTACTCATTTTTTGTGAGATACTGTATATATATATATATATATATATATATATATATATATATATATATATATATAAAACTAAATATAAATATACAGTGCTTTTTAGAGAATCGGTGCAAGAACTCCTCTCTTCACCTCCGAGCACTGACCCTTGGTTCCGCCCCTACCCACCTCTGAGCACTGACCCTTGGTTCCGACCCTACCCACCTCTGAGCACTGACCCTTGGTTCCGCCTCTACCCACCTCTGAGCACTGACCCTGGCTTCCGCCCCCACCCACTTCTGAGCACTGACCCTGGGTTCTGCCCCTAGCCACCTCCGAGCACTGACCCTTGGTTTCCGCCCCTACCTACCTCTGAGCACTGACCCTTGGTTCCGCCCCACCCACCTCTGAGCACTGATCCTTGGTTCCGCCTCTACCCACCTCTGAGCACTGACCCTGGCTTCCGCCCCCACCCACTTCTGAGCACTGACCCTGGGTTCTGCCCCTAGCCACCTCCGAGCACTGACCCTTGGTTCCGCCCCTACCTACCTCTGAGCACTGACCCTTGGTTCTGCCCCTACCCACCTCTGAGCACTGATTCTTGGTTCCACCCCTACCTACCTCTGAGCACTGACCCTTGGTTCTGCCCCTACCCACCTCTGAGCACTGACCCTTGGTTCCGACCCTACCCACCTCTGAGCACTGACCCTTGGTTCCGCCTCTACCCACCTCTGAGCACTGACCCTGGCTTCCGCCCCACCCACTTCTGAGCACTGACCCTGGGTTCTGCCCCTAGCCACCTCCGAGCACTGACCCTTGGTTCCACCCCTACCTACCTCTGAGCACTGACCCTTGGTTCCGCCCCTACCCACCTCTGAGCACTGATTCTTGGTTCCACCCCTACCTACCTCTGAGCACTGACCCTGGGTTCTGCCCCTACCCACCTCCGAGCACTGACCCTTGGTTCTGCCCCTACCCACCTCTGAGCACTGACCCTTGGTTCCTTCCCCTACCCAGCTCCCAGTACGGCCCCTTTTAGAGAATATAGAGCCAAGTATCATTTTGTAGTGCTAAGTAATTTGTATGGAATTTGGTAATGATAACAAGAAAAGCAATAACAAAGATCCCCCACAGCCAGCAGCAAAAGACCCTCCCCAACAACAATTGATTTCCCCCAACAATATCAATAGACTATCCAGCAGCCAGCAGCAGTAGACCCCTTCCTAAACAGTAGATCCCTTCCAGCAACAATTGACCCCCCAGTAACTAAAAATCCTCCACCAGCAACAATAGATTGCCATGCAAAAAAAAAAAAAACCCTCCAGCAACAATAGATACCCCAGCAGCCAGCATCAGTAGACCCTCTATCACACCCCAGCACCTCTTGCCATTGCATACATTAAGTTCTGGAGGTGCAGGAACTGCGTTTCCCTGTGTTCCTGGTGAAAAAAGTCCTGCATACACTGATGATACTACCTAGGCTCCTGGGATCAATGACCCTGCTAATACACCTGACATTTCTGGTGAATTCCAACCATGACACTACCTGGATGGAGTTTGCATGTCCTCCCTGTGCCTGTGTGTGTTTCCTTTGGGTACTCCGATGTCCTCCCACACTCCAAAGACATGCTGGTAGGTTCCTGTCATAAGCTGGACACACACTATACAACTTTTGTTGTTTGATTTCCTTTATATTTACCTTCAACTATGTAGTAGGAGGGCCTGCCTGATTGCATACAAATTGAAAGTGTTTAGGTTTGACCTCATATTATAGGGTAACGGAAAAAATCTAAAGAAAATTGTATAGTGTGTATCCAGCTTAAATTGGCCCTAATATGTGTACATTATGTATGAATGTGAGACCTTGGATTGTATGCTCCTTGTGGGCAGGAACTGATGTGAATGTACAATATATATGTAAGCGTTGCGTAAATCGACGGAGCTATACAAGTACCTGAAATAAATAAACAAATATGAAAGAAGCAGCTGGACACAAGAGGGATAGGAGTGAAGATACTTTTTTAAACCGTTAAATCACTCAAAAACGTATTATTTTGTATATTTAAAATCAGAATAGTAGAGAAGTTCAGCATCGATATTCATATGTTTACATACAATTGGGTATCATTTTTTACGTGACGTCCCCTGTGAGTCCTAGACAACGTTGTGTTACATTTGTGGAGTTGTACCTGTTTGTACAAGAGGGGAGGGCGGGGTGGGGTGGGTAGGTTTTTTGTTTGTATTTGATACTTTTGTCAAAGAAAAAAAACTTTATTAAAAACAAAAGATACATATATTTATTGTTTTTCTCCTTTTTTGGCGGGTGTAAGAAAAAGTCTCGATCTTGCCTGTGAGTGGTTTGATTGTTGGGCTCCACGACGTTGGAGGAACATGTTAGAAAGGTTAAGATTGCTCATCAGCTGAGAAGAAAATGACTGATTCTCCCTCATCCTCTTCTTTTGCCCTGCGGACTGTTATAACCGTAAACGGCGAAGTGACACACGCAGTCACAAGCTTGTCACATTGCGAAGGCAGGTCACAAGGTTCGGCCAGAGAGCCGGAAGGTTTTCTTTCTTTTTTTTTTTCGGGAAGGTCTTCATTAGCTTTGGTGCCCGCAATAATTTCATCCGCATCAGTTCCTACAAACTTTGGAACGGTTGGCTTTCCCAGAAACGAGCTTCTATTTTTTTTTCCATCTGCTCAGCACGGCAGGGACACGGGAAGAGGCTCGGGGGGGATACAGATCGATGTTCGAAACGTCCATTTCTCTCAGGTTAAAATAAGGCTATTGTATTGAGTTGAGATTCCAAGTCCCATGAATCTTTTATTGCCACTAGAAGATCATGGCCTTAAGGGAGAAGGGAGGTGAGGACGGAGCGTGTATCAGGGATGTATGTGTATATGCACATGATGGAGGAGGGGTGAGCACATTGAGGGAAGGGAGGGCTTAGGGGGGCAGTGAGGAGGGAGGGAGTGAGAGATGACTGAGACACTCAGGAACTATGAGAGGAACACTTCCCTTGGAAAAAATGACCATCCAACGTGAGTCTGATCTGCTGTGACAGTCACTTACAAGCATTTTTACGTTTTTTTTTTTTATTCTTTTTTTTTTTTGTTCCCTTAAACTTTGGCTGTTTTCTCGCAAGCCCAGACAATTAACAGCTGAAGAAAATATGACAGGACACACGCAAAAGAGGTTGGGAGATAGAGGGAAAGGAATGCACCAGAGCCGAGAAAGCTGATTTTTTCCCTTCTTCTTAATGTATTTATTATTTTTTCTTTTTTTTTGCCCTGTGTTCGAAGGCCAGAAGTGAGATCTGTTAACTGTTCCACACTGACTGAGAGGCCAGAGCAGCTCATGGTACTGTATGTTACCACTAATACTCCCTTCATACCTTCTTACATATTCTATTCATTTTGTGGGAGGGGGAGGGCTATGGCATGAAAGGGGAAGGCACGCTATTGGTCTCTTTGCCATTTCCTTAACCCTCTTTCCACTGCACTGGCATATTAATCTTGGGTGAGCGTTAAAAAAAAAAAAAGAGGGGGGGCTTATTACTTTTGTTTCTAGATATTCTGACAGCTTTGAAAAATTTTATAGGCATATTAATGCGTAGCATGTTGGCCAGGTATTATTACTGCAAACTCCTAAATCAGATGTTTGACAGCGCCATTGGATATATACTGTATAGGTAACCACCTAAATCACAACGCAGGGTTGTGTAAATGTAAGTTCAAGAATTTATCGCTGGTTCAACTAGCGGAATAATTCCAAGCTGTTGCTGGAAAAGCAATTTTAGGGTTACAAGAAAGGAAGCTTTGTTCTCTAAAATTGCATTATCCTGATCATTTGACACATTAATGCTCAGCTTGCTTTTGTCGAGTCAGACCAGTTATCTGATCACAACATATATTCTCCATTCTGAACTCTTAACCGCTTCTATGCTCTCAAGTTTGGAAAACTTTAATGCCTGCTTGTGACCTGATAGTAAGGAGAAGAATTGCTTTATTTGCACTGCGTTCACATGCCTTCAGGTTCAAGGGAAGTTTCTCTCTTTCCGAAAGGGCTCATTTAGCTCAAAGGGTCTTAAAGAAATCCCAGCCTTATGCCCCGTACACACGTGCAGATTATCTGAAGACTTTTGTCTTCAGATTTACCTTTTCTATGTAGTGCAAGGGCCTGCCGGATTGCATACAAATTGAAAGTGTTTAGGTTTGACCTCATATTATATGGTTTTGGTAAGTCTGCAGACAAAAGTCTTCAGATAATCTGCACGTGTGTACGGGGCAATATTCAAATTAGCTATAGAACTCTTTTTGTTGTGTAGCTAATTATGAAGTGGGCTTTCAGAAAATGCCTGATCTGGAACTGTACAATAAGTTTTTTTTTTTACAATAAGTTACATATGTTAAAGTGAGTTCTCTGAGCAATCAGCCCGGCTGTGACTGTCACCAGGAAATCTACGGGACACACTGCTGTCCTCCAAGGGACTGTGTGGTATCTTCAATAGAAGCTATAGAGAAAGAGAGAAAGCAGTTGGGGCTTATGAGGCACTGTAGTGCAGCGATCATTGCTGACCACTAAAACCAATTTATAGGGGAAAAGCCTATAATTATAGTTACAATTCTTGTAACATTTATACAGATTTCTTCTTTAAGAGTCGGTTCACACTGGGGCGACACGACTCCTTACTACTTCGGGGGCGACTTGTGCATTACCATGCACCACGACTTCGGAGCGACTTGCATGGACTTCACATAATGGAAGTCTATGCAAGTCGCTCCGAGGTCGCCCCGAAATAGTACAGGACCCTTTTTCTAAGTCGGAGCGACTTGTGTCTCTCCTATTAGAACGGGTCCTGTAGCAGTCAATGGACTGCGAGGGAGCGCGACTTGTCAGGCTGACAAGTCGCCTGACAAGTCGCGCTAGTGTGGACCGGGTCTTAACCTCCCTCAGACTGACCAACACAAATATTATTTATGAAGTATCATAACAACCATTTGAATATTTAAAAAAAAAATATATATATATATATATATATATATATATATATAGATAGATAGATAGATAGATAGATAGATAGATAGATAGATAGATAGATAGATAGATAGATAGATAGATAGATAGATAGATAGATAGATAGATAGATAGATAGATAGATAGATAGATAGATAGATAGATAGATAGATAGATAGATAGATAGATAGATAGATAGATAGATAGATAGATATTTTTTTGTACTGTTAATTTACTATGGCACATGAACCAATATAGATTTTTCCATTTAATACATATAATATTTTTTTTTTTTATATATATAATATATATATATATATTTATATATAATATTAATATGATATACTTGTTATAATAATAATAAAATGGAAGTTTTGATAAATATATTTTTATGATAGAAATCCATTAGACACCATGGAAGAGGTAGCACTGGGAACGATTTACTTAAACTGGAGAGTGCAAAATCTGGTGCAGCTCTGCAACAAAAACAATCAACTTGCAGGTTTTTTTTACCGAAGCTTAATAGAACAAGCTAAAGTTAGAAGCTGATTGGCTACCATGTACAACGGCACCAGACTTTGCACTCTCCAGTTTTAGTAAATCAACCCCAATTAAAAAATGCTTATTCGGATATGAAAAAGTGATACATTAGTTGGTTAATGTTTCTGCCACTAATTGTATAACAGGACAGATCTGTACAGGGTTTTTTGACACTGTATAGAGTGTCATGCATTTAGCTGCATCATGCGTTTACAGAAAACATCTTTCTTTTATTCTGTTGGTATTCTAAAATATACTTTTAGATTGTAAGCTCTTACGAGTAGGGCCCTATGATTCCTCCTGTATTGAAATGTATAGTAACCGTACTGTTTGCCCTAGCATTGTAAAGCGCTGTGCAATCTGTTGACGCTATATAAATCCTGTATATTAATAATAATATTTATTTTCCATCCAGACTTATTTCACCTTTTAGGCCTCTTTCACACTGATGGACTGATCAGGTCCGCCTGTCAGTTTTTCAGGCAGATCCAATCATACCATCCATAGCTCTATATGTAGCGGCAAATCCGCTGACACCCGCAAGCATCCTATCTGATCCGATCCAGGCCCCTAAAAACAGATGGATGGGGATCTGTTCCCCGTCAGGTGGATTGGATTGGATGACTATTGGATGGAAGAGCAGGTTGTGTCTGTGTTCTCTCTGCATAGCAGAGCGGACACAGACCTGTCATCTACCTGTTAAGCGGGGATCAGCGGACAGAAGAGCAGGCGGATCCACTTGGTGCAGTTAGCTCAGTCTGCAAGGGGCCTTAGGCTGAACTCCAGCAAAACAATTTTTAAAAATTTGCTTTTCACTAATAAATAACCTCTAAAGATGAATGTCCAATGTGTGGGGATGCTGTTGCATTATGTAAAACTTTGTTTCACTTGCAGCATTGCAAGTAGCAGATCCTTCTCTAGTACAGTTACGATAGCACATCTTTTGTACACCACTTCATCTATTCACATAACATTATATATTCTTTTTAAAGAATACATGACGTTCTGTGATTGGACGAGAGGAGATCATGACATTCATCCACCTCTCCTCTTGTCCAGTCACAGAATGCCTTGTATTCTGTGAAAACAAAATGTTTTCATGCATTGACGAGCTGGAGTGTGAATGACCCCCTGTTCTTTACTATATACACTATAGCAGTGATGGAGAACCTTGGCACCCCCAGATGTTTTGGAAATACATTTCCCATGGTGCTCATACACTCTGCAGTGTAGGTGAGCATCATGGGAAATGTAGTTCAAAAACATCTGGGGTGCCAAGGTTCGCCATCACTGCACTATAGGAGAGCCAGAACTTTAAAGTGGTTTTAAACCTCAGACAGGGAATATGAACAAAGCGTATCCCTCTATAGTGTATACTTGTCTCATTTAAGAACATTGAGTGTCATTTCTGTCTGCTGCTTCATTCCTCTGCTATTAGCATGAGTCACTTCTGACAAGTTTTCCTGACACCAAGAGAAAAATGGTGACAAGGAGGGATCTCCAGCTGATTGACAGCCTCAGATCTGTTCCTGCGTGCTGTGTGAAATGGGGGGGGGGGGGTGTCCCTACCCTCCAATCAGCTCCCAGGACTCTCCTTACTGAGCTCTGCAAAGTGTGATTTTAGCTCTCCACCCCCTTTTTCCTGAACTCTCAAAAAAAGATTTAGAATTCAGCACTTTGAATGGATGTAGAGAAGAAATAGCTGCAGATAAACAAGTACAACTTATGGAGGAGGATTTTTTTTCATCTCTGTGTATCACCTGAGGCCAGTCACTTTACTGGGTATATGTGAGGGTTTACAACCCCTGGAGGTTCTGGCGCTGACACTAGGGATGATTTAGGATTTTTCTATAATGCGGCAGCATCCTCACATGTGGGACACCCATCATTAGAGGGGATTTATTTTTACAAAGCAAATGTAGTGCATTTAGTGCATTTTCTTAATAGTCCAGTGGAAGGAGTACCAATAATCATTGAGTCTGTACACACCAGCATTTTCTAGAAACACTTAAAGCTGAACTCAAGATAAGTTTATATATTTTTTTTCATTGCACAGTTACATTGGTTTAGCGGGAAAAGCCGAACTCCAGATATGTTTTTATTTTATTTTTTTCATTGCATAGTTACATTGGTTTAGCGGGAAATAGTCGGTGCTACTACAGTGATCTCCGCAGTCCTCCAGGTCCTTGTGCTAAGTAGCTGTCCTAAACGCACAGCTGCTATTTACATAACACCTTGTATTTGTTTTAATTAGTACAGGGTGTTTTCTCATTGGACAAGGTGCAAATCATAATATGACAGCCTTGCCTTTCCACCTCATCCAATCGGAGACCCAGAAGAGTGTGACAATCACTGTAGTAGCGCCTACTGCTGTGATTCATTACTTCTCTGCAGTCCTCCCAGGTATGGAATATGTATACTTACATTGGTCCAAGCTAGACCAATGCAACTATGCACTAAAAGATACATATCTGGAGACCAGGATATAAATATGCTTATTCCAGATTACAAACATACAAGTCACTGAAAAAGGAATAAGGATTACAGCTGTGGAGCTTGCACCTACAAAAACAAGTCAGTAATAGCAGGTCTCACGTTTCTTTCCTGACTGGTTTCTGTTAACCATTTACCGTCCAGCCGCCGCACATATACTGCGGCAGGTTGGCTCAATTACGCAAAACAACGTACCCGTACATCGTTTCATGTAAAAAAATAAATAAAATAAAAATAAAATAAATCTATCCCCTAGTTAGTAAACGCGATAACTTTTGCGCAAACCAATCAATATACACTTACTGGGATTTATTTTTACCAAAAATATGTGGCAGAATACATATTGGCCTAAAATGATGAAAAAATTAGATAATTTTTTTTAGTAGAAAGTAAAAAATATATATATTTTTTTCAGAATTGTCGCTCTTTTATTGTTTATAGCACAAAAAATAAAAACTGCAGAGATGATCAAATACCACCAAAAGAAAGCTCTATTTGTGGGAAATGAAGGACATCAATTTTATTTAGGTACAGCATCGCACGACCGCGCAATTGTCAGTTAAAATAACGCAGTGCCGAATCGCAAAAAAAAAAAAATGGCCTGGTCGTTAAGGGGGTAAAACCTTCCAGTCCAGAAGTGGTTAAAACAGTTTTTACTGAGACTGCTTTTTTTTTTTTTATTAAATTTTAACAAACCAACAAGTCATACAACGAAAAAGAAAGAAAACAAAAAAAAAAAAATAGAAAACAATCTCAGTATCAAAGTCCATACTCTATAATGAGAAAAAAGAAAAAAAGAGACTGCTTAAGTTAGAAGTCACTTAGAATGTTACATGGCCTTCGACTGCTTCCAAACACTGATAACAGCTAACAGACCCCCTCATTTGAATTAATTGAAGCAACTGATCATCATATGATAATAGTTTGTAAGTCCCCGTTCACACTGATGCGACTTGTCATGTGATTTGACAGGTCAAATTGCATGACAAGTCGCACCCTACTGTCGGTAATGGAACTGTTCATATTGGTGCGACCCCGACTTTGCGGTGCCGCACCGATTTGTAAAAGCAATTCCTGCACTACTTTTGGCGATTTCAGGTGCTTCTTGCATAGACATCTGTACATGGAGTCGCACTGACATGCCGGCTGCTTTGAAATCCTGCGATTTTAAGCAAAGTCGTACGATTTCAAAGCTGCATTCATTGTAAACCTAGCCTAAGGATCCTTTCAGTTTTTGATCCCTTTTTCCTTTAAAAAAAGTGAAAGAAAATGCATGAAAAATGCATCCCTATAAACCCTATAAAACGGTTCACAGTGGTTAGCTGCTTTTCAGTTGCGGTTTTAAAAGTCTTGCTTACTGCATCTTTGGTGCACTCTCAAAACTGCACCAAAAATGCAGCTCCTCATTGAAATGAAAAAATGTATAAAAAAAATGCTCCGCGGTTGCGTTTGTAGTGCATTTTTTGAGTCACATGTGCATGTTTCACAGGTGCATGCTGGGAGTCAGCCAACCAGAAAACACACTGGAAACGCACCAGAAAGGCATTAAAACTCATAGTACTCCTCCAAAGAGTCCTCAGCGCTGATGTTGGCCAAGGACAGTCAGGCTATGGAGGAAAGGCTAGATGATGTTGAATGCACACCATCCAGGAAATAGGGTGGGCTTTATATGACTTCCTGGAGCTTCTAAAGTATGCTGTGAGAAGCTCACAGTGTGCAGTAAAATCAGAGTAAGCTATTTCAGTACAGGAGAGGAGCTTCTACAACTGTAAACTGAGAGTAGAATTCAGCTTTAAGATTGGGAGAAGGGCCTATTTAAAACAGAGAGTGGAGATCACTATCTGCTTTCTGCTGGACACTGTAGTGTTTACATTACACAGTCCTGGCATTTTAAGAGTAATTCCATTGGCAGGTCATGTGACTAGACACATTTTTTTCCCCATTCATGAAAATCAATGGAACTTTGCTTACTTCAGTCTCCCAAAGCAAGCAAAGAACTAAACATATTACTTCATAGCTCCCAACTGTCCCGGATTTCAAGGGATTGTACCTGAATTGGAACAAAGTCCCTCTGTCCCTCTTTCTTCCTCATTCGCCCCTCATTTTGATCTGATCTATATAGTTGTATATAAAATGCACTATTTATCTTTTCATAAAGTGTTTCCCAGTGCTAAACCTTTCATCCAATTTTTAAAGTTAACTGCTGCGTCTGTTAATTTCAAAAGCCTTTATAAAGGAATAGTAGTGGTAAAAATAAAAAAGCACTTCCGTCCCGCCTGCCGCATATATACTGAGTTTTTTATTTTTTGTCCATCCATGTCCTTTTGGGGAGATTTATGGTGGGGGGGGGGCTATGACCCCTGTAAGTTTTTTTTTTTGTCCATCTATGTCCCCTTGGGGAGATTTAAGGAGGGGTATGACCCCTGTAAGGTTTTTTGGTCCATCCATGTCCCTTTGGGGAGGGGTATGACCCCTGTCAGGTTTTTGTTTTTTTTTATTTTTTTGTCCATCCATGTCCCTTTGGGGAGATTTAAGGGGGGGGGGGGCTATGACCCCTGTAAGTTTTTTTTTTTGTCCATCTATGTCCCCTTGGGGAGATTTAAGGAGGGGTATGACCCCTGTAAGGTTTTTTGGTCCATCCATGTCCCTTTGGGGAGGGGTATGACCCCTGTCAGGTTTTTTTTTTTTTTTTTTGTCCATCCATGTCCCTTTGGGGAGATTTAAGGGGGGGGGGGCTATGACCCCTGTAAGTTTTTTTTTTTTTTTTTTTTTGTCCATCTATGTCCCCTTGGGGAGATTTAAGGGGGGGCTATGACCCCTGTAAGTTTTTTTTTTTTTTTTTTGGTCCATCCATGTCCCTTTGGGGAGATTTGAGAAGGGGTATGACCCCTGTCAGGTTTTTGGGTTTTTTATTTTTTGTCCACCCATGTCCCTTTGGGGAGATTTAAAGGGGGGCTATGACCCCTGTAAGTTTTTTTTTATTTTTTTGTCCATCTATGTCCCCTTGGGGAGATTTAAGGGGGGGCTATGACCGCTGTAAGTTTTTTTTTTTTGTCCATCTATGTCCCCTTGGGGAGATTTAAGGAGGGGTATGACCCCTGTAAGTTTTTTTGTTCCATCCATGTCCCTTTGGGGAGATTTCCCTTCACTTCCTACCCTATAGCCACAACAGGAAGTGAGAGGAAATCTCTCCAAAATCAAAGAAATCACTGGTTGTCAGCAGAACCAGTATCCCCCTAGGAAGATTTTCCTTCTATTCCTGTTGTGGTGACAACTCAAAATTTGGGATTTTCTTTTGCTTTGAAGGTAACAGTCACCAAGGAAAAATAGAGAGGGTGAATCTCCCTAATTGGGGCACAGACAGCATTAGAAACCAGGTGTTGTAGCCCCTCACTACTTTATGATGTGACAAGATGATCTAGGCCTTGTAAACTGTATCTGCCATAAAGATCAGTAATCACTCAGCACCAATGCTGGACGAGCACATCTATCCATCACTAGCAAAGTGATAGCGGCCTGTTAAGGCCATTTTAAGCCTGCGTGGTATTTTATTAAGTAGGTCAGGTAAATGAGAGCTATGCACCTTTAAAGATGGATGTTTTGTAGTAAATCATACTGCTGGTTGGCACAAGCTATGACTGTCATGTACCATTCCTTGTTAAAATTGATTTTAATGTAACAAACCATTTAAAGGTAATTCATTCAACAAAAGTCGTGTCCTGCCTATGTACTGCATGTTGACATAAAGTATACAGCATCCTTTCTATTTGAAGTATAAAAAGTAGAGAAAGGGTGTTACAGAATGAAGTAGCATACTGTCAGCGAAACGATGACTAATTTATTTATAACGATAAAAGAAGATGGTTTTGTCTGATGAATATAACATTCTGATTAGTGCCCCATTTATGATGGTTTGCTTTTCCCCACAGTTATATTGACAGGGTTTATGGAAGCTGTAAACTGAATGAACTATCAGCTCAAGCTGCAAAATGGTGATTTATGGCGAGTTCCAGAGGCACACAATCCAGACACATTCATTAGCATTATCTCTGATTTTCAGAGGACAAACTAGGGTAGTTTTATCTCTGTAACTGCTGGATTGGGCAAATAAGGAGGAATATAATTGAGACAGTATAATTTACTATCCACTGATCACTTGTATAGCAGTTGTTTTCAGCCACACTGCGATTAACCCATATGCTTAAAAAGTTGCACTGTGGCCTTTGCTGTAAAATAAGTTTTAAATGTCTGGTTACAGTTTTTTATTTTACAGCACAGACATCTTATTTATTACAGGCATTTATAGCACTGACAGTTTATGCATAGTGTACATTCACTTCAGTTCCTGCCCCCAGGAGCTAACAATTTAAGGTCCCTCACTAAAGTGGTTCTCCACCCTGTTTAAAAAAAATAAAAGTCAGCAGCTACAAATGCTGTAGCTGCTGAGTTTTAATATAAGGACACTCACCTGTCCAGGGATTCAGTGCCGTTCTCAACCAAACCAGTTCTTTGTTGGTTTTTGGGTCCCAGCTCCAGCAGGTTTACTGTGGGCAGCCGGCTGTGGTTCCTGCGTGAGCCGTGCTGTACTTTGTGAATAGTCCTACAATCTTCTGAGACCTGGCATGTCCCAGAAGGTTGTGAGGGGGGTTTGAGATCTTCCGGTTGGTGCCCTGTAGGCAGGGCCGGTGCTACCACTAGGCAAACTAGGTGGCCGCCTAGGGCGGGACTACCGCCTAGGGCGCAGTCATGTTCCAGTGAGACATTCCTCTCCTGTCACCTCCTCATCCCTGATGGATGTCACCTCTAGAGAGGGGGGCACTTTGTATATGAAGGGATGGGTAGGGTTAAAGAGGGCCAGTGTGTATATGAAAGGGGGTATAGGGTTAAAGAGGGGCAGTGTGTACAGGAAAGGGGTGTAGCAGAGTGTAGTGGTAAAAGGGGGGCATTATGTACAGGAAAGGGGGCAATGTGTACGGTTATTTTTATTTTTTTGGGGTGTGTGCAAGTAGCTGGTCTTGCCTAGGGTGCAAAATAGTCTAGTATCGTCCCTGCCTGTAGGTTCAGATTGAACGTGAGTGGGAGTGGGTACCTATCAAAGCCAGGAACCTACTCCCCCCCCCCCCCAAAAAAACAAAACAAAAAAACAAATATAGAAGTAGAGAGGGGGGGCATTAAGCAGAACTTCCCTTTGAGGGTGAAGTTCCTTTTAAAGTGCCTGCCTACATATACTAGGGCAGATTTAGGCAAGAGGCAATTAACCTACCAGCATGTCTTTGGAGTGTGGGGGAGTAAAACATATGAAAGTAGAAGAATTGAGACCGCACCCCAGTAGAATGATTGGTTGAAATCAAAAATCGTTTCCTTTATTCCTCAAGTAAAAGCAAAAAGACAGACAGTGTACAAGCAGACGTATAGGTTGACGCGTTTCACGACATTCCCAGTCGCTTACTCATAACCCATACAAGCACAGGGAGAACATGCAAACTCTATGCATATTGTATCCTGATTAGGACAAAAACTGGGGAGCCCAGTGCTGCAAAGGCAGAAATGTAAACCACTTAAAGATAAACCTAACCTTGGTGGGCCAACACAGAGTATTTGCACATTAATGCAGGACTCTCCACCACCGTTTCGTTGCCACCACCACAATCTCACTTCTTCTGCATCTGTCATCATTCTTCTTTGACCATTAGGTGGCCACTAATGATGTGAATACTGTGCATGCTTGCCAAAGTTGCATCATGCTAGCACCCATTTCCTTCCGCTAAGATGCCAAGGATACACCGAGAGAATATATTGCACTGCAGGCAGTTTGCAGAATTTAAATTGCTGGGGAAAAAAGGAAAGGATCCTTTTTTCGGCAGAAGAAAAATACAAATTTTACTCAATCTACTAATTCAAGGAACATCATCTTCACCATGTACAGACAACAGTTATGAAAATGTATCTAAATGAAATGCTATGCATTTACTTAGAGGAGTGCTGGAGGGTAGCTTGTTGAGCATCAGTGTGATCACAGATCAAGAAGTTGTGCCCAGAGCAATAGCCACAGGGCAAGAAAGTGTCTGCAGCAAGTGCAGGAGTATTCTGCAATGAATGTCATACACCATTAAATGAAAGCCTATTAAGAGCTTACTCCTTCTCTCAAAATATGTGGGATAAAGAGTCACGTACCCCTTATTAATAAACAACTTTCCACAAGCACTCTTGTTATCAGCTGCTTGAAATGCCCTATGTGCTGCCATCTCACTCTAAGTATTGAGAAAACAGCATTGGAAGAACTGTTCAGTGCAGAAGAGAGAAAAAGAGCCTGTTTATTAAAATGGTTGTAAACCATGGCTGGTTAAAAAAAACACCTGTAAGGCAATTGCATAATGTACTAGTATGCATTGCATACTAGCAAATTATGAAATACTTACTTTAGAACAAAGTCCTCCAGTGGTGCAATGTCACCGCTGAGAGGGCTGGCATCTTCCCCCGGTCTTACTTCTGGCTGTGTGACTGGCCGGAGCCGCGATGACATCACTTCTTCACTTGCCTGCAGGAGCCCTCAGTTCTAGCCCAAAGCTCTGGTAGGCAAGGTATGCCGGACCTTCAGAGCGCATGCGGTGGGGATGTCACCGCCTGTATCCAGGGTGAATATCTTCTAACTGGTGCAGGTTTAGGAGATATTTTTTTACCTACAGGTGAGCCTTATTATAGGCCTACCTGTAGGTGAAAATCACAAAGCTGGCTTTACCGCCGCTTTAAAGTAGGAAAAGTAATTGCTCTTTATTTACCATAAATAAAATTTCACTGCCAAAGCTCACTTCCTTTTTTTAAGTTTTATATAGGTGGTCGTAATGCTGAATTGTAACATGAAATATAAGTTGTCATAGCATGTCACTAGGAGGCAGAGAAACAGCATTGCACAGCAGTGAAGAACTGTGTAGGAAGGGGGGGGGGGGGCTGTCAGCAGGAGGCAGAGAAACAGAAGTACACTGATCTTCATGGTAAATAGCTGTGCAGGGGGGCATGTCAGCAGGAGGCAGAGAAACAGAAGTACACTGATCTTCATGGTAAATAGATGTGCAGGGGGGCATGTCAGCAGGAGGCAGAGAAACAGAAGTACACTGATCTTCATGGTAAACAGCTGTACAGAGGGGCGTGTTAGCAGGAGGCAGAGAAACAGAAGTACCCTGATCTTCCCCCAGTGAGGACCTGTGCAGGGGGGCATGTCAGCAGGAGGCAGGGAAACAGAAGTACACTTATCTTCATTGTAAAGCGCTGTACAGAAGGGTGTGTCAGCAGATGGCAGAGAAACAAAAGTACACTGATCTTCCCAGTGAAAATCTGTGCAGGGGGGCATGTCAACAGGAGGCAGCGAAACAGAAGTACACTGATCTTCTTGGTAAGGAGCTGTGCAGGGGGGAATGTCAGCAGGAGGCAGAGAAACAGAAGTATACTGATTTTCATGGTAAACAGCTGTACAGAGGGGTGTGTCAGCAGGAGGCAGAGAAACAGAAGTACACTTATCTTCATTGTAAAGAGCTGTGCAGAAGGGCATGTCAGCAGGAGGCAGAGAAACAGAAGCACACTGATCTTCCCAGTGAAGACCTGTGCCAGCAGCAGGCAGAGAAACAGAAGTACACTTATCTTCATGGTAAAGAGCTGTGCAGAGGGGCGTGTCAGAACGGGGCAGAGAAACAGAAGTGTACTCATCTTCACAGTAAAGAGCTGTGCAGGGAGGCATGTCAGCAGGAGACAAGGAAACAGAAATACACTGATCTTCACAGTAAAGACCTGTGCAGGGGGGCATGTCAGCAGGAGACAAAGAAACAGAAATACACTGATCTTCACAGTAAACAGCTGTGTAGGGGGCGTGCCAGCAGGAGGAAGAGAAACAGAAGTACACTGATCTTCACAGTAAAGAGCTGTGCAGGGAGGCATGTCAGCAGGAGACAAGGAAACAGAAATACACTGATCTTCACAGTAAAGACCTGTGCAGGGGGGCATGTCAGCAGGAGACAAAGAAACACAAATACACTGATCTTCACAGTAAACAGATGTGTAGGGGGCGTGCCAGCAGGAGGAAGAGAAACAGAAGCACAATGATCTGCACAGTAAAGAGCTGTTCAGGGGGAAGTTCCACCACAAGTCTGACCCCTGGACTACAGCCAGGCTGTGCTACCATGTAGAATACAATGAAGAAGACGGATTCTGCTAGGATAAATGTGCTTCCATGCCCTGGCATAGCCAGTTTGAAATATAAAGGAGGGGTACTGGCAACATCACCAGGTATTTCACACAAAGGAAGCAGTGCAAAAAGAAGTGGATACTTTTTAAAACAAGTACATGGTAACACAGACACAAATCATGAATATGAAATGTTGGAGTAAAATACACTTTAGGATGTATAGTGGCACATTACAGTGTCTGTATATACATGTCCACATTTTTTACACATGTACAGTACAGGTTTCTGTAATGTCCAAGTTTTTTGAAAAATAAATGGGAAAAAAAGCTAGAACGACATTTTGTATTTTTTTTTTAAAATACAGATACACCAACAATATGGAAACCATTGTCAAGTGCACAGGTGACCCTCAATGCAATAAAATGACTACACTGCTACTAGCAGAACATACAGTATCTGTAACAAGACACATCTATGGACACTGAATTGGATAAGGAAGACATATTGCGCTTGAAAAAAAAATATTTGCAATACCATGATTTTTTTCCAGATTAAAGTAACTGATACTGCAGCTTCCAGACTTCAGCTAGGCTCAATAATAGGACAGTTACATCACTTGTTTCTGCTGAACATACACAAAACAAGTTGTAAATAGCATTTTCTCAGACTGCTTTGATTCCTCAGAGATTTATCGCTGTGCTCTGAACCTTACAGTCTCTTAAGGGGACACTTTAAAGGCACTTTTTTTTGCAGTTTTGAGATATTTTTTTTCTCCCTCTTTTTTATCATAGACATGTCATCCAAGTAATAAAGCTTTTATTATGACTAGTATGTGTATAAATTCCAAGCATCAGCAGCAAAACAGAATAATTATATTTCAAAACCTTAAACTGGAGAAGAGTAAGAGAGGGCACATTTTGTGGACAAGTGTGGAGATACCATCTTTCATTGTATACTGTAACTGTTTAAATATGTAAGCCTAGCAAAAATGTACCCCTAAAGGGTAATCCAAATTTGTTTGTCTTTGGCAATGAATATAACATCTGTAAATATCAAAATTTTTTTTGTTTTCCTGATAGCAAAATAACTTATTTTTAAAGAGAACAGAATTTTTAAGATGTGCAGGGACTGGGTTTTAATTTAAATTAAACATGTCAAAACTTTGGGAAAATTAAACTTAGCATATGCATATAATGAAAAATCCATAACCAAAGACATTTTCAGTGAAAACAGCATGTCAAAACAATAAAACATTCTCTATACAGGCCAGGCAAATTTATATGTAAATTTCTACTTTTCCTGTAAATGTAGGCACTCTCCATCTGCCAAAGCATCCTGATGGTCTTAAAGGAAGTCTCAGTACAAATTTGTTTGCTCCTGTTCCCCCGAGCAACAAAGTGCATGCAGCAATTTGTCCTATCTTTCTAGATCTTCTCATTGCTGAGATAGAGTGGTTGCCAGTAGGGATCGACCGATTATCGGCAAAGCCGATATATCGGGGGCCGATATGCACCTTCCCTGATATATCGGAATTGGCCCCTGAGGTTACCAATATTGCTGATATTTCGGGAAAGTGCTTGTACCGGAGTGAGGCCTGCAGCTAGAGGCATCACCCCCCGTACCGGCGTCCATAACCGACAGTCGGCTGTCTTGTAATGACAACTGATGCAGCTGAGAAGCCGCTCGGCTGTCATTACAAGGAGCGGGAGGGGACGCCCCCATTCCCGCCGCCTTACGCGGCTCGCCCAGGTCTCCAGTCCCACTGGGAGACCTGGTTATCCTACCTGCACGGCCGTCGAAGAGAAACCCGATCAAAGCCACATTCAGCTCTGATCGGGTCTCCATGTAAGAAACCTGGAAGTGATGTCATGACATCACTTCCGGGTACTCGGCTGCAAATTTAAAAAAATGCAAGCATTCAAAACAGCCAAACTTGGCGTTTTGAATGCTTTTAAGTGCAGAGGAGGGGTTTGGGGTCTTTTAGACCCCCAGATCCCTCCACCAGAGTACCTGTGAAAAATAAAAAAATAAAACATTTTAAATGTCCAGAAATATCGGCCAATATCGGCCGATAACGATATCCGATGACCAAAATTTCGGAATTACCACTAAAAAAACGATATCAGTCGATCACTAGTTGCCAGTCCCACCACTTCTTTCCCCACTGCTTTCTGATCATGCATCTAGCAAGGAAAGGAATATTTAATTACTTATGATCATTAGTTGTCCCAGAAACCATGTGCTTCCCTGAGACAAGCACCGTCACTAGGTATGCAAGGGGAGGAAACATGTCAGGAAGTTTCCCTGTTCCACTCCCTCTGTTAGGACTCAGGAGGCCTCTGCTGTACAGCATCTCTAGCTGCTAGAATGCAGGCAGGTTGCATTCTGCAACCAAGTACAGTTGCATTCTAACAACCAAGGACACTGTGCGGCAGGGAAAACCTTAATTCTAACAACCAAATCAACTGAGCAGCAAGGGTTGTCTGTATCCTAGCAAACAAGGAAGCACAAGCCCCATTGGCTCCAGCTGCTTTCTCTGTTCTCATTAGATAGATTTATAGCAGCAAGAGCCATTGGCTCCCGCTGTTGTCAATCAAAACCAGCAGAGTTGTATAAAGTACTCGAAACCCATACTTGAGTAAAAGTACAAGTGCTCCATCAAAAAGTGACTTGAGTAGAAGTGGAAGTGCTCGATCAAAAAGTGACTTGAGTAGAAGTACTAAAGTATTCAACATTTTTTGTACTTAAGTATTGCAAGTAGTTTTTTTTTTTTAAATTTTGCTACTCAAGTACTGAAAGTAAAAGTACCAGTAGTTTTGAAAAAAAAAATTGCTATTCAAGTACTGAAAGTAAAAGTACAAGTACTGTGTTATGTAGTTATTAAAGAAAGAAGTCAAAAATTTGAACATCATATTGTTTTTTATTATTTCAAATGCAGCTTTTATTTATACATACAGTAGCATTTATTTTCGTATGCGCTGATAATACACATGTTTTGAGCTTCATGAAACCTGCCATCTACTGTTCTGGCAGTGGTCATTTTTATAATAGTAACGAGTAACTATGCAGCACAAAAAAAAAATATTGGAATAGAAGTATTGAAATCATCGAAAAAATGTAGTGAAGTAAAAGTGGAAGTAGGAGAAAAAACTTCTACTCTAGGAAAGTACAGATACCGCCTTTCGGTACTTAAGTACAGTAGTGAAGTAGTTCTACTTAGTTACTATACATCTCTGAAAACCAGTGACATGGTAGCGGGGGGCGGTAGCTCCTCGTGGGGGCACTCAATGAAGACGAGGAGCCAGGATCACTGAGGGGGCACCCCAGAATAGGAGGTTCGGGACTGCTCTGTGCAAAACCCTTGCACAGAGCAGATAAGTATAACATGTTTGTTATTTTTATAAAAAAAATATCTGAAGCTTTAAACCCCTTTAAAAATATTTTTTTCTTTTTCTAGCAGATAGAGTTTTTGGTAGACAAGACTGGAATTAATTACTAAAACTTTTTTTTTGTTTTTGTTTTAGTAAATCAACCCCTATATGACTTTTTTCCCCCAAAAAATGAATTTATATGTCTGATATTACATTTTTTGCAGACCTCCATATTTGGACAAATGCTTCGGGGGCACGTTTAGTTCCACTTTAAGGAACCAGTAGAGAGATAAGGAGGTTGTAGTAGTGGAGCTCACCATTTTCTTTCTACATATAACTTTCTTCAGGTTTAGCTGACCAAAGGACTAGAGCCTGTTCACGTATCAAGTGTACGTTCACTTTACAAAATGAAAATTAGTAAATAGGATGAGGTTATGTGAGTAAGAATGTTATGGGTGATGTAGAAGAGTCATTTTTTTTTTTCCAGTAAATAGGTTGTTTCGTTGTACCTGCCCTTGGGAAGCTGTTTTTTAACTTGAAAAAAAAACTGTGATTTTAATATAAAAAAAATATAACATAAATATATTTAGCAAATCTTCCTCTAGAAAGTTTGGCTTGACAGTTTCTTTATGACAATTATTCTAAAATCATGCTTAGCGGAGTTATCGTTTTTAATTTTAAATATATTCTGAAAAAGACAAATCAAGTTTTGCATTGGTGATTATTATGGCTGTGTATGCAACTGCTATATTTATTTGCAAAGTACATTAGAAAAGCTTAAAACGAACCTGTCCTGGCAGAATATTGGCTGGCTGCCATGCCAATCACCGGGCTTCGGTATTTATTGAGCTTTAGACCTGAACCAAGTATGCAAATCAGGAGTTCTGACTTCTCTTTCCGCATCGGTAACTAATATAGCTGTGTATGCAACTGCTATATTTATTTGCAAGATACATTAGAAAAACTTAATACAAACCTGTCCTGGCAGAATATTGGCTGGCTGCCATGCCAATCTCCGGGCTTCAGTATTTATTGAGTTTCAGACCTGAACCAAGTATGAAGATCAGGAGTTCTGACTTCTCTTTCTACATCAGTAACTTTGAAAATATTTAAGGGAGACAATAAACACAGCCTTTTTCTACCAGGGTGCCCAGGCACCCTGGGGTGCCCTGAGGTTTCTTCAGGGGTGCCTTGGCAAAATGCCTAAAAATTGCCCCACAATTGTATACAAGCTGGTGTGTGAATAAAGCTGCCTTCTAGTTACACAAATCCACAGGGTTTCATTGGGCACCATTACAACCTTCTTGAGGGCACCTTAGCTGAGTGATAGAAAATAATTGATGGGTAAGAGAAACATTGGTCAGAACCAGTTTGTAAAAGTGTATTTGCTTTGGAAGAATAAATAACCTCTAAAGTTGGGTGTCCTACGTGTGTTAATACTGCTTTGTTGTGCAAAACTATTAGAATTGTTTTTACATTTT
This sequence comes from Pelophylax lessonae, assembly GCF_965119305.1. NCBI lineage: Eukaryota > Metazoa > Chordata > Amphibia > Anura > Ranidae > Pelophylax > Pelophylax lessonae. The sequence continues at coordinate 414,020,300 of NC_138768.1, forward strand.
AGACTGGGGTGCCTCAAGATTGTCTATAATTTTTAAAGGGTGACACAAGTCTCTTCATAATTCTTGAAAGGGTGCCTCGAGATTGTCCATAATTTTTTAAGGGTGCCTTGACTGAAAAAAGGTTGAGAAACCTAGAATTAACATGACAGCCAGGTAACTCGTTTTTTAAGAAGGAAGTCTGCTTTGACAGTCAGTGTCTTCTTTACCATGCACTGTAGAGTGTTGAAGGTTACCCCAAGTCAAGAGCTGGTTACCATTGAAACATTCTTTTTCTTAAGCACAAAGAGCTGCACTTCTGCAGCTGAGGATTCTGGACCACCTGGGGCAAAATGACCACCCTGTCTACATTAATGAATAAATTGGCTGCTCCTCTGCTTTATTATGTAATGGATAGGTTTCAGGGGAATACAGTTCTGTTCAGTTTAACAGCATTATTACTGTTTTTATGACAAGACATCACACATGCTAGCAGTGAATTAATATCTACACAAACAGTAGCAATGCTGCTGTTTAATATCCAGTTACATATATGTGCATCTACGTTGGGTACATTATTTTTTTTCTCCCCATTAGCAAGGCTGTCTTTCTCGTAATAAGAAAAAAAAAAAAAAATGCATTGCTGGACATTTGCATTCTGTCTTCTAGCTAAATTAGAAACAGCTCGCTGTTAAAAAATACCCAGCCAATACACAAGTCTCATTAACCGGCCTTGCGTATATTGATGCCTGAGGAGTCTGTCTGTGACTTCCATTCTTTCACAGTTTTAACTCTTTTGCTGTAGAGGACTTGTAGTCTGCAGCAAGTTGCTGCTCTGTGACCACAGTGTATTCTATGGTTTGCCGGAATATGACAATGAGCAACATCAGACGTTTGAATGTTTGTCAGGGTATGTAGAGGTGAGTTTCATACGGAAGGTAGGGTGTCTAGGATAGGAAATTAAAATCAACATGGAAGATTAAAAATAAATAAATAAACATATTTAGCAATAAATTCTGCCAAAGAAACATTTTTACTTTTTGTCAGAAAAAAGGTGATTAGTTTGTCTTTGTGCATTACTGTACTACCTGTATTGCTGTTTACATTAATACATAAAGGGTAGCGCAGCAGATTGTCTGGATGAGTTCTGTACATTTAAGCACGCTTATTATCATATAAGCTTGGGCTTTGCGCTTAAAAATACATTTTTACAGGCAAAAATGTTATCAGATATCAGACTTTTTTTCTAATTTGAGTTAGCTTACGTCTATCGGCTTGTGTGTTTTAACCACTTAAGCCCCAGAAGATTTTACCCCCTTCCTGACCAGGGGGTATTTTGCGATTCGGCACTGCGTGACTTTAATGGACAATTGCGCAAAAAGCGTATTTTGATTGGTTTGCGCAAAAGTTATCGCGTTTACTAACAAAGGGAACAATTTTTGTCATTTTTGTTGTTTTTTTTTATCGCGTAATGGCGGCGATCTGCGATTTTTTTGGCGGGACTGCGCCATTGCGGCGGACAGATCGGACCCTTGACTGACATTTTTGACACTTTTGGGGTTACCAGTGACATTACTACAGTAATCAGTGCTATACATATGCACTGTTACTGTAAAATTACACTGGCAGTAAAGGGGTTAACTTTTTTTGAGAGGGAGGGGTTATGTGTGTCCCTAGGGGCGTGATTCTAACTGTGATTGGCTGTGGCTTGAGGTGTAGGAACAGTGATCAATGGTCCTACATAGTAGGCTTGTGCGTTTTAAATTGTATTCCAGTATAGAGAACGCAGATAGAGTAGCACATTAATACTGGTGGAAATATAGGGAATGTAGGGAGAATGCTGTAATCTATACTGCCTCTTCAATTAGTGATGTAAATCTAGGAGAGGAGTTTAAAGGGGGGAAAACAAATAGCAAATAAAGAAATAACAATGTAGCGTATACAATTGCGAAAATTGTAATTGAATGTTATTTAAAATGACCTTTCCTTTTCAATCTGCAGCTGTTGTAATTTTCTGAAATTGCAATGCTACCTGGAGCTGTTCTGTACACAGAATGTATACTGACCACATCCCCAGAAACATCATTTTCTGCTTGTGTGATTGGCTCACCAATTTTCCTAGAAGTCTGCCTAAGATATAAGCCAGATTTCAGGCATACCCTGCAAAAAAAAATTAATTTTTGGTGAGATACTCCCAATAGGAACACGTCTAAAGGGATGCAGGCCCAGTAGATTTCCTTATTAGAGCCCTGCAGCTGCACAGCTGATAGATAATTATGAAACCACTCCCATTAAACCCACTCAGCATAGAGGCACAGAGGAAAAAACAATGATTTCTTCAGAATAACAAAAGGTAGAAATCTGCAACAAAGTTTGTTAAAATCCCTGCAATGTACAGAGATCACCCAGAGGGGAATGTTTTTTTCTCAACAAAAGTGGAGTTACACTTTAAAGCAGGGTTCCTCAGCATGGTTAATTTTGACCTAAAATGATTGGTGGGAGTATCCATGGGGTTATTATTATAGCTGGGGGAGAGCCAGTGAATACACATAACTTAAACTGGAGATCCAATGGGTACACCCATAGCAATAGGAGTGGGGCCAAATGTCCACATTGTAACAGCCATAATGGCAGCTGCTAATACCAAGAGCAAGTGTTGACAGTATTTTAAAGAATATTATTATCTATTACTATTACTTGTCGTACTACTTTTTAACCCCTTCTGGACCGCCCATCCGCATATATACTGCGGCTTGGTGGCCCGGCTGTGCAAAATCACGTACATGTACGTGATTTTGTGGACAAGTTTTCAGGGGCGTGTGCATACCGCCGGAGCGCTGCTCACACTGTGGCTGGACACAGCGGGAGCCAATCATCTGGTCCAGCAGCCGCAATGGTTTCCGGGACCCGTTGATCGTTCCATGAATCTACAGAATGGCGGTCTGCCTAGGAAAACAAGGCTAACAAATGCCAAAAGCGTGTAAAAGAGCAGTTATCAGCCGAACTGACAGCATCTGTCTGGAGGGGCAGAATGTGGTCTGGCTGTCTCGTACACAAACAAGATGATGTCCAAGGAACTTTTTAGCCCCTTCTTGTCTAGAACCTTTCCCTGCCGCTAATACTGTCCCTGACAGAAGGAAGGCCTGTCCCTACACTACCCACATGTCTATGTGAGCCAAAACCTGGGGAGCAGGGACTTAAAAGACTCTGATGACCAAAGATAGCGGCTACACAAAATATTGACACTTTGGGCCCACTTTGAATATTTTACCTTAGGGGGTGTACTCACTTTTGTTGCCAGTGGTTTAGACATTAGTGCCGGTTCACACTACTCTGACTTGTCAGGCGACTTGGTCGTCTGACAAGTCGTGCTCCATTTTGTGCAATGGGAACTGTTCTAATAGGAGCGACTCAAGTCGCTCCAACTTAGAAAAAGGTTCCTGCACTACTTTTGGCCGAAGTCGGAGCGACTTGCATTGACTTCCATTATGTGAAGTCAGTGCAAGTCGCGTCGAGGTCGCGGTGAACGGCGACTTATTCAAGTCGCTCCGAAGTCGTGTCGCCATAGTGTGAACTGACTCTTAATGGCTGTGTCTTGAGTTATTTTGAGGGGACAGCAAATTTACAAAGCTGTACACTCACTACTTTACATTGTAGCAAAGTGTCATTTCTTCAGTGTTGTCACACGAAGAGTCGGTTCACACTAAGGCGACACGACTCCTTACTACTTCGGGGGCAACTTGTGCATTACCATGCACCACGACTTCGGAGCGACTTGCAGGGACTTCACATAATGGAAGTCTATGCAAGTCGCTCCGATGTCGCCCCGAAGTAGTACAGGACCCTTTTTCTAAGTCGGAGCGACCTGTGTCGCTCCTATTAGAACGGGTCCTGTAGCGGTCAATGGACCGCGAGGGAGCACGACACTAGTGTGGACCGGCTCGAAAAGATATAATAAAATATTTACAAAAATGTGAGGGGTGTACTCACTTTTGTGAGATACTTTATGTGATAATGTCATTGTAACACGTCTACATGGTCAGATTTTGGTTTTCTTTATGAGTGGTCAGTCAACATAAATGTTATAAGAAGCTCTCCAAGTGAGGGGAATTGTGTTCTGTAGTTTACACTTACCTTGTAGATTGACTACGTGACATGGAGGGGTTCATTCTTTCTGTTTTACTTCAAATATGAGTAACTTCAAGAGAAGTGCATCTAATTTATGTGTATCCTACGTAACAGTTATGAAAGCCAAACTGTGATTGAAAGGTTGTTAATATTATGTGGTAAATGACATATAAATTTACACTACTAAATAGCTTTGGTGTTACTGAATAAAAGGTTACTTTAGAACTGAAGATACACTTTGATGCCACTTTAAGCAGAAAACAAGCCTCATATTTCTGGATCTGAAATAACTTAAAACAGAAGCTTTTTTCTCTTCTATCTTTAAAACACGCTTTGATAAAATGTTCTTTTTAGTTGGCGCACTCAAGGGAATGTATAAGGGTATCCTGATCTGGTCAGTAGGTTCTACAAATGTGCTAATAGTGGTTTTCATCTAAGTGCCTGAGAAAAAGTAGAGAGAACCAGTGCAGGCCTGACCTTTGGCTGGGGTTTAGCCGCTTACTCATATTGTCTTTTTACAGAGGACTTTCCTTTTTTACCTAATTTAACAGACATTTCCTGTTTGTTACACGTCTGTTCACAATAAAGTAGCAAGGTTATCAAAGCATTTCATTGTAGGAAGTGATAACTGCATTATTGCTCATGTTCACTTTCTCAGAAGGACATTCTTTATATACCTACCCATGACAAACAATGAATGGCATTTAATACGTCCCATTGTGTGTGTTAGTAGAAAGGATTATAACTGCAACACATAGTCAGTGGATCTGATTTACAAATGACAATGAATACATTCCTCTCTGTCAGTCAGCAGTAGGAAAGAGCCCAGTCATTTTACTAATATCTCCGAAGCAGAAATGTTCAGTTATGCCCAAATAAGCTGCTCAGGTGAAATTTGCTGAAAACATAAAAAATTTAATATTTTTTAATTAATTTAATTAAATATTTACTTTGGGGATTTTTGGTTCGTTTTGTTTATTACATTTAGTGTTCTTTTTTTTATTTCCTTTGTTCTTGTATTTAATTGTTATTTGTGTATTGTTTCTTTAAAGCGGAGTTCCACCCTGGGAATACTTTTTTTAATAAAAATACCCCCGGGACAGTCAGGACTAGTGCATTCCACAATGGCTAGCCTCTGATCTGTCCCGGGTTGCACTTACCTTTTAGGAGAAATACTTACCTTGAAAAAGTATTCTCCAGCGCTGCCATCTCAGGTGTGGGCAGCTTGAAGCCAGCGCGATCCTCTTCTGCGTCCTCTTCCGTCTTCTTCGGTCCCACGATGCACTGCGCTGGCCCCGCCGTCACTTCCGGTGCCGCAGCGTCATCCCTGCACAGATTCTGGGCATGCGCAGAAGCTGTTTAGAAGGGAATGACGCGCACGCACCGGAACTGACATCGGGGCCGGTGCAGGCGCATTGATTCCTGGGAGCGATGACGTTCAGCTCCCAGGAATCAGTGCAAGCCACGAAGTGACGATGGGCCGTGGTCGCCGAGGGGAGGAAGAAGGAAGTAAGGTAAGTATATTTTCTTCTATACGAGGTAAGTAAAAAAAAAAAAAAAAAATTGCGATTATCCATTTGTTTTTCAGGTGACCCGGAGCGAGAAGATGGAGGTAAGTATAAATTTAGGGTGGAACTCCACTTTAACTTTTTACTTAAAGGGTAACTCCACTTTCGTGGGAAAAAAAATAGCAAACAAAGAAAAAATAATATAGCGTATACAATTGCGACAAAAATCATATTGTAATTGAATGTTTTTATAAACGACATTTCCTTTTCAATCTAATTTTCTGAAAATGCAATGCAATATGGCTGCCTGGAGGTGTTCTGTACAAAGAATATGTACAGACCACCTCCCAGGTATGTCATTTCCTGCTTGTGTGATTGGCTCTCAAATTTTCCCAGAAGTCTGCACTAAGATATAAGTCAGATATCTACTAGCATTATCGATTTACTGGCATTTTTCAGGCTTTTTTAAAAAGTATTTTTGCAGCTTTTTACAAGCTTTTTTAAAGCATTTTTGAAGTGTATTAAAAGCGTTTTATAGTTTCAGGCATTTTTGTTTAGCCAATAGAAAGCACTAGGGGGAGGAGAGGGAGAGGAAATTAGGGGTGGAGAGCTGCTATTTGAGCATTTTACAAGCATTTTACAAGTGTTTTACAAGCGTTTTTTTGCTCAAGTCAGAGGTTTCTATTTAAGTCTATGGGGCCAAAAGCGCTTGTAATCTGCCAAAAAACAAGCTCAGGTACTTTTCTGAGCTTCAGGAGTTTTGCTTCAGGCTGCAGAACGCTCATATGTGAACAGGGGCCATTGAAATGAATGGGATTTTGCTTGTTGTGCATTTTGGAGCTTCAGAGCTGAGCGTTTTACAAGCTGAAAATCGCTCATGTGTGAACGGGATGCAGACCCTGCATTTTTCCTCATTAGAGCTCTGCAGGTGCAGCAGCTGATTGATAATTATGAAACCACTCTCATTAGACTCACCTAGCACATGGGCACAGAGAAACACAGAGGGATTTCTTCAGAATAACAAAAGGTAGAAATCTGCAACAAAGTTTGTTAAAATCCTTGTAATGTACAGAGATCACCCAGAGGGGAATATTTCTTTCTCAACAAAAGTGGAGTTACTCTTTAATTTTTTTACTTGGTAAAGGTTAGGAGTCTAACGTGGGGCCCTTTTTTTTATTACAAGAACAGATACATGCTAGGTAAAAGGCACTTTGTTACTCTCAGAAGCCATTTAAAGCCTATTGCACCTTTGCAAACCACTTTTCTTTTACTTTTTCAATTGGCCACAAAGCATACAGTATGCTGTGTACATACTGAATTAGGGTTATGCACATTCCTTAAAGTGCATCCTCCAGGTCAACAGTTTATTTTTCCTAATGCAACTTGCGTTACAGGAGCAGATAGTCAAGAATCATAGAATTAGTGTTAAATCCAAAACCAAAATCAAACATTTATTATATTACATTGAGATGTGATAGATGTAGTAGTTTCTTTCTCTTTCTTCCATTTTCATGTCCAGTTTCTTCAAGTCTCCAGTTTTTCACAGCACAAACTCTCCAGCAGAATGTATCAGTTTACATGGATGAGAAAAACCACTCAGCACTGGCAGTGATGATTAAAATGATCAACTTTTATTTATTCATGCAAAACCTTTATCCCAAAAGAAAGCATCTGGCTCTAAATCTGCTAATACATTTAACACTACCCGTCCCCCTAGACTGACAATGGTGCTGTCTGCTGTGCCTCCTATGCTCATTCCTGATCACCAGGTGAAAATAGAGGGGAAAAAACAAAGAAAAGAAAACTGATGCAGCCACTACATCTAATGATTAATAGGCTGGAATATATTACAGTTTTGGTTTCGGGTTTAATACCAATTTATTGACCTAAATGTTTACAATAGTTTAATATGACTGAAATGTTATATTTTTCCAAATAATGCCTTTTTAAGGGTATTCAATGTCATATTCCACTTTATAAAATAAAAAAATACCAGCAGCTCTTTTCAAATTCTATTAACCACTGATATAATTTTACTTATATTTGTAATTTATTGGCTTTATGCCAAATGGTGCCTAGCGTGTTTGAGCACGATAGGGACATTAGATTGTGATCTCCAACAGGAATCAGAGGCCAATGTAGGTGGATCAATATATGATCTGTAAAGTGCTTGGTAAAATGTTGACACTGCATTAAATACTCAAAATAAATTTAGGGAACATAGAGCGTGTGAAAGCTAAATATGGGTTTATACATTGATGTGCTGCATGCAATCATTCTTAACGGAACCATATACCAGAAAATCTGCCGAAAAAAAGGTTTACACTGCCCACCTGCCAGTGATACAGTAACCCTTTCCTCCAGCTCTAACTCCTTTGCACAAGCCCACATACATTTTACAGCAGAACTCCCAGTACATACAGTTAAAATACATATATGTTCACTGTTTATCTGTCAAAAGGATTTGCAATTGTGTCTTGCAATTTTTTACAGATTGGCCAAAGCAATACAGCTGCCTTGGTCATGTCTTCATTTCCAGCCTCCTCACACGACAATGACGCATTATCACCTCTGTTCGTTTATCAGGGAGGTGATAATAAAACAATTAAAGTGTTTGTAACCCTAAAAAAAAAAAAAAAATGGTTTCTGTCCCTTTAAAGCATGTTATACAGCACAGTGCTTGTGTAATTTGGCAACTTCTATCACCTAAAATGCCTGGCTGATCCTGCCTGGTTTTGCCCTCTCCCTGTAAACTGACCATGGTTTATCATGGCTGCTGAGCCCTGACACCATGGTCAGTTTACGTGCCTCCATCATCTGCAGCTCTCCTCTGTCCTCTCCCCCTTCCTGACAGTCAGCTCCTGTGTCTGTGAGCCGTCTCCACCCCCCCCCCCTCCCCAAACTTCCCTCCGCTATTAGCAATAATGTAAATCTTAAAAGCTGTCACTGACGTCAATACCGTCCTACCGTACCACAAACTTATGTACAAACATAGAGGTAACCCCACCAAGTTCAATAAGATCTGGGATAGGTGGGTCCAGAGCTCGGATACCTGTTCTTGAGGCGCTCTATACCTATAGCTTGGGTCCCTCTGTGACGTTTTGTTGTGTATACGAATTGTTCTTTTCTAGTGTACTCATATACTCCCTGTAGGTATACACTGTTCTAGTTTTATCTGTATGCACAGTCCGTGTTACTGTTTACTGTTATTCTGCATTTTTTTTTTTCAATAAACTCACTGTTTTTCAAAAAAAAAAAAAAATCTGTCACTGACAGCCCTTTTTATGCAGCATTAACACACAGTGTACATATCTGTGAAAAACAGTCACATGACTCCTGGTGCTCTCCTCCCCCATCTAAGGGCTACAGTGGGGCGGGCTGGGCGACTAGAACACGTGACCTCCCTGGCTGATGGCAGACAGAGAGCTCGGCCCCTCCCACTGTTACCTGTACACCTGGAGATCTCATTTATAAGCCAAACATATATCTCCTGATTTGCTCACATAGCAAGTATTATGTCACTGGTTTCCAACCTGGGTTACATGTAACCCCAAGGGTTCGTGCTAAGCAGGTTAGGTCTTGGGCAAGCAGGAGCAGGAGGAGCAGAGCAATCACTGATTTCTAGGTTGCCAGCCTGGAACTCACAGGTAGCATTTCTGTGGCATGGGCAACCTGGTTGCATAGCATCATAGGTTATTATGACGCTTGCCTGTCTGCATCATGGAAAAGCATGATGTCCTGTGGCCCAGCCGCCTTCATCCTAGCAACCAATGAAACTGGATCGCTGGGTGGTGCGAATAATTCTTATGGTACTACAGTTGATGATGAGAACGCAGCTAGGTCAGAGGAAGAGGGCAACACAAGGAACCCTGCCTTTCCTGTAGCTTGTTAGCTGATCAAGATGATCCCAGTGAGAGAAAAAGAGATAAGAGTGGAGAGGGGTGAAGAGAGAGAGGGAATGGAAAAGAAAAGGAGGAGATACATACCAGTGAATAATTCAGAGTGCAAGGAATATAGAGAAGGAGACACTTACACACACCCCGAGGAGTGGCACTAGAAACCAGATTAAGTGAGGGTGCTGCTCATCCCTTGGTAGTGTACTGCTAAGCAGGGAATCACAGGAGACTGATATCAAGACAGATTCAATGCAATGTTATTTTATGTAAATGTTATTTTTAATAACTTTTCAAGTAATACATAATTGGGTTTAAATGGTTCCTGAAATTTAGCTCTAAGTATATAATATAATGACTAAATAGGTAAAATGCACTGTTATTCTTTGTTGCTGAAAGGTTATCACCATTTTAATGGTGCAGAAATGTAAGTATCCATGGTTGGTTTGAGCAGTTTTCATTTTCAGGAACTCATTCTATTGTAGACATTATTGCTTATTTCCATGTAGTAGGTATGTTTGTTCACATTGGTCCATGCATGCTTACATTGCCAATGCGCTGTGAACTTCAGCCGCCCTTGCCAGTGGCATACCTCCAACCTTAGTATATCAAGCCCGAATGTGTAGTTTTTCTTTTCAGAGTGGCATAGTAGATGTTTTCCTGAGCACCTTTGTTGCATACCAATAGCTTCTGAACTGTTTGAGAAACAGTTATTACATGGCTCACTGAGCAGCAATACAAAGCTATAAGCATAAGTAGTACATCTACAGTATGTTGCAAAAATGTGTGTCAATAGATGAATGAACAGTTGATTTCTCATTAGGCTGTTATAACTGTTACCCATTGGGGTGTCACTTAAACAGTTAAGAAGGCACCTAGATATGAAAAACGTAGTTTAGATAGAGGAGCTAACTGCTCTAAAGTCACTTAGTAAGACAGGACAATAAACTACAACCATTTAGCACAGATTTCAGCATACGCAGAGGTAGGTTAGCAATAATATTAGGCCTACAAATTTTATACGCTAAATCATATGCAGTCAGAATATATTTGTCACTTTTCCAGCGCCAATAAATTCTGTTCCCTTCCTCAATCCAACATATGTAATGGCTATAAGAGGTAGAGGTAAATGTAATGCTCAAAAGTCAGCTGTGTATATATAATCTATATTAATGTGATATTACTGTTTATTTCATACGCATCTGTCAGTCAAACAGACACATACATTTGTTAAGACTGTGTGGGATGCTGGCAGCTAGGCAGCCATTATTCTTCTGAGTGCTGTTCCAGGTTAGAAGTTCACTTCATGCTCTGAACAGGTTTACACATTCCCTCCTCCCTACAATAGTTATACCGTCGCTTATGGCAGGAAGAAGACGGACCTATAATTTTAAGAGACCAGAAGCTGCTGGAAAAGGCCACACACACTAATGGGTACTTTGCCAAAAAAGGCATTTAAAATGGAATGGCGTTAAGAGAATGGAAGGAACCGTTACATTTGTGGCCTATAACTAAGTGTTAAAGACTGTTAAAGACGGTGTCACTCCCAGACCTTGTTTCTGTTAAGCTGGATGGAAAACTCTCCCTTTTCTTTCTCCCCTCCCTGTCTTCTTGGAACAGCAAAGGAACGACCTTGCACTCAAACACAGATGCTGTTCAGTGGATGGAGGTCTCTACAGACTAGTAGCATTGTGTTCAGGGCCACTTTGTCTTTTTCATTCAGTGCATACATGGCAGAAAAAACATCTTTCCAGCTATTGTGGAATCACAGTGAGAAACATTTTTGTTTACTCACTACGCAGCTCCTGATCTTTCTAAAGACAACAAAATACATTATTACACCCTGGATATTTTTTTTTAAATAAATTTAGTATGGATTTTTAATGTATTTAGTGTGCCTATGTAATATTTCAATCCTATATTAAAGAGTTATTCATTAGCATAATACTTGAAAATGGTAAGACTTCTTAAAGGGGTGCTTGTACGGGTTTATTGTACTCAATATGAATAAGAACCATCACCTGAAGTGTTTCCACCTAATTTGTTAGGAACTAGTTATCAGATTGCTGATGTTGCCAACCAAGTTCTTTTCTACTTTGAAATTTCAGACTTTCTGATAACAATAATTAATTGATTTATTTAATTAGAGAAATTCAGGAGTTCCAATATAGGTTCTTTGATAGTCTTTAGGCTGTTTCTGGTACAATGAAGGCTTCATGTAGAATTCCCTTTACTACACACAATGCAAAAGACACGTGTAATTTACTTTCCAGGAAAAAGAAATGGGAAACCATATTGTATATTTTGCAAGCCAAGTGTTAATTTAAAAGATAATTAAGAGGAATTAAAAAATCATCTGAATACTATTTACTTTTACATATACCAGTTTCCTGGACCATGGAACCTATAAGAAAAACAGACCCTTATGGTGTTTCGACTGGTTTATTATATGTGTTTTTGTAAAAGTTATAAATGTCTCCATCAATAAATCGGCACAATTGCCTTTTATTATTATTATACAGGATTTATATAGCGCCAACAGTTTGCGCAGCGCTTTACAATGTGAGGAAAGACAATACAGTTACAATACAATTCAATACAGGAGGAACTAGAGGGCCCTGCTCATTAGATTATGTATATTCAACCAAATCTCTGTTTTCTCAAAGATCACAACTCATTTTGATGCAGATCTCTGAGAAAAGGAAAGAGTTAAACGCTTTAATTCTGTCTTCATAAAAATAAGAATAATGTAGGTTGTGCAGCTGCTAAATTTGTGACACAATGTGTGTGTATATGACCATGGAGTGTGTGTTGAAGTTTATGAAGTTAGGTTAAAAAGGGAGCAGAGAAAGGGGTGTGGAATAGTGGGTGTAGCAGTCATTGTACCGGAGCCATGCTGGTGTGTGTGACACATGGTTTTTGTCTTTTCATCTTCCTCATAAGCCAGAAAGTTTCCTGCCGCTTCTCTTCCCAGCTCTTGACAAATGATTGCCAGATGTTGAGATCTTTTCAGACCTCTCTCCCTCTCCCTTCAGTGAAATTGCAGCAAGGGGATATTCAATTCTCCCTCGCCCATTTCATCTCCTTTCCACATCTGCCAGGGACACACAGGCATCACTTTCTCTACATGAGAGTTTAAAGTTTATTCTGCTCTCCTTACCTTCCCTCTTGTGTGCTCTCCTTCACCTTATTATTTTTTTTATATATTTAATATCTGGCTGTATTTCCACATCAACAGAATGAGGCCAGTCTGACTCATTTCAATGGTTTGACGAGCATACACAGTTTTATTTGGTTCCACTCTTATTGTGTCAAAGCATTTCCCAATATCAGTAGAATAGACTTTTTGGAAAAAAAAAAAAAAGAATAGACTAAGCTTAGTTGTACTGTTTTATGAGATAGAAGGCCTACCAAAATCTAACAGACCACGAATGTCCTGTCTCTGGTGTAATATAAGCAATACATCAAACGAAATCTGGCACCATTTTCACTTGTTTCAGTCATTTTCAGTAATAGTTGAGTTACCAGTCATGATACATTTGCACCACAGTGGCTGATTGTATGCACAGTAACTGAAAACGATGTATAGACACTCCTTTTCCTTTTACATATCAGTCTTAGCATGGGAGATGGTGGAGTCAATGTGTCATGTGAAAGTTTGTTGAGCTAACCTAGTTTTATATCCCGATTTTTTTCATTATGCAGGATTTATATAGCACTAGCAGTTTACTGAGTAGTTTACTATATAATGGGAAACTGAAAAGCTACAAAACGATTCAAGACAAGAGGGTAGGGCTGGGCAAAGTGGTACAAAAAGGTAATAACTGTGTTGAAATGAGTTGATGAAGATAAAACAAATTCAGTCTTCAGGCAGAGGTAGGATAGGCTTCCCTGAAGAAATTAGTTTTCAGGGATCATCTAAAGGTGGACAGAGGTAGCTGACAGATTGGAGTAGAGAGCTTGAAATGGTGAGAGAAGCTCTGAAAAAGTCCTGGATCCAGACATGGGAAGAGAAAACATGAGAGCTAGAGGGCAAGAAGTCTTGGGAGAAGCGGAGAGGATAGTTTGGGTGATTGAGACAAAAATCGGTAATGTAGCTCAAAGCAGAGTTGGGAATGGCTTTGTATGTTATTGTTAGTATTTTGAATTTATTCATTGGGCAATTGGAAACCAGTTGAGAGATTGGCTGAGTGGGGTGGCTGGCACTGAGCAGATGATAAGGTAGATGAGTCTGGCAGCAGCATTCATAATAGACTGAAGATGGCATAGCCTAAGTAGATGTAGGCCAATGGGGAAGGACATGCAATAGTCAAGGTGATAGATAACAAGGGAGTGATTAGGTCACTTGATAGTTACATAAGTGTTACAAAAGTGAAGCCTACAATATTTGGGCAGTGATTGGTTTTGCAGCTGAAACGACAAGTTAGAGTCTAGAATTACACCTAGCTCCCTGACATGGGGCTGATAGTTGTATTATTGATCTTGAAAAGAGGACTTTTAGGAAGTGGCATGACATCCACACTGATTTGTCAGTTAGTAAGTTAGTAATGCATGAGGAGACTGAAGGATAGGAGCATGGAGGTGGTATTGGTAGGCATGGGAGGTCCGGTGGCAGAGGGAAGAATAGGGACACCGATGGAGAGAGGAAGTGGAGAGGAAGAGAAAGAGTTGTAGGTGAACCCGAAGGAACGGTTCAATAGGTAGAAGGAGAACCATGAAAGAGCAGAGTCTTGGAGGCCAAGGGAGTGGAGTTATGGTCATTGTTTCTGTTTCTGCTGCAGACAAAAGCCAGACTGTAAGGGGTCAAAAAGGTTGTCGTCAGTGAGGTAATGGCTCAAGGTTGTAGACTATGCGTTCTAGAAGTTTAGAGGTGAATGGGAACAAGGAGATGGGCCTTAAGTTGTCCAGTCTGGTGGGGTCCAACAAGGGCTTTTTATGTTTGGAGACAGGGTAACTAGCGCATGCTTTAGAGGGGAAGATGCCAATAGAGGGGGAGAGGTTGAAGATTTGAGTTAGAGAGTAAAGAATAGAGCAAGAGGGTGAGCGTTGTAGCTGGAAGGGAACAGGGTCTAAGGGGAAGGTGATTAGGTGGGTGTCTGAGAAAAGTTTGGTAACCTCCTCTGTAGCAGGGTCAAAGGGGATAGTTTTGGTCCTCGCTTCGCCAGGACATATACTAAAGGGGATAGTTTTGCATGTGTTATTAGGTCAATCACTAATATTACATTAAAAGAATGGGTCCCGCAGTGTCTTGTGCACAGACATTGCAGTCCATGTTCACTTGTTCTCTACACTGCTGCGAGTATTGGAAATCAGTAGAGGCTGCATGCTTACATGTGTACTTATCATTAGGAGCTACTTACAAGTGTATGGTAGTAGGCCCTACTCATAAATAGTTGCTGATCCTGCTTTGATGCGTTCCTAGGGGTGTACTGCATGGAGCTATAGCCAGGCTTATGACTTATGTGGCTCACCACAGTTTGCACAGAGTCTTTCACTCCAGTGATTTCACCTCATGGAGTAAAAGAAGCTCAGCACGTTGAACACATAATAGTAAACTACTTTTTAGAATAAAAATGTTTAGTTAAGGTACTAGTATTGAGAAAAATATTTCTCTTTGTGAAGATGTTTATTGTCTGCTTGTCTCTGAGTACTTTCTACACTGCTATGGAAAAGTATGCAGCCAGTCAAGTCGGAGTGAAATTCTGATCTGTATACTTGTTCTAGGTTAGTGCCTCAGAAAGTACTAAGTCTAGTGAATCGGAATGATATCTTTTTTCAGAAGGACAGGTCATCAGTGGTATGCTGCATTTTTCTCTTAATAGAGATGTCTTTACATTTCAAAAAGAAAACTATAAAAGAAGAGGAAAAGACTATTCCAACTGATTATCATCAGTATAGATGATATCATCAGTATAGAAAATGATGATATCATCAGTATAGAAAATCTTTTGCCTGGTTACAATAGCCAATTTGAGTAAGAAGAGAGAAACAGCTGTTGAAAATGTATTTTTTTGTTGTTCCTCCTTTAAATTGTATTATGCGTCTCATTTACAGATAGCTGACAGAATTATGACTCTCTGGCTCTGTTTCATACGCACATATTCCATATGGTTTACTGCACAGTATGTAAAATGTGAATTGGCACAAAAGGGGAATGAGATATGTGGAAGTGTGGATAATAAAAATATTATGTATGTAGAAAGCAATACCCCATACCTACAGAAAGGTGTATACATGTATGTATGCATTTCATTTATAATGCTTAAGCAAAATGATATGCATGTTAAATGCACACGCAATATGCTTTGCTTTTTTCGAACATGTGGATTTTCTTACTTACGTCACATTTCAAGGAGGTGATAATTTTTAGCAGAATCATCCTCAGATGTTTTAAGAAATTTGCACATTGTAAAATGTAATTCTGTCTAATTGTTTGCACAGCTTCTTCCAAAATGAAAATTATTTACAGGCTAATGCCTATTAATTGGATGCTACTGGACACTGTGGACTTTATGTGTTGTTTGAGAAAAACCATATAAGCACATGTGTGTGGTGACATATCATTCCAGGCCAAAGAAGATATATGTAAAGCCATATATGGATCTCAGGAGGAAAACCAATATTTAGATTTATAAGTGATTAAGGACAAGATCTGTGTAATCATCAATGATGGAAGCAAATCAGGTCTGAGTGACCCTGCACAGTTTGTGATTTAGCAAGTTATTATTCAGTAGCAGCTAATTACTTAGGAAATGTGTTGCAGAGCAGGTAGGTAATAAAAGGACACTATGACTAAAAGTGTTTTTATGTAGGTAATGTGCAGGTAGGAATTTATGACAGGCAGTTATTTAACTGCCAAGGGTCCTAGGTTCGGATCCTAGAAAAGACAGTTCCTGCAGTTTGCATGTTCTCCCTGTGTTTATATAGGTTTCCTCTGGGTACTTTGGTACTCCCTTACTGTAAAACACATGCTGCTCCTTAAGGGCAGGGACTGATATATAAATGAATAGTGCTGAAAAACTTGTTGTCGGTATATAAATACCTGAAAAAAAACCCAAATATCAATAAATAACTTAAAGAGAATCTGTCACTTTGACCATTTAGGGCAAACTGACAGGCTCTTTTCCTAGTCTACTCATACAGACCTGAGAAACCAAGAGCCAAACTGAAGACTATCATTTGGGGAGGATAAAAGGATAATAACCTTGTGTAGTTATAGGCCCTGTTCACATCTCAGCATTTTTCAGCTCGTAAAATGCTCATCTCAGAAGTTCCAAAATACCCAACAAGCAAAATCCCATTCATTTCAATGGCCCCTGTTCACATATTACCATTTTGTTGTCTGAAACAAAACGTCTGAAGCTCAAAAAGTACATGAGCTTCTTTTTCGCCAGATTACTAACATTTTTGTTCAGATGTCAATGCCTGCCTCCAAAGGCCTACAAAAAACACCTGAAAAATGCCTCAAAAAACGCCTGAGAAATGCCAAACAAAAAAACGCCTGAAAACAATACGCTCAGGTGTGAATGGAGCTTTAGACACAAACCATAATACACTGGGATTAGATTCAGGGCTCTGACAGTCTAAGGGAGAGTCGGGGAAGGACAGCAAAGGTAAATATTGCTATGTGTGTGTGTTTTTGGGGGGGGGGGGGGATCTATATAAACAGCTACTTGGGTTATGTATAGCTAGGTTTAGGTGAAACTCCAAATATTAGGTTTAGCTAGGTTTAGGTGAAAATCCAAGCAGAGTTTGGGTAGTTTGCAAAACAATTAAAAGCTTTGCTTATTACATGTGTGATTGACTAATGATTACAATTCTACCAGTATGCCATTTATTTACCAGTATATGAATATCTAATGAGGCAAAAATGCCCAGGGACATATATCCAAAACTCGGAACTGTCTAAAAATATGGGGTTGCACATGGCCAGCTTTTGGATCCTTTTGAATAAGTCCAAGGGTTCCCCAGTGTGGGACAGGGTCACCATTTAAAAATTCTTACTCATTGATTCGCCCCTAAACCTTTAGGGACAGAACTTTGTAATGTCTGCATTGAAATCTAGAGGTGTGCTGCTCATATACAGTTAGATTTTACTTCTGATCGAATCTGTCAAACTAACAATATGTTAAATAGCTGTGTGGTGTAAAGTTCTACCTGGTTGTATATCAGTCAGATTGTTTAGGTAAGCCTTCAGACTTTACAGCTTTTGGTAAACTTTGGTAATCTGAAAGATCAGACCTGATACAAAAACTGATTGTGTTGACAACGTTAGTTGTATTTGAATCATTTGTTACTGGGCTAGAGGCATGCATGAATTATTACCATCCCGCACAATAACCGTTTATTGAACTTACCTCATTTTGTGCCCAACATGACAGGACACCTTACCATGCAGTGATGTAAAACAACAAATCACAAACAAAATTCACTTCTAAATAGTATACATTTGTGACTATCAGAAAATGTACTTTGATTTCAGATGAAACATCTTTAGAGAATATACGCATTGCTTTGTTATGCTTTTAAAATTTTTTTTTTATTCTGGGAAACTTTTAGATATTGCAAGCTATAGTGGGCTATGCAATATTGTGATTTTTAGTTTCATTTCGTCTTTTTTCTTATGTCCTCTGTACTTTCTCCTGCCTTCCTGGTTTCTTGCCATGGAAACCAAAGGAGGCAGAGAGGGGGCTACACACACAAGGTGTCATCCGGCCCCGCTCACCTCGGGAATGTCCTTCAGAGGACAACTTGTCACAAGCCGTCAGAAAAGACAGTGGCTTTGTGGTCTCCGAACATCTGGCAGCACTACACAGGAAGCTGAGGGGGTGTGATTAATTGTGATGAAATAATTTAAACCATCAGGAATAAATGAGGCTGTTAAAGTAAGTTCAGATTCCATTTGCAAGCGCACACATGTGTCTAGCAGCCAACGTGCCATATTAAAAAAGAAAAAAAGGAGCTTGTGGGCAACTGAAAACATTTAGTAACCTAAACAAGTTGCAGCTTTCAGCTTCCCTTTTAACAATCTACGGAGATGTCTGTTAGACTGTAAACTATTTTACGCAGAGGAGTCTGCTGATTGTAATAAACTTTTACTCTAAATGATGTTACCCCATGAGAATCCCAATAGTTTCCATACCGGGTGAAAAGTTCAGTAAATGAAAAAAAAAAAAACGGGTTAATATTTAGTTTAATATTAGGAACAGAGTAATACAGAAATGTGTAAATAGTTTCTTCTCTGAAAATTGGTCTTGTGCATACTCTTTATGGTTGAATGTAATTTTTTTCAACAGCTGTAAGCACCCTTCAAACAATGGGCTTCACGCTAAACTCCATTTTTTTTTACATTGGTACAACTTACATTGGTACAGTTTTGTTACATCTAATTCTTCATATCTCACATTCAGAAGGTCAATGGAGGTGCAGAAATCCACTGTAGTAGCCTATGCTTGTAAGGCTGGACTCCACCAGATGTTGTTCAAGTGACTTGCCTTGTGTTTACTAAGTACAGGGGGTCGGTTGCTTGGCACCTCTGACAGAGGATGTCTTGCATTTTTTCAGTGAGAACAACGTGTTTTCCTATTGGACAAGGAGGAGATGAGGGGCAGATATCACAATCTCTGCCTCATCCAATCCAAGTATACTTTGTATTCAGTATAAAAAATACACAGCTTTCTCTGAATGGCAGAGGGGCCAAGCAAACAATCTGCAGTGTTCACTATTCAGAGGGCAAGCCACTCAAGCTCCATATTTAGAAGATAAAAGTCATGACTTTGTTTAGCACAGGCTATTGCAGTGAAGTTCTGAATCCCTAGTTGCCCTTCTGATGTGGGATATGAAAGATGTTATGTAAATAGGCTGACCCAACGTAAGTTTTAAAAAAAAAAAAGAGTTCAGCTTTAAAATTGTTCAGCTCAAGACCTCCATGTCCATTGGGCACTATCTCTCTGCCTGTGCTTACCTGAATATTGTATGCAGCATTCAAGCTGTGGTGAGCCATTGATTTCAAATGCTTTGGAGAATTGCCAGGAGAGCTATTACAGTGCAGGCTGGATGGAGTTTGAAATAACACAAATGTTGGATGTTCTGCTGCATCCACCAACAAGATCAATGTAGCCTAAGGAAGAACACTTTACCTTAGCCATTGTTCCTTCAATTACCTAATGAGGTTCAGAAGAGTTTAAAAAACAGCATTTTCTGTAATCTTAATTCGTAAGTAATCTTATTAAGTGTTTGAAATGAACAAAGAAAGTCTGAGATTAAAATTATTCCTTTGGTAAACACCCAAACTGTACAAATTTTTAGGGAGTTGAGTATCTGACTGCACTCAGGTAAGTAAAACTGGACTATCAGACTTGTACTGTACATCTGTTTATAGACATAAGTTTTTCTGTACCTAAATTCATTGACCTTCCTTAGAATGTGAAGGGTGCATTATCGCAGAATTCACATGAAAGGATTGACAAAATTTTTCAGTCTTAAACAATCAATATGTTGTCACTTAGCTGAGCAATAGGGTTGCTTTGCTAAAACTGAGGAGTGCAAAATCTGGTGCAGCTCTGTATAGAAACCAATCAGCTTCCAGTTTTTTTTTTTTTTTGCCAAAGCTTAATTGAACAAGCTGAAGTTAGAAGCTGATTGGCTGCCATGAACAGCTGCACCAGATTTTCCACTCTCCAGTTTTAGTAAATGAACCCCGTAAGTCAACCTGACTGAACAATATTTCCATTTTGTTTTGAAACCTATACGATTAGGTGGTCTCATCTGGTGTATGCAATAATGCTCAATGTTTGGATGGTTTTATCTGGTGCAGTTCTGTATAGAAACCAATCAGCTTCCAGTTTTTTTTTGCCAAAGCTTAATTGAACAAGCTGACGTTAGAAGCTGATTGGCTGCCATGAACAGCTACACCAGATTTTGCACTATCCAGTTTTAGTAAATGAACCCAATAAGTCAACCTGACTGAACAATGTTTCCATTTTGTTTTGCAACCTATACGATTAGGTGGTCTCATCTGGTGTATGCAATAATGCTCAATGTTTGGATGGTTTTACATTATTATCCTGTACTAGACACTGTTTGAGCAACATATTCAATAAAATTGTATTAGACCCCATTCACACTGGGGCGACCTGTCAGACGACCTGGTCGCCTGACAGGTCGCCATAGGTCGCCTGCCATAGAGAAGCTGTGGACCCGTTCTAATAGGAGTGACACAAGTCGCTCCGACTTAGAAAAAGGGTCCGGAGCTTCTTTGGGGCGACCCGGAGCGACCTGCATAGACTTCAATGTTATGAAGTCCGTGCCGGCTGCTCTGAGGTCGCGGTGCGAGCAGCGCGCCGCGACCTACGAGGTCGCCCCGGCAAGTTGGATCGCCCCAGTGTGAACGGGGCCTAATGTATTATATAAATAAATAAAAAAAAAAAACACAAATGTAATTTTTTTATTAGGAACTCAATTCAAGATACTTCAGAACCAATACATAAGTTGGAAAGGTCATAAATAAATGAAAAAAATAGCCAGTGCGCCAGATCTCTCTCACTCTGTATGTATGTGTAAATACAATATATATATATATACATATATATATATATATATATATATATATATATATATATTCTAGCTTTATTGTAACATATGTTACTGGTCAGTTTATACTTCCTTAAGACATTTAAATTTAATTATAGGTAATTATTTATTCAGCAAAATAGTTGTGTTAATTGCACAAAAAAAAACTCGGAAACGGTGTTGCTGAGATGAAAGTTATGCAGAGATTGTTACAGTAAAGTTATTTAAACATATCTGTTACACAAGCAGAATGTCAGAGTAGCCACCACCAGCAGTGAAGAAGCCATTGTCCCTAAGGAAGGAACAGCTAAGCCAGTGAAAAGAGAGAAGGGCTTTAGAAGAAATCGCCAATTGCTGTAATTGTGTCTGTATTTTAACAACCTCTCACAGCTAGGGCAACCTAGGATTATGCTGGAGGCTTAGACTTGTTATACAGGACAGGAATGTGAGTTTGTTTGTGGTGCAGAATACTAGTAATATATTTTCTTTTCTAAACAAATTTATCTCTTTCTGTTGTCAGTCTTAATGGAAAAAAAAAATAACCTCATTAGTGTTTTAGTAGTAGTCAGTGTTATACTAATGTACTATACTCCAGACTTTTGGTATATATAAGTTATATGAAGCCTGTTAAGTACAATATACTGTAAATCTCCAAAGTAAGAGGACGTTTACTCTGAGAAGTCATGAGTGCAGGTGACTCCAACTCCTCACCTCCTGTCTCTGTAACAACTCATGTTTTCCTATCTCTTTCTGTATGGAAAGCAGTGATCAATAGGACAGATATAAAGGGTACATTTCCCCAAGGTAAACACAGACAGCAACAAAAACCCATCAGGGGTTTCTAAAACATAGCCAAAAAATGTTTTGGTTTTACATTCACAATTTTGGGTGATAGCAGACCTGAGCTTATAGTTCTACTTTTACATCCCCATTAGTTTTGCTACAAATGTGTTAAATGGCAACACATTGGAACTGTTTTTACCAAAATGGACAAACGGGGCACTTTGCTCACCTTTATCCGGCTCTTGAATCACTGTTGCTAGCACTGTTATGAGGCCATATTCCTCACACTAATACAAGCCACTATTCCCTCCACTGACACCAACAGTGGGGCACTATTCTTCCCACTGACACCAGTGATGGGGCATTTGCATCGACAAAAGGGCACTAGTCCTTCTACTGACAGCAATGATGGGGCATAATTCCTCCCAGTGATATTGAATATGAAAAGATTGAAAAAAGGGGGCACTGTTCCTTACTCTGACAACAATAATGGGGCACTATTCCTCCCACAAATAACATTGATAGGGTTATATTTAAATTTTTTTTTTATTTTTATATTTTTTATATTTAAATATATTTTTGTACGCCCACTGACCACAATGCAGCCTCCCTAAAGTTTGAAGGACAGCAAATTGGCCATTTGTTTGGAGGGATTGGAAACATTGTATTAAACAATAGTTTTGTATGTTTTTTAATTAAATTTTTTTTCAAAACATGCTGCATTATTTATAGTGTGTCTAAACTTTATAAATATCATCCAATACTCCCAAAATAAAATGGTCCTAGACCTAGTATTTTGAGCCTGTGAATCTCTCAAAAAACACAGGATGCATGCCCACAGGCTGCATATTGTGATTGGCCAAACATAGATGGAATGGACACATGACTCTAATGTTCACGTCTATTATACATATAACGCTTATGCCAGGAGCAGGGGAACTACTAGTACAAAGGGAGCTGTACTATCTAGAGCAACAGAAAGGAGACTAGTAAACTAGCTCTGAAACTGTTAAAACGCTGGTGCCCAAAGCTGGGCTTTAGAGTGCCGCAAATCACATTGTCCTATCAGTTTATGCACGCAGCTACTACACAGGTGGTAAACTTCTAAAATTGTAAAGCTCTTCCAATGTTACTATACTTAATGCCCGAATAAGCTAAGCTGGCTAAATTCGCTATGTAGTTTATAGGAGCCTGAGGTCTGAAATGAAGTCATGGTCATTTCCCATCTCCTCACACAGGATAGTGAGTAAAACATGTCACCAGTGGGACCTTATTTATTGAGGAGCCCCACATGTTTATTGTTAGAGAAAATTAGATTTACTAGTGCAGTAAAGGAGTCAATTTATATTATGCTCGTAAAATATTTGCATTATTAGTATTTTTTTCCGATCCTGGCAACAATGAAATCACAGCGCCAGGCCAGTTGTGGGAATTCTTTTTTCTTGTGTTGCTTGGACGCTGCTTTGCAGTTTCAAAAGTTAATTGAAACCTTTGTTCTGGTGCATTTTGGGAGTGGAAATATGTGATATTTGAGGGATTAAGGAACATATGGATAGGGTGTACAGCCCACAAATCTGTATACATCAAAAAGGATTTTTTTTTTCTGCCCCAGTGGAAAGGACTGCATGAATGTTTTTTTTTTTTTTTTTTTAAACCAGATTTTTTTATGTGGGATATACAGTAGATCAGTGCTTGTTGGCAGTATAAGATTGGTGGAGATATTATAGTGTAGTAAATATATTTCTTAACTCTAAGAAGATATAAAACACATTAAGTAAACTCTGTAGTCATTAATGCATGCTTAAATTTATTTTTTCAAATGCAAGCTTAAGTACATGAGCCTCCTGTAATACCTGTACAGCAGAGCTCAGGCTAGAACAAGAAGCTAACTGCAGCTAAGAAAAATTAGTTCTCCTGTCCTGCCAGGCAGGACTGTGCTGTGTGGCAGAGCTGTATCCACCTCTAAATTGGATGGAAATAAAAATTATATTGCAGACAAAACAGTATATATATATATATATATATATATATATCTTTATCTATATCCTGAGGAAGACGAGCTTGTGCCTAGTCCAAACACTGATTAAAACCGTCATTATGCATTTACCTTTCAAAACCCGTGAGTGTCTCCGTCTTTTTTGATCTATCTATCTATCTATCTATCTATCTATCTATCTATCTATCTATCTATCTATCTATCTATCTATCTATCTATCTATCTATCTATCTATCTATCTATCTATCTATCTATCTATCTATCTATCTATCTATCTATCTATCTATCTATCTATCTATCTATCTATCTATCTATCTATCTATCTATCTATCTATCTATCTATCTATCTATCTACCTACCTATCTATCTATCTACCTACCTATCTATCTATCTATCTATCTATCTATCTATCTATCTATCTATCTATCTATCTATCTATCTATCTATCTATCTATCTATCTATCTATCTATCTATCTATCTATCTATCTATCTATCTATCCAGTATATATATATATATATATATATATATACAATATATATATATATATATATATATATATATATATATTTATTTATTTGATCTATGTATTTAGCTGTATGATACTATATGATTATAGCCTAAACCTAAAACCTAAACGCTTACACATATTTATAAACTTCAGTACATTGCTTGTGTACTGTATTGCAGTTCTCTTGCCATATTTTGTTAGCACATAGTGGAAGATCTTATCTACCTAAACATGCACAGCTCAAGTTTTTCAAAATGTATTCAATCGTCATTTACTATAATCAGAACAGGTAGTTCTAGTCATTCAAATTGGGCATTCAAATTGGGCAGAAATGGTGTATGGGTTCTTGTGGTTGCTGCAAACTAAATAAGATGGGCATGAGTTTTGAATGATCTACTACTTTATATTAGCGAAAATGTTATACATCACCAGAGAACATAAATGCATATGAGATTGGTGGATCTTTGAAGCAAGTACAACTTTACATAGTAGGTCTTCATTGTACAGCATTTACAGGATGGCATTGTACAGAGATAACCTCATTAGTGCAGTTATGTCATGTATGTTGATCTACTGGTGTATTGCTCGTCAAGTTCCTCAGACATAGAATATCACAGTATGGTATCTTACGTGCAGCATTAGGGAGACAACAATGGATTACTTTAAACAGAACTTCCAATCTTTCATCTTCCATCTTCTTCTTCTTCCATCTTCTTATCTTCCATCTGACAATAGTATATAGGTACCCAATCTTTTGTATAGATGTGCTTGTAGTGTTCCTTACTTTTGTGGACATGGTGGGTTGAATATGTGGAGATATAGAAGTGTCAGAGCTTTAGATCAAGGTTTAAAAAGTAAACCTGGCATCAAATGGGTGTTGAGGATATCACCTTGTTACTACAGGAATGTCTCCAATAGGGGTTCCCTTTTACCAAGTGGAAATTCAGCCAAAGCTATTTTTTCTTTTAGTCTTGGATAATGCAGGGAAGTGACTATTCTGAATAATTTTTCTTATTGTCTGTTACCTCTTTTGGAAGTTTTCATCCATATGACGCTACAACAAACAAAAACCCCTTATGTTGGGGTTAGAGTGTCCATGGGATCAGCAAAAAATCCCAGAGAGGTTCTAACCTTTCCCACTGAAAAATGTTTTTCTGTATATGTCCATATTGGAGAAATTGCCAAAAAGAGACATCTTAACTAATGGCAACATATCCATAAGGACCTAAAAATGTTACAATCTGACCCCACTCTTTTGATAACAAACAAACATTTTAGCTGGAGTTGGGCTTTAAGGTTTTAAATATTTGTAGCAATTTATCTACAGCTGGGATGTGCTTATTTTAAAACGTAACTCCACTTTTTGTTAAGAAAAAAGCATTCCTCTCCGGGTGATCTATGTACTTTGCAAGGATTATAACACACTTTGTTGCAGATTCCTAACTTTTCTTATTCTGAACAAATCATTGTGTGTTTCTCTGTGTCCATGTGGGAAAGTGTAACTAATGGGAGTGGTTTCATAGGTATCAATCAGCTGTGCACCTGCAAAGCTCTAATGAGGAATGCTGCTGGGTCTGCATCCCTTTAAATGTGTTCGTATTGGGAGTATCACTCCAAAAATGACATTTTTATTGCAGGGGATGGCAGAAATCTGACTTGTATCTCAGTGCAGACTTCTAGGAAAATTGGTGAGCCAATCACACAAGCAGGAAATTATGTTTCTGGGGTGTGGTCAGTACACATTCTGTGTACAGAACAGCTCCAGGTAGCTATATTGCATTGCATTTTCAGAAAATTACAGCAGCCACAGATTGAAAAGGAAAGGTCATTTTTAATAACATTCAATTACAATATGACTCGTGTCAGAATTGTATACACTATATTATTTTTTCTTTATTTGCTTTTTTTATTCCTCATCAAAGTGGAGTTACACTTTAAATTCTTAGCTAATACACTTTTCTAGTCTTCTTGAGGACGTTAAGCATGTTATTTACTACACACTCACTGAATAGTATTAACAGAGATAACACATAGTGATTGTTCCCTTTTTTCTTTTAGCCAGTTGAGTCTGGATGTCATTAGTTGTTTGGTGTGCCTTTTGTGCATGATAGAAATCACTTAACTCACATCTGCCAATCGGTTTATATCTGTATATAACCTATCCATCATACGTCTGCTATAGATTTCCAGCAAATTGGATGTTAGCCATGTAACTGTAATCAGTGACACTGCAGTGTAACTGTAAAAATATTTTTTGTATTCTGTGTGCATTTTGCTGGCATGCAATGGAAAAGTATTACATATGTAGAAAGGAACCTATATAGCTCAATTAGCGGCCCAGTTCTTTTGTGCTAAAAATTGTCTTTAGGAAGAATTAGAGTTGCATTAAAAAACTGTTTTAATATTGTAGACTTTGGTGTGACTCATTTAGAAAGATACTGCAACCTTTCCTATCCAGAGCAAAGGTGAGAATGTCTTTACAAAGGGAACCGTGATCCACTGATGGTCACCATGCAGTGCTTTCTAACTGCTCTTTCCTTTACAGCAATAGCAGCTGGTGGAAATAATCGGGCTTCCAGATATGAAGTGCACATGATCTTTTCCCATGTGGCAGTTCTTGGGTTTAGCATCCAATCACTAGGCCTGAAAGCTGTTGGGGTGGCACAGTGGTGTAGTGGTTAGCACTTTTGCCTTGGTTCGAATCCCAATTACGACACTACCTGCCTGGAGCATGCATATCCATGTGCCTATGTGGGTTTACTCCGGTTTCCTCCCACCCTCCAAAAACATGCTAGTAGGTTAAATGGCTCCTGTCTAAATTGGCTCTAGTATGTGTATGTAGAGACCTTAGATTGTAAGTTAGAGTTAGAGACCTTAGATTGTAAGTTCCTTGAGGGTAGGGACTGTTGTGAATGTATATGTAAAGGTTAATTGGCTCCTGTCCAAATTGGCCCTAGTATGTATATGCATGAATGTGAGTTAGGGACCTTAGATTGTAAACTCCTTGAGGGCAGGGGCTGTTGTGAATGTATATGTAAAGGTTAATTGGCTCCTTTCTAAATTGGCCCCAGTATGTGTATGTATGAATGTGAGTTAGGGACCTTAGATTGTAAACTCCTTGAGGGCAGGGGCTGTTGTGAATGTATATGTAAAGGTTAATTGGCTCCTTTCTAAATTGTCCCCAGTATGTGTATGTATGAATGTGAGTTAGGGACCTTAGATTGTAAGCTTCTTGAGGGCATGGACTGTTGTGAATGTGTATGTAAAGGTTAATTGGCTCCTTTCTAAATTGTCCCTAGTATGTGTATGTATGAATGTGAGTTAGGGACCTTAGATTGTAAGCTTCTTGAGGGCATGGACTGTTGTGAATGTATATGTAAAGGTTAATTGGCTCCTGTCTAAATTGGCCCTAGTATGTGTATGTATGAATGTGAGTTAGGGACCTTAGATTGTAAGCTCCTTGAGGGTAGGGACTGTTGTGAATGTATATGTAAAGTGCTGAGTAAATTGACGGCGCTATATAAGTACCTGAAATAAATAAACATGACAGAGGGAGTGACCTCACCACTTCCTTTAGTGGCTGACCCTGGTTATTTTACTGCCAGCTAATTATTTACATAGTTACATAGTTAGTTAGGTTGAAAAAAGACACAAGTCCATCTGGCTCCACCAATAAAAACAAAAAGCAGTAAAGAAAACCCAACCATACAATCCCATATACACAATCCTATACCCGCAGTTGATCCAGAGGAAGGCGAAAAAAAAAAAACCCAGCTAAGCATGAGCCTATTTGATATAGCAGGGGAAAAAATTCCTTCCTGATCCCCTGAGAGGCAATGGGATATTCCCTGGATCAACTTTACCTATAAAGATGGAGGAAAGACAGGGAAGTGTTTGCAAGGTACCATTGGGTCAGGGGAGCCCCTTTACAAAGACCCTGCCACTTTTACCTGAATGGGAAAGGTCTCAGTATATTTTTAATCAGTGCCAGTTAGGAAAATTAGACCATTTCCCCTTTTAATTTACTGCAGGAGAAAATCAGCGTCACGTGTTTTGATTAAGATGTAATACTGCTACAACGGAGCTTATTATATCAGAAAGAGTAGACCTAGCTAGCTATGTGATGGCTTTGGCTCTAAATAAGTAGAGGTGAGCATGTTTGGTGGCGTGCTCCTCACATTACTACATGAAGGATTAGGAAGTTGTTTAGTTTAAAGTGGAAATTGCCTTTAAGGAATATAGAGCATGCATTAAAAAATGGAAATTACAGGACTGAATGTGATCACATCTTGAACTAATTATGCTCTGTTTAAGGAAATATGAATTATAAAGGTCCTTTATTTTATGAAAAGGAGACTGATTGACTAAAAGGGAAGTACTTAGTTCTGCTTCCTTTCTATTAACCTCACTGTTGTGGCCTGAAAATTTAATTTTTTTTATTATTTTTAATTTTTTTTTTTTATATCATTTTTATTTTTCAAACGTATACAAAGTTTACAAACAAGATCAGGGTGATCATGATCATCAACCATTTCCATCAAAGGCAGGACTATGATTAAAAAACATATTTCAAATCACCTTGATGGTACAAAGAATAGAACAGCAGAAAAAGTAAAATAAACGACATAACACGAAAAGGATATAAAAGAATGATAAAAACTTTAAAGTATTGCCTAACCTGGCCTGGGATATAGGCCAGGAGTTGGCAGCATTGCAAGTAACGGTGTTGGACAAGGGCCAACCCAGCAGGATAGGAAGGCCGCCTTGACCATCGTAATAGTCATAAAGACAGTCGACGGACCCCAGAATGGGAGCACCACATGGGAGATTTACCCTGGTGCCCATGGTACGGTCATAAAATTGCTTTAATTCACATAATACGGATATAAAAATGTATAGTGAAGTTTGACTCTCTTTACTTTTAGATGCTGCCCTTTGATTCTGTTGTTCACCATAAATAGCCTTCCATGGCCATGACTATAAATTTGCACCGATAGACGTGTAAACAATCATCTTGTAAAACAACCCATTCTGTTTAAGGCTCGGTTTCCACTAGTGCGACTTGCGGTGCGACTTGACACATGTCAAGTCGCACAGCAAGTCAAAACCCATTGTTTTCAATGGGGACCGTTTCCACTGCCGCGGCTTCAGTTGCCGCGACCTCAAAAGTAAATCGTGTACTACTTTTGAGCGCGACTTCCCTCTATATATGAGGGACAAGTCTAACTGAAGCCGCGGTTTACTTTTGCTACAAAGTCGTGCTAGAAGTAGCACGACTTCGTAGCCGCACTAGTGGAAACCGAGGCTAAATATGAAATGAAAGGCAAAACATTTGTGTATATTAAAAAAAAAACATTATATATACCTTTTCTTTCCCGCTTTTTTATAAGTGATCACATTCTCTCTGTTCTCAGTTGTGTAAGAGCTGGGGGGAGGAGAAGCAAAATTATACTGAGCTTCCCAGTGAAAGGCTGTGCAGGAGGGTTGTCAGGACAAGTCTGATCATTGCAAGATCCAAGTATACTACAATTCGTCTTTAAAAAAGGAAAGGTTTCTTCACAGTAAGAGCTGTGAAAATGTGGAATAGACTCCTGCTAGAGGTGGTTCTGGACAGCGCACTAGATTGCTTTTAAAAAAAAGGCCTGGATTCTTTCCTAGGTGTAAATAATATAACTGGGTACTAAAATTTATAAGTACAGTTGATCCAGGGAATATCTGATTGCCTCTCGGGGCATCAGGAAGGAATTTTTTCCCCTGCTGTAGCAAATTGGATCATGCTTTGCTCTGGTTTTTCGCCTTCCTCTGGATCAACTGCGGGTATAGGATTGTGTATATCGGATTGTATGATTGGGTTTTCTTTACGGTTTTTTGTTTTTTATTGGTTGAGCCAGATGGACTTGTGTCTTTTTTTAACCTAACTATGTAACTATCATTGGAGGAGAGCAGGCTGAGCTCCCATCACAGCAAGAGAACTGGCCATGGTGTGTTCTCCTGCCTAGTGTGGTCTGTTTTTAATAGTAAAGCAGAGGGAATGGCAGGAACACCAGGGATTTAAAGGGACATAAAGATAGCAATACAAAGAGAACAGGAAACTTTCTCATACAAGGTACAACAGGCACATATCAGGAATATGAAATGCTGGGGTACCAAATACTTTAAAGCTGTAGGGAGCATGGTAGCCAGGCAAACAGCATTTACAGCAGTCATCAACAGAGGCAGCTACAGTTCTTTTCTTTTCTCATGACAGGTTTCCTTTAATTTATCTCCATAAATGTGGCAGAAAAAAAAAAGTTACTAAAGCACCACAACATTTTTTTCAGGTATAGATTTGGTTTTAGGGAAGTTTTATAGTGTAATTCATTAACCAAATCAAACCTTTTTAGTTGGCAGACTATCCCCAATTTGTGCCCCTGTAAATGGACAGGATTGTAGTCTACTGAGGTGACTGCGGCATGGCAGAGTTGCCAGGTAAGCTGCTTGCGGTGTATGAAAAATAAAGATTTTTAACATCTTCCTGGTTCCATTTGCCTGACTTTACGTCGTTGGGCAGTTCTCATTTACCGTTGTTTTGCACCGACAGCGGTTCTGAGAAAGGTTGTAAGAGTGGTTATCTCCAAACCAAAGCCTTCTCCGAATACCAGACCTTGTTATGACACCCATCTGCTGTAGCTTTAGTTCCCTGCCTGGGTGAGGTTCCAGTTCAGCTTCTTTCATTCCTTTTAACTCAGTGTTTGTTTTAACAGCTACACTATCTGGCAAGGATTATCGTGCAGGCTGCTACACTGCCATATTTGCTGTGCCTTGTTTTTTTTTTTTTTTTTAAATTGCAGTTCTGTTGGCCGTATTATAGTATATATTCAACCTCGGAGGCAAGCTTTGTGTGTGTTTTATTGTAATAAATCAATGTTTAGATTCTTGAAATCATAACAATTTCTGGTCCTGCGTTGCTCTCATTCTGTAGAGTCATTGTGCAGTTTTTCCATTAATTTCCGGCAACTCTGTGATTTTCAAAATGTGTGCACTTTTAAGTTGTAAAACTCTTTTTTTTTTTTTTTCTTACCCCCAAAAAGCAGTTTATTTTTCCAAGCTCTGTATTTTTCTTTTAGATTTTAATAAGAAGAGTAAATTGTATTTTTTCATATTTTGGGTGTTAGTTGCCACCGCCACAGCGCGTGCATGGTGTGATATTATTATGTTGTTCCAAAAAAGTGCTGTTTAGACACAAAGTTTCATGACTGCTAGCTAATTATGGTATTTAAAGTTACAGTGCCATGAAAACAGTTAGAATTTGTCAGCTGTTAGAAGAGTTGCTAACAAATGCTTATTGAGGCCTTAGAACAGGTTTTCTCAACCAGGTTTCCTTCAGAGGTTGCTGGGAGTTCCCTGAGCAATGGGCAATTTCTGCCTTCCAGATAAGTTCCCACTGACACCATTCGTTTTAGCTATCTGTAGGGGATAATTCTTCCCAATAACCACAAGTGTAAGGAGCATTCTTCCCACTGACCATCACACAAATTTATCATGAGTTGTAGATATAGCATTTTTAGCAGGGGTTCCCTGAAACCAGAAATGCATTTCTTTTCTTTTTTTTTTTTTCTAAAATTGTTTGAAAACTTGATATACAATAAAATTTTATTTTACTAGCCATGCATTTCAAGGGTTCCTCTGTGTTGAAAAGGTTGAGAAAGATTGCCTTAGAATATTGGAGAATTACTGGTTAAAATTAACAGGGCTGCAGAGTATGGAACTACCTGTTTGCCATGTGCTTAGTAAGAACTATGGTTTAGTACAGGGGTATGCAACATTTACAAGGTGGAGATTAACCTGAACATCATAAAAGAAATCAAAGATCAATGGGGTTTGATGCCCCCCCCCCCCTTTTTTTTTAAGAAATTAACAAGCAAGGCTTAACTAAATAGTAAGGAAAACTTAGAAAATATAAACGTACACGACCTTAAAAGTGGACTGTGTCAATCAGAAGAGTAGCATACAGTGTCAGTAATGCAGCGAATGGTGTGTGGACAGTGTCAGTAGGGCAGAGGATGGTGTCAGTTGAGTAGTGGATGGTGTCAGTAGAACAGTGGACAAGGTCATTAAAGCAGTAGATGGTGTCAGTAGAGCAGTGGACGATGTCAGTAGGGTAGTGGACGGTGTTAGAAGAGCAGAGGACGGTATCAGTAGAACAGTGGATGATGTAATTAAAGCAGTAGATGGTGTCAGTAGAGCAGTGGACAATGTCAGTAGGGTAGTGGACGGTGTCAGTATGATAGTGGACAATGTCATTAAAGCAGTAGATGGTGTCAGTAGAGCAGTGGGCGGTGTCAGTAGAGCAGTGGGCGGTGTCAGTAGAGCAGTGGACATGTCAGTAGGGCAGAGGTTGGTGTAAGGCAATGGATGGTATCAGTCAGTAGAGCAGCCTTCGATTAATCAACAGGACCTGCCCTGCACAGTCTAACTGTTCATTCACAAACTGAATAGTAAACACAGTTTACAATGCTTTATTTATCAATAAACACAGTGAGTGATTGGTAGAAATCGCTCACTGTGTTTTTTCAGAAAAGGAAAGGGCCAGTAAATTACATAATTATTGGCCCCTTCCTCTGCTCTCCATCCTGAAACTGTCCCGTGCAGCAGCCAGGGAGAGGAAGGGAAACCAGCAGTGCTGGTCAGGTGGGGGAGAAAGGGGAGCACAAAGGAGGTGCCTAAGCAGCAGCAAGAAGGATATCCTGGACAGGAGGGGTGACGGGGGCAGAATTTACAGGAACCAATCACCGATCGACTGATTGCTGACAGAAGGGAGAGGAGGAGAAGCCATCTTTCAGCAGCAGCAGGAGGAAAATGCAGGGGATTGTTTCCTGTAAATGCCGCCCCTGTTCCTGTCCAGATTCCGAGGGTTGCAAAGAAGGACGCGATCTACCCGTCACATGCCTGTGATTGATGGGTAAATCACGGTCGATGGGTTGCTGACCCCCGTTTTAGCCCATACCACTGATTTTGAAAACTTGATAGGTATTGGAATTTTCATTCTGATGCTTGTAAATGCTGTGCAATATCAGACATTCTGAAAAAACCTGGGGATAGAGGCTCCTTTAGCCTTTTTTCGCATGAGTGGCAAACATTACCACCCTCTGAAAAGAAACCTGGCGTGGATTGCTTTTTTAGATCGTAGTTAGTAGCCAGTTTACAGATGTTCAGAAGATGATACTGCTGCTTCCTGCACACTTGGTTTTTGATCCCCAGGGACATTTTTTTCTATTTCAATGGGGATTTTACTTTAAGGTATCACACTGCAACCACCACAACTACATTTGGTACCGGTTGCAATGTGGTCCCTTTGAATTTAGTCTTCTAGTTTGACAGGCAGGGCCCACCCCAAACTCAACATGCCAAGTTAAAATTGCCACTCCACGAAGCATGGTGGCTATGACAATGTTGGCTCACCCCTCTTGCTGCCATGTCATTTTGGAGGTGGGCAGCAAGAGGGTGGAAAAATGCAGACCAACTGCTTGCTTTTACTGCCTCTTTACTGCCAGTGTGCACTGAGCCTTACTCCTCCTTTCCACTGAGCAGTACGGTTTGGTTCGGTACAGTTCAGTACAGTTCGGAACGGTACACCTTGATCAGGCTTGCGTTTCCACCGCCAACAGTACCTCAGCTCAACAGTACCTCAACAGTGTAGCTCCACCTTGTTGGTATGGTACTAATGTGCTTGGTACCCCAACAAAAGGATCCCAAAAAATTGATTTGGTACGGTTCGGAATTAGGGTACCATTCACAACTTTTGACAATTGAAACCGCAAAATTTTTTACCGAACCGAACTGTACCACTCAGTGGAAACGAGGCTTTAAAGTATATCTAAGGCCCAAACATGTTTTCACTTGTGGAGAAAGAGGAAAAGACTTAGCTAGTCAGGTTTTTATTTGTACTTGCATCCCCTCTCTGAATATTCACCATGGCCATTCCTCCCAGTGACCATTATCTGAAAGTGATGGAAAACGCAACATAATGCTACATATGGTGTAATTCAATGCGATCCAAACCACTCGCTATTTCATTCATAAAGTCAATCGCATCACTATTTTCTTTGCATGAGCTGAATGTGTTTACCGCCCTGACTTCTTTAGTCAATCAAAAGCTGAGGTCCTTATTCACCTGCCTATTTCATAAGTAACTCCACTTTTGTGGGGTGAAAAATAGCAAATAAAGAAAAAACAATATAGCATATACAATTGCGACACAAATCATATTGTAATTGAATGTTATTAAAAATGACCTTTCCTTTTCAATCTGCAGCCGCTGTAATTTTCTGAAAGTGCAATGCAATATGGCTACCTGGAGATGTTCTGTACACAGAATGTGTACTGACTACACCCCCCAGAGAAAACATTTCCTGCTTGTGTGATTGGCTCACCAATTTTCCCAGAAGTCTGCCTAAGATGCAAGTCAGATTTCTGGCATCCCCTGCAACAAAAATGTCATCATTGGTGAGATACTCCCAATAGAAACACGTCTAAAGGGATGCAGGCCCAGCACATTTCCTCATTAGAGCCCTGCAGCTGCACAGCTGATAGATTATTATGAAACCACTCCCATTATACCCACTCAGCACAGAGGAACAAACAATGATTTCTTCAGAATACCAAAAGGTAGGATTCTGCAACAACGTTTGTTATAATCCCTGCAGAGGGGAATGTTTTTTTCTCAACAAAGCGAGCGGAGTTACACTTTAAATTCTAAAGTCAAGGGCAGAAAAGATACATTGTGGTATGTATTACACTAGATAATGTATCTAGATGTACTAGATCAGTGATGGCGAACCCCAGATGTTTTGGAACTACATTTCCCCCGATCCTCATGCACTCTGCAGTGTAGTTGAGCACCATTGGAAATGTAATTCCAAAACATCTGGGGTACCAAGGTTCGCCATCACTGTACTAGATGTATCTACTACATAAGCTTGTAAGGATATTAGAAGTCAACTTATGATTTTTGAATCTTTGCCTCCAGATTCTAAACTTTTGTGGCACTTCTTGTTAACTTTCACTATGCTCCTTATAAAATCATAGGGGGGGGGGGGGGGGTTCATTATCTTTTATATAGTCATAGCTTTGTATTTGCACTATTTTTTTTCAAACTACATTCCGCCACTCCGCTTGAGGTTCATTATTGGAATTGTAACCTTACAGCTGTTAGCAGTCAGCTCCGGTGTATTTTGTTTTATTAAAACAGAACTTGCTGTCACACATTGGTATTATGGGAGTGCGCAGGTCTTGTCAGGGGCAGGTGTAATCCTTACAACTGGGACACTCTCCTGTCAACGGCTTGGTGTTTTATAAATGATACATGTAGTACGGTACAAGAACAGTCACCCTAAATTACAGAAGACATTGTAATATATAGAGGTACATGCATACAACTTACTTTTCCGCGCAAAATATTTAGATTTACTCTTGTCATTTTTATTTATTTATTTATTTTATTATTGTTTTATTTTCTTTATTGTTCTTTTCAATGTTGTCCTTTTTAGCTATTAAAAAGCGTAATAAACATGAGCAGGAAACAATAGAAAAGTAGCGGTAAGTAGCCAGAAATAGCAATATAGCAGACAGCAAGTATGTGTTTGTAGACCATAAATATGCATGTGTTTAGTCTTGCACTGCTGTGATAATTGTCTCTCCAAGGATAGCTCTCAGAATTCCACAGCCAGAGACTTCCCTTGCACTGGGTCACTCTAGATGACGAACACTCGCTCCTACTTCATTCCACTCGCCTGCACAAAACAAACCTTTCTCTTGTTAAGAGATCGGGTCACTGTATGCTTGTCCTCCGGGGTCTCGCCTTGTGTACACTGAAATGTATAAACCTAAAGCATCAGTATAGAAAATACCACTTCACATCCCCAAATGCACATCAGGTTGCGGCAGCTCTCGTTTCTGCGATTTTGAATTACCTGTCAGTTATCAACATTTTCTCCAGGCCCATCGAATCGTTAACCCCTTTATGGGCACACACGATTGAGCACAACAGTGACCAGACTAAATATAGTCGTTTTGGTAGGCATTGTTCATTGAACGAAGACTCTTTAATCTTTGCATGCCAAATCCATTTTCACACATTTATTTTTTAAGGCCATGTATATCTTTTTTTTTAAATTTTTTATTATTGTGTTTTTTTTTTTGTGCTGCGATACAGCACTGCATTACTTTAACCACTTCTGGACCAGAAGGATTTGCCCTCTTAATGACCAGGCCATTTTTTTTGATTCGGCACTGCGTTATTTTTAACGGTTGATTGCGATGCTGTTCCCAAATAAAATTGAAGTTATTTTTTTTTCCCACAAATAGAGCTTCCTTTTGGTGGTATTTGATCACCTCTGCGATTTTTTTTTTTTTTTTGAGCTATAAACAAAAAAAGAGCGACAATTCTGAAAAAAAAAAAAAAAAGTTTTCACTTTCTGCTATATAACATTCCCAAAAAAAAAAATAATAATAATAATAATAATAAAATCAAATGTTTTCATCCTTTTAGGCCAATTTGTATTCTGCTACATATTTTTGGTAAAAATAAAAAAACCCAATAAGGGTATTTTGAATTTTTTTATTTATTTATTTTTTACTGGTAATGGCGGCGATCTGCAATTTTAAGCGGGACTGCGACAGATCGGACCAGTGACATTACTACAGTAATCAGTGCTAAAAATATGCACTGTTACTGTAATAATGACACTGGCGGGGAAGGGGTTAACACCAGGGGCGATCAAATCAGGACACTAAGGGGTTGATTTACTAAGACTGAGAAGTGCAAAATCTGGAGCAGCTGTGCATAGTAGCCAATCAGTTTTAACTTCAGCTTGTTCAATTAAGCTTTGACAGCAAATCCTGGAAGCTGATTGGTTTCTATGGAGAGCTGCACCAGATTTTGCACTCTCCAGTTTCAGTAAATCAACACTTTTGACACTTTTTGGAGGGCCAGTGACAACAATACAGTGATCAGTGCTAAAAAATATGCACTGTCACTGTACTAATGATACTGGCAGGGAAGGGGTTAAGATCAGGGGCGATTAAAGGGTTAAATGTGTTCCTAGGGAGTGCTTGCTTACTGTGTGGGGAGGTGCTTTAACTGTGGGAAGACAGAGATCCCTGTTCCTGCTTAGCAGAAACACAGGATCTCAATCTTCCCTTGTCACAGAATGGCGATCTGCCTTGTTTACATAGGCAGACAGTCATTCTGCCTCTCTCGGGAATGATTAGCGGGTTCTGGCGTATATCGGATCCACCGGACCACTTATTGGCTCCCGCTGTGTCCAATCATAGCAGAAGCAGGTTGCCAGCGGCACGTCTGCACGCGCCAGACCCGGCTGTGCAGAATCACATACCTGTACATAATTCTGTGCACAGGAGCCACTGCCTCGTGGTTTGTGGGTTGGTTGGCAAGGGTTAATATGAGCAGACAGATGGACAAAAAATAATATTTGTTTAATAAACAAATATTTTTTTTTTGCACAAAACGATTTTCTGAGTTGCTGGAAAATCTGTAGTGATTGGTAATCCATTGTTCTCATAACAGTGGAGAAAAGGAAAAAGCTTAGACTTTATTAACATATATCTGGTGGTTGAACTGGAAAAAGCTTGGTGTTAACACTGTGGGAGATGTTTTTGGGAATGGTCCTAATGTCTGTCTTCTTTGCAGTAAGGCATTTGCCTGTCTATGGATATCCTATTAGTTAATTAAAAACAAAGTAAGTAGCACTTCCACCTAGCAGCACTGGGTCATTGGTTCAAATCCACACCACGGCACTACCTGCATTGAGTTTGTATGTTCTTCCTGTTCCTGTGTGTGTTTCCTCTGGATACTCTGGTTTCCTCCCACACTGCAAAGACATGCTGGTTAATTTGGTTAATTGGCTCCTGTCTGAATTGGCCCTAGTATGTGTATGTATTTATGTGAGTTAGAGACCTTAGATTGTAAGCTCCTTGCTATGGGGGCACACGAGCTGAGCTGCAGCTCCCTGTGTCCATTCAGACATGGAGCTGCTATTCGGGCCAGTCCTTTCTCTCTTGATTGGCTAACTGACTTTGATTGACAACCGCAGGAGCCAATGGAGCCGCTGCTGTGTCTCAGCCATTCAGGGGGGACCCGTGGATATTGCTGGACAGAGATGGGGTTCAGGTAAAGATTAGGAGGGCTAAGGGGGGCTGCTACACACAGAAGGCTTTTTATCTTAATGCATAGAATGCGTTAAGATAAAAAAAACCTTCTGACTTTACAACTCTGTGCATCCCTGTGCAGGCAGTCCTATTCTTGTCATTTGAAACACAGCCTCTGCTCCTAATTTGACAGCCGTACAAGTGCAGGCGTGTGGCCCTGAAAGCAGACAGTATTTGTTTGGGGATGTGCACCTACGCGGCTGTCAAACTGGGAGCAGCAGCTGTGTCTGTGCAGCCCTGTGTCCCAAATGACATGAATGGGACTGGCTGCACTGGGATGCATGGAACACATGTGTGTCCCTGTGCAGGCACCTGTGAACAAGGTCTAATTTAGCATGTTGAGTTTGACAGGTAGCATGGCCTGTCAAAGTTGCCAATTGAAGTCAATAAGACCAGTACAAACTGGTGCCAAACATAGTTATAATGGTTGAGGTGCAGTAGTTATATGTAAAAATCCTACTAGGATAGGAAAAATCAATTGGGTAAAAAAAGAGGTGCGCAGAAGATGGTAGTAATGCCAGCAAACCAGCTGTTAACTGCAGTCTAAAAAGCGGTCCAGCGCAGACGGCTTTTTAGAGGGCATTAAAGTGTTACTAAACCCAGGACTCTGCATTCGCTATATCTGGTCTCCCACAGTACACAGAACATGGACATGCAATAGTTTTAGTAAATATATTCTGATAAATACCTTTTCTCATCAGCAGTTAGAGCAGGTTTGTGACTTCTATCAGAGCACTGGTTACAGCTTGTTGGAGGAGTTTTCATTCGCCCCTGATTGTCCTATGAGGCTGAATGACCCCAGACCCTCTGTCTGGACAGTGCTGATTGGTCCTGTGCTAATCACATGCACTCTCGCAAAAAAAAAAATACACACACCAAACTGAGCATGTGCAGAGTGTTCCCAAGGCTCTGTTCTATCAGCAGATAGATTGGGCACAGTGGAAGAAGGGGAGGGGGGTCAGAGAAGACAGGACCAAACAGTCCATTTACACAATGCAGAGGATTAACCCCTTAGGTTCTACAGTGAGTATAACAAGCATGCTTTACTGCATTTACAGACTGATTTTACTGTTGGGGGTTTAGTAACACGTTAAATTCTGTTGCCAGTGTAAGATAAGCCTAATAAACCTCTTTCTCAGTCACATTGCTTTGGATGGCTTGATGAATAAGAACCAATCAAAATAGTTCCCAATCATGAAAATACTGTCAGCCATGACAGAGATCACATTCAGACTGGAAGCTTCACTGACAAAAAAAAGTGTTTAGCCTGCCAATGCCACTGTAGCCTAAAGGGGGCAGCATTTGTCTGTTTAATGCTGTAATTGTCACATATATAACAGTAATAATAATAATAATAATAATAATAATAATAATAATAACAACAATAATAATAATAATAATAATAAAATAATAACTTAATGAAATGAAACCATATAGGAAGAGCATAAAAGCACAATTTA
Source organism: Pelophylax lessonae (assembly GCF_965119305.1). Classification (NCBI taxonomy): domain Eukaryota; kingdom Metazoa; phylum Chordata; class Amphibia; order Anura; family Ranidae; genus Pelophylax; species Pelophylax lessonae. The sequence continues at coordinate 414,060,333 of NC_138768.1, forward strand.
TATTAAAACAATGTACCAAATAAAGTCTTATATGATGGTAAAAACTTTAAAAACTATTTAGGGGTGCATTTCAATTTGAGAGTTATAGTTAAGTTGACTAACACATGCTTACACTTCTAAATTTAGCCTGGTCATCAAGGCTTCAGTTACCTGATAAAAGATGTTTTATCTTTCAGATAGTCAGTGAATGACGCTTAACAAATAGGGCACAAGAGGACGATTTAGAATAAATTATTAGGATTTATTGGTGTTGTAGGTGGAGCTATCTCTATTAGATGTAGGTTCTTACTAAACAAAAGATATCTGCATTGTTTTAAAAACAAACATTGTACATTGTACACATGCTTGGGTGATATATTATTACAGTATCACTCTAAACACAGATCTAGGCCAAAAAAAAGACCCAAAACTAATCTCAAATACAATTTTCTCAAATCAGTAGTGTATGGTTAGCCCAAAAAACAGATTTGGATGCATACACAGAAGCCCAAGTAGCCCAATTATGGGAAACCGTAAAAACATTATACCTAGAGAAGGTGAAAGTTACACTTACTAAATATAGGCAAAACTTTTATGATTACGGCAATCAATGCAACAGATCTGTCGCCCATGCTAAATGATAACAGCAAGTAAAAACATGCATCCCTCATATAACTTCCAAAATTGGCACATGGCGGGTCCACATGTCAGACATCATACAAGTGTTTCAAGAATACTTAACTGACCTTTAAATTCTGTCACACAAAAAACTCATCGCCTGCCTCTTCAGGATTGCTTCCACACCTACTTTAAAGCTCTCAACTTCCTTCACCAGATGAAAAAGTGCAATCCCTTCCTCCTGGAGATATCTATTAGCCCTCTTGAACACAGCATTTAAGTTCACAAAGAGTGGCACGGCCCCAAGACCTGGTGGTGTTACCCTTAATAGGTGTAAGAATTTTCTTCTCATTTTCTCTCCATGTTTTTGAGTGCTATGAACTCCTTATGGGAGGGTCAACCTTTGCCTCCCGAATCTATCAGGGTGCTCATAACAGTGCTTCCATAAAAGAAATAAGGATTCATCAGTCCACTTGAGTTATTACCCCATCTCACTATTGGATGACATATAACACTTTGCCAAAATATTAATTTTGGGGTGAAGTTGGGCAGGTTCCAGTCCCCACTTGCTCTTAACTTTTGTCTGGGACCTAGAGAACTTAATTACCTTTCTTTTCTAGTTGGGTTAGAGTGTTGCAGGCATAGATGTTAGGCTAACCTACTGTTTTCCCTTGTCCAGGTAGGTTCTCCATATAATCCAGATGCACACTAAAAGATGTAGAGCAATAACGTGCCATGTGTGCCATTGTGTGCCATGCATCTTCTTATAGGTTCCCTAATAAAACTGATCAGCTACTGTTTTCCCTTGTCCAGGTAGGTTCTCCATATAATCCAGATTCACACTAAAAAATGTAGGGAATAACGTGCCACGTGTGCCATTGAGTACCATGCAGCTTCTTATAGGTTCCCTAATAAAACTGACCTAACAGGCTGATGACACAAACAATTTACTAAAAAAAAATGGTTGAAGTTATTGTTTAAGGCAAGTAGAGCAGGTGTTCATCACCAGTGACTTCTTTACAGTTATGGTGAACCTGACACTAAAGTGTGCAGTGACATACTTATATAATCATTCGTTCCTATCCTGAATGTAATACACACTTCATCATTTGACCACAACAATAGTGGCGCAAATACACCTCTGTTTTTGTTCCCAGGAACATTTCTTTGAGCCAGCTTTTTTTTAAGCAAAGTTTTTGATCAAGGCTTAAATGAATTTCTTTTGCTTGAGCTAAAAACTAAAACAGTGGCGCAGGGGTGACGGGAGGCAGTGAAGAATCAAAACTATTTGTAGCAGACAAAAGCTGTCCTCTGCTTTGTTTCAAGCCAACTTGGCTAATGGCACACACTCTGGAAAATAATTTAGTGAAAACAACAGACCTAGTGCAAAATGATTTCCAAAGCAAATAAAGCCACATGATATATGATGAAGTCTTTTGTGCAAGGGAGGTTTCTATAAAAATTATGCTGTCAGACAAAACAAAGACATTTTGCTTAAATCCTTTGCTTCAAAACTGTTGGAGCAACTACCAGCAACACCATTAAAGAGGGATTGTCACAAATATCCTTATTACAAACAAGAAGGGAAGACACTGAACACGATGCCAGAGTTGGAAGTATGTGTGCAAAACATGACTTCGTTTGCCAGCGTGTCTTGATGGCAAAGTTTTAAAAGATACAGTAAACTGCAAGTAACTAATTTATTGCAGATGTACTGGATTCTAGGGAGATTCATTATTTTTGCTTTGAAAATAATTTTTTTTTTTAGCAAAATTATTTTTAGAAGTTTTTATGTGTATCATGAACCATATGTTGTTGTGAGCAAAATCATTTATTAAAGTAGGACTTTATATAAACAGAGAGTGGTATTTAAAAGAGATGTGTGTACTGTTGCATCCATTTCAAGTGCTTAGAAAAAAAAAGAATTGCTCTAATAGTGGTTATTTTATTCACTGCTATAAATGTAGAAGCACAAACGTGATCTTAAATTCAATGACATGAGGATCATGATTATGAGCCATTGTTATTTGCAGATGGCCTAGGCCAGTGTTGGCGAACCTTGGCACCCCAGATGTTTTGGAACTACATTTCCCATGATGCTCAACTACACTGCAGAGTGCATGAGCATCATGGGAAATGTAGTTCCAAAACATCTGGGGTACCAAGGTTCACCATCACTGGCCTAGGCCTTGGTAAACTGAAGATAATTTTGGCAAACTTTCCAGGAACCAGCTTACAGAAAAATTTTATTTGACTTTGGTAATTAAACATTAGGCTAGGGAAGGCATTTGATCTATTGCATGGTAGTTTAAAAATGTATTGCTTTTAAAACAATAAAAGATCAATACAAATCAACCTCAGCCTATCACATGGATCAGATAAACCAAATAAATTAAACTGAACCTAGAAAAAGTACTTTTTTTATGAATTGTCCTGTCATGAGCTGTTGGTGTGTTATGCAATGCATGGGTGTGGGACAGCATGTTTAACTATTCCAACATTAGGGGCAACCAGAAAGCTTAACATGGTTGGGAATTTTAATGTAACTGTGCTTACTTGTGTAAAAAAAGGAGAGATTGAGGCAGGATGGACTTCTATGTTACCTCCATAGACATAGCAACACTATATACTGTATATAGATTAAAACGAATATATTTTATTTTACAAACATTATAAAAGCTGTTACGAAAACAATGCAGGTCTTAAAATCACAACATTTTCACACATACAGTACACATACAGTACAGAAAATAATGTAAATTAGTATAAAAAAGTGCATGTAATCAATGTGTGCTTAGAAACTTTGTGAAATTGTGTTCCTGCCAGCTACAGTTTATTAGTAATAAATTCCTATAAAGCACCCTCCCTTGCCTATCTGATTTTCCCTTGCCAAAATGTGTGTACATGAGCACTATTCCAGGATCACTTCACCAAAGAGGGTGTGCTGTGAGCTGGTGTTGAGAGGAAACCATTTAGGGTCCGGGAATGTTGCAAGTAGCAGTTAACACAGGACTTATTACTAGTGTTGAGCGAACACGGACTGTATTATTCGTGTTCGTACCGAATAATTGGATTTTTTGTACCCGAACACGGACACGGACACTTTACTGTATGTTCGGGTAAAAATCCGTGTTCGGTCGTTTTATTTCCGGGTTTTGCATGCTTTGGCGCTCTTTTCATGGCGGGCTTTCAACAGCCAATCAACAATCGTTTAACTGGTGTGCCTTAAGCCATCCCAGCCATGCCTGCAAATGTCTCAGTAGCTGTGATTGGCCGTCTGAAGCATGTGACCAAGTCTTTATAAGTTCGAGGCAGCCGCAGCGGCGTCATTATGCTGCTTAGATTCAGGGACAGAGCACACATCAACGTGCTGGCTGCTGATTAGGGAAAGATAGGCAGGAAAAAACCATTTGTGTCCGGATAGAATTGAGGGACAGGTCGGAGTGTTTAGGCAGGGCGAGTTGTAGGCATTTTAGGGATAGAGTCTGCTGAATTATATAGGGTCAGTGTCTTCTACAAACTACAATCGATATTGCTGTGTGGGGGGTGGGGTCTGCACTCAATCCTGATCTACGATCTCTTCTCAATCCTGTTAGGGACAGAGTCTGCTGAATTTTAGGGAAACTGTGTTCTACAAACTACAATCGATATTGCTGTGTGGTGTGGGATTGGAGATAGGCAGGTGTCAGTGATCCACATCCATTTTTCTGTGTGTGAGCTGCAGTGAACACAATCTTTTTGGGCTGCAGTGAACACAATCTTTTTGGGCTGCAGTGAACACAATCTTTTTGGGCTGCAGTGAACACAATCTTTTTGGGCTGCAGTGAACACAATCTTTTTGGGCTGCAGTGAACACAATCTTTTTGGGGTGCAGTGAACAAAATCTTTTTGGGGTGCAGTGAACACAATCCTTTTTGGTGTGCAGTGAACACAATCTTTGTGGGGTGCAGTGAACAAAATCCTTTGTGGGGTGCAGTGAACACAATCTTTTTGGGGTGCAGTGAACAAAATCCTTTTTGGGGTGCAGTGAACAACATCCTTTTTGGGGTGCAGTGAACACAATCTTTTTGGGGTGCAGTGAACAAAATCCTTTGTGGGGTGCAGTGAACACAATCTTTTTGGGGTGCAGTGAACACAATCTTTTTGGGGTGGAGTGAACAACATCCTTTTTGGGGTGCAGTGAACAAAATCCTTTTTGGGGTGCAGTGAACAAAATCATTTTTGGGGTGCAGTGAACACAATCTTTTTGGGGTGCAGTGAACACAATCTTTGTGGGGTGCAGTGAACACAATCTTTTTGGGGTGGAGTGAACAACATCCTTTTTGGGGTGCAGTGAACAACATCCTTTTTGGGGTGCAGTGAACACAATCTTTTTGGGGTGCAGTGAACACAATCTTTGTGGGGTACAGTGAACAGAATCTTTGTGGGGTGCAGTGAACACAATCTTTGGGGGGTACAGTGAACACAATCTTTGTGAGGTGCAGTGAACACAATCTTTGTGGGGTGCAGTGAACACAATCATTGTGGGGTGCAGTGAACTCAATCTTTGTGGGGTACAGTGAACACAATCTCATACTGAAGGTTTGAGGGTGCTGCCTGTTCCATACTCCCCCTACTCCTCATCTAGCCTTTTAGGGGTACAAACAATAGTAATTGGGGCCTAGTGTGGTTGTGTACGTGTGATATACATACACTTTTTTGGGATCATATTTTCTATTCCGCTATTTAATCAAAAACCTTTGGGGATCAGTTAAATTGGGGGATAGTCTGTGTTGGTACGTGTGAGAGAGATCCACCTTTCCAAGTTGTTGGGGTTCATCTCATACTTCTGAAGGTTTGAGGGTGCTGCCTGTTCCATACTCCCCCTACTCCTAGCCTTTTAGGGGTACAAACAATAGTAATTGGGGCCTAGTGTGGTTGTGTACGTGTGATATACATACACTTTTTTGGGATCATATTTTCTATTCCGCTATTTAATCAAAAACCTTTGGGGATCAGTTAAATTGGGGGATAGTCTGTGTTGGTACGTGTGAGAGAGATCCACCTTTCCAAGTTGTTGAGGTTCATCTCATACTTCTGAAGGTTTGAGGGTGCTGCCTGTTCCATACTCCCCCTACTCCTAGCCTTTTAGGGGTACAAACAATAGTAATTGGGGCCTAGTGTGGTTGTGTACGTGTGATATACATACACTTTTTTGGGATCATATTTTCTATTCCGCTATTTAATCAAAAACCTTTGGGGATCAGTTAAATTGGGGGATAGTCTGTGTTGGTACGTGTGAGAGAGATCCACCTTTCCAAGTTGTTGGGGTTCATTTCATACTTCTGAAGGTTTGAGGGTGCTGCCTGTTCCATACTCCCCCTACTCCTAGCCTTTTAGGGGTACAAACAATAGTAATTGGGGCCTAGTGTGGTTGTGTACGTGTGATATACATACACTTTTTTGGGATCATATTTTCTATTCCGCTATTTAATCAAAAACCTTTGGGGATCAGTTAAATTGGGGGATAGTCTGTGTTGGTACGTGTGAGAGAGATCCACCTTTCCAAGTTGTTGGGGTTCATCTCATACTTCTGAAGGTTTGAGGGTGCTGCCTGTTCCATACCCCCCCTACTCCTCATCTAGCCTTTTAGGGGTACAAACAATAGTAATTGGGGCCTAGTGTGGTTGTGTACGTGTGATATACATACACTTTTTTTGGATCATATTTTCTATTCCGCTATTTAATCAAAAACCTTTGGGGATCAGTTAAATTGGGGGATAGTCTGTGTTGGTACGTGTGAGAGAGATCCACCTTTCCAAGTTGTTGGGGTTCATCTCATACTTCTGAAGGTTTGAGGGTGCTGCCTGTTCCATACTCCCCCTACTCCTAGCCTTTTAGGGGTACAAACAATAGTAATTGGGGCCTAGTGTGGTTGTGTACGTGTGATATACATACACTTTTTTGGGATCATATTTTCTATTCCGCTATTTAATCAAAAACCTTTGGGGATCAGTTAAATTGGGGGATAGTCTGTGTTGGTACGTGTGAGAGAGATCCACCTTTCCAAGTTGTTGAGGTTCATCTCATACTTCTGAAGGTTTGAGGGTGCTGCCTGTTCCATACTCCCCCTACTCCTAGCCTTTTAGGGGTACAAACAATAGTAATTGGGGCCTAGTGTGGTTGTGTACGTGTGATATACATACACTTTTTTGGGATCATATTTTCTATTCCGCTATTTAATCAAAAACCTTTGGGGATCAGTTAAATTGGGGGATAGTCTGTGTTGGTACGTGTGAGAGAGATCCACCTTTCCAAGTTGTTGGGGTTCATCTCATACTTCTGAAGGTTTGAGGGTGCTGCCTGTTCCATACTCCCCCTACTCCTAGCCTTTTAGGGGTACAAACAATAGTAATTGGGGCCTAGTGTGGTTGTGTACGTGTGATATACATACACTTTTTTGGGATCATATTTTCTATTCCGCTATTTAATCAAAAACCTTTGGGGATCAGTTAAATTGGGGGATAGTCTGTGTTGGTACGTGTGAGAGAGATCCACCTTTCCAAGTTGTTGAGGTTCATCTCATACTTCTGAAGGTTTGAGGGTGCTGCCTGTTCCATACTCCCCCTACTCCTAGCCTTTTAGGGGTACAAACAATAGTAATTGGGGCCTAGTGTGGTTGTGTACGTGTGATATACATACACTTTTTTGGGATCATATTTTCTATTCCGCTATTTAATCAAAAACCTTTGGGGATCAGTTAAATTGGGGGATAGTCTGTGTTGGTACGTGTGAGAGAGATCCACCTTTCCAAGTTGTTGGGGTTCATCTCATACTTCTGAAGGTTTGAGGGTGCTGCCTGTTCCATACTCCCCCTACTCCTAGCCTTTTAGGGGTACAAACAATAGTAATTGGGGCCTAGTGTGGTTGTGTACGTGTGATATACATACACTTTTTTGGGATCATATTTTCTATTCCGCTATTTAATCAAAAACCTTTGGGGATCAGTTAAATTGGGGGATAGTCTGTGTTGGTACGTGTGAGAGAGATCCACCTTTCCAAGTTGTTGGGGTTCATCTCATACTTCTGAAGGTTTGAGGGTGCTGCCTGTTCCATACCCCCCCTACTCCTCATCTAGCCTTTTAGGGGTACAAACAATAGTAATTGGGGCCTAGTGTGGTTGTGTACGTGTGATATACATACACTTTTTTTGGATCATATTTTCTATTCCGCTATTTAATCAAAAACCTTTGGGGATCAGTTAAATTGGGGGATAGTCTGTGTTGGTACGTGTGAGAGAGATCCACCTTTCCAAGTTGTTGGGGTTCATCTCATACTTCTGAAGGTTTGAGGGTGCTGCCTGTTCCATACTCCCCCTACTCCTAGCCTTTTAGGGGTACAAACAATAGTAATTGGGGCCTAGTGTGGTTGTGTACGTGTGATATACATACACTTTTTTGGGATCATATTTTCTATTCCGCTATTTAATCAAAAACCTTTGGGGATCAGTTAAATTGGGGGATAGTCTGTGTTGGTACGTGTGAGAGAGATCCACCTTTCCAAGTTGTTGAGGTTCATCTCATACTTCTGAAGGTTTGAGGGTGCTGCCTGTTCCATACTCCCCCTACTCCTAGCCTTTTAGGGGTACAAACAATAGTAATTGGGGCCTAGTGTGGTTGTGTACGTGTGATATACATACACTTTTTTGGGATCATATTTTCTATTCCGCTATTTAATCAAAAACCTTTGGGGATCAGTTAAATTGGGGGATAGTCTGTGTTGGTACGTGTGAGAGAGATCCACCTTTCCAAGTTGTTGGGGTTCATCTCATACTTCTGAAGGTTTGAGGGTGCTGCCTGTTCCATACTCCCCCTACTCCTAGCCTTTTAGGGGTACAAACAATAGTAATTGGGGCCTAGTGTGGTTGTGTACGTGTGATATACATACACTTTTTTGGGATCATATTTTCTATTCCGCTATTTAATCAAAAACCTTTGGGGATCAGTTAAATTGGGGGATAGTCTGTGTTGGTACGTGTGAGAGAGATCCACCTTTCCAAGTTGTTGGGGTTCATCTCATACTTCTGAAGGTTTGAGGGTGCTGCCTGTTCCATACCCCCCCTACTCCTCATCTAGCCTTTTAGGGGTACAAACAATAGTAATTGGGGCCTAGTGTGGTTGTGTACGTGCGAGATACATACACTTTTTTTGATCATATTTCCTATTCCGCTATTCAATAAAAACCTTTGAGGATCAATTGAATTGCGGGATAGTCTGTGTCGGTACGTGTGAGAGAGATCCACCTTTCCAAGTTGTTGGGGTTCATCTCATACTTCTGAAGGTTTGAGGGTGCTGCCTGTTCCATACCCCCCCTACTCCTCATCTAGCCTTTTAGGGGTACAAACAATAGTAATTGGGGCCTAGTGTGGTTGTGTACGTGCGAGATACATACACTTTTTTTGATCATATTTCCTATTCCGCTATTCAATAAAAACCTTTGAGGATCAATTGAATTGCGGGATAGTCTGTGTCGGTACGTGTGAGAGAGATCCACCTTTCCAAGTTGTTGGGGTTCATCTCATACTTCTGAAGGTTTGAGGGTGCTGCCTGTTCCATACCCCCCCTACTCCTCATCTAGCCTTTTAGGGGTACAAACAATAGTAATTGGGGCCTAGTGTGGTTGTGTACGTGCGAGATACATACACTTTTTTTGATCATATTTCCTATTCCGCTATTCAATAAAAACCTTTGAGGATCAATTGAATTGCGGGATAGTCTGTGTCGGTACGTGTGAGAGAGATCCACCTTTCCAAGTTGTTGGGGTTCATCTCATACTTCTGAAGGTTTGAGGGTGCTGCCTGTTCCATACCCCCCCTACTCCTCATCTAGCCTTTTAGGGGTACAAACAATAGTAATTGGGGCCTAGTGTGGTTGTGTACGTGCGAGATACATACACTTTTTTTGATCATATTTCCTATTCCGCTATTCAATAAAAACCTTTGAGGATCAATTGAATTGCGGGATAGTCTGTGTCGGTACGTGTGAGAGAGATCCACCTTTCCAAGTTGTTGGGGTTCATCTCATACTTCTGAAGGTTTGAGGGTGCTGCCTGTTCCATACTCCCCCTACTCCTCATCTAGCCTTTTAGGGGTACAAACAATAGTAATTGGGGCCTAGTGTGGTTGTGTACGTGTGATATACATACACTTTTTTTGGATCATATTTTCTATTCCGCTATTCAATAAAAACCTTTCTAGGGCAAGATCTTAAATTACAGAAATATGAGGAGACCGTCAAATAAGGGCCGTGGCCTGGGTCGTGGTGCTGCTGGTAGAGCTCCTGTTGCAAGGAGAGGACATGGTCGATCTGTGCCAGCTACACGCACAAGTGAAACACCTTCCTCAAGTGTGAGTAGGCGACAGAACCTGCATCAGTATTTGGTAGGGCATCAAACGCCCCTAGAAGTGATGAGGCCAGAACAAGTTGAGGCGATAGTAGATTGGTTTGCTGCTGACAGTGCCTCCAGTTCCTTCACATTGTCTCCCACCCAGTCTACTGCAGAAAGGTCAGAGTTGGCACCTGCAGCCAATGTCCAACCGTCTTTCACCTCACCCCCTTGCAAATCAGGCCAGCAGTCTGAGCCCCAAGCCATACAGCAGTCTCTTATTCTTTTTGAGGACTCTGTCAGCAGGGTTTCCCAGGGCCATCCACCTAGCCCTGCCCCAGAAGTGGAAGAGATTGAGTGCAGCGATGCCCAACCACTTATTTCTCAAGATGAGTACATGCAAGGATCATCGCAGCACGTCTCCGATGATGACGAAACGCAGGTGCCAACTGCTGCGGCGTTCAGCATTGTGGAGACCGACAAGGAGGGCAGGGGTGAAGACTGGGTGGAAGATGATGTGGAGGACGATGAGGTCCTCGACCCCACATGGAATGAACGTCATGCAGGTGAACTGAGTAGTTTGGAGGAAGAGGCGGTGGTCGCACAGAGCCACCAGCACAGCAGAAGAGGGAGCAGGGTGCAGAAGCGGAGCGGCCGTGCCCTAGACACTACGCCCGCTACTGCCCAACGCAGCAAGGGAACGAGCGCACCAAAGTCAGCTCAAAGGAGTTCTCTAGCGTGGAAGTTCTTTAGAAAATGTGCTGATGACAGGACACGAGTGGTTTGCACCCTGTGCAATCAGAGCTTGAAGCGAGGCATGAACCTTCTCAACCTGAGCACAACCTGCATGATCAGGCATCTAAGTGCAAAGCACGAGCTGCAGTGGAGTACACACCTTCAAAACCAAGAAACGTCTCTGGCTCATCCTGCTTCCTCTTCTGCTGCAGTCTCGGCCGCTCCAGCCACATCTGTAGTGATACCGGCACCTGCCACCCCGCAAACAGACGATCTGTCAGCAACACCACCACCTGGGTCACCAACAACCATCTCCACAATGTCCCGTGGAAGCGTTCAGCTTTCCATCTCCCAAACACTTGAGAGGAAGAGGAAGTACCCCCCTACCCACCCGCGATCCCTGGCCCTGAATGCCAGCATTTCAAAATTATTGGCCTTTGAAATGCTGTCATTCCGTCTGGTGGAGACGCACAGTTTTAAAAACCTTATGTCGGTGGCTGTCCCACAGTACGTCGTGCCCAGCCGCCACTACTTTTCCAGGCAAGCCATCCCTTCCCTGCACAACCAAGTGGGGGAAAAAATCAGGTGTGCACTGCGCAACACCATCTGTGCCAAGGTCCACCTAACTACGGATACGTGGACCAGTAAGCACGGTCAGGGGCGTTATATCTCCCTAACGGCACACTGGGTAAATGCAGTGGCGGATGGGCCTGAGGCGGATAGCAATTTGGCGCATGTCCTTCCACCACCGAGGATTGCAGGGCGCTTCAGTTTGCCTCCTGTTCCTAACTCCTCCTACTCCGCTTCCTCATCCTCTACCGCCTCCTCATCCGGACAGCGTAACACCTTCACCACCAACTTCAGCACGGCCAGGGGTAAACGACAGCAGGCAGTTTTACAACTTGCCTGTTTGGGGGACAAACCACACACCGCGCAGGAGTTGTGGAGGAGCATGGAACAGCAGACAAATGAGTGGTTGCTGCCAGCGAGCCTCAAGCCCGGCCTGGTGGTGTGCGATAACGGGCGAAATCTCATAGCAGCTCTGGGCCTAGCCGGTTTGACGCACATCCCTTGCCTGGCGCATGTGCTGAATTTGGTGGTGCAGAGGTTCCTTAAAAACTACCCCGATATGTCAGAGCTGCTGCAGAAAGTGCGGGCCGTTTGTGCGCACTTTCGGCGTTCTCACCCTGCTGCTGCTCGCCTGGCAGCGCTGCAGCGTAACTTCGGCCTTCCCGCTCACCGCCTCATATGTGACGTGCCCACAAGGTGGAACTCCACCTTGCACATGCTGGAAAGACTGTGCGAGCAGCAGCAGGCCATAGTGGAGTTTCAGCTGCAGCACGCACGCGTGAGTCGCTCTGCGGAACAGCACCACTTCACCACCAATAACTGGGCCTCCATGCGAGACCTGTGTGCCTTGTTGCGCTGTTTTGAGTACTCCACCAACATGGCCAGTGGCAATGACGCCGTTCTCAGCTTAACTATCCCACTTCTATGCCTCCTTGAAAAAACAATTCGGGCGATGATGGAAGAGGATGTGGCACAGGATGAGGAGGAGGAGGAGGATGAAGAGGTAACATTTCCAAGGCTTTCAGGGCAGTCATTCGCAAGGGGCTCCGAGGGTGGGTTCCTGCACACGCAAACGCCAGGGACGCAATTGTCCAGCAGGGGCACAGTTCTGGAGGATGAGGAGGATGAGGAGGAGGAGGAGCTGGAGGAGGAGATGGAACCATGTTCACAGCAGGGTGGCACCCAGGCCAGCTCATGGCCATCACTGGTGCGTGGCTGGGGGGATACAGAGGACACGGACCATACACCTCCCACAGAGGACAGCCTTTCGTTGCCTCTGGGCAGCCTGGCACACATGAGCGATTACATGCTGCAGTGTCTCCACAACGACCGCCGAGTTGCCCACATTCTAACTTGTGCTGATTACTGGGTGGCCACGCTGCTGGATCCCCGTTACAAGGACAACGTACCGTCCTTAATTCAGTCACTGGAGCGCGATCGCAAGATGCGCGAGTACAAGCGCACGCTGGTAGACGCCATGCTGCTGGCATTCCCATCTGACAGCGGGGCCACAGTGGAAGCACAAGGCAGAGGAGGAGGAGGAGGAGGTCGCCAACGCAACCAGGGCACCGCCAGCACCTCAGAAGGCAGGGTTAGCATGGCCGAAATGTGGAAAAGCTTTGTCAGCACGCCACAACAAACAGCAGCACCAGCAGCTCAGATGGAACGTCTTAGCAGGAGGCAGCATTTTACCAACATGGTGGAGCAGTATGTGTGCACACGCCTACATGTAGTGAATGACGGGTCTGCCCCCTTCAACTTCTGGGTCTCCAAATTGGGCACATGGCCTGAGCTTGCCCTTTACGCCTTGGAGGTGCTGGCGTGCCCTGCAGCCAGTGTATTATCTGAACGGGTATTTAGCACAGCTGGGGGCGTTATAACAGACAAGCGCAGCCGCCTGTCCAGAGACAATGTGGACAAGCTCACGTTCATTAAAATGAACCAGGCATGGATCCCACGGGACTTTTCCGTACCTTATGCAGAATAGCAATGGATACCGACCTTACCCACCCATTGTTCCATTTTTGCTCTTTCTCACTCTTTTGGGGTGTACCCTCATTTAAAATTTGTGAAAAGAAGCAGTGTTGGCTACCTCGTCCTCCTCCTCAGGGCCAGATTAATGTAGGGGCTATTGGAGCTGCAGCTCCAGGCCCCTACCTTTTATATAGGCCCCGGGTTGGCCATATTCACTGTTACCGCTCTTCTGTCACTTGTAAACACAGAAGTCTGGCTTCTATGCTCGCTTCCCCAGGCAGCACCCTCAGAACCTCCCCACACAGCGTGAAGGCCGGACAAGGAGGGACAGTTGGCGATGCATGGATGTGTTTATGGGCTTCAGAGACAGCATCCCATGTTGAATTAGGCATGCATGGCTGCACCCTTCCTCCTCTGGGTGCATGGCAAGGCACGGCCCTAAGGCCCTTCAAAATCCTCAGCACCAAGCCCATGATGCTGTTAATCCGGCCCTGGTCCTCCTCCACCGCCGCTTCCACCTACACCGCCCATAGGTGTGCGCAGCCTATTGCATTAAGGTGTGCACCCCAAAGTTGAAATACACATGCATGTGTTTGCCAGCAGGGAGAGTAATGTATCGGGGCCATGTACCTGTAGGCAAGGAGAAATAGAGCAGAGCAGGTCCCAGGGAGATCTTTCCCATCTCCTCACTGGCAATGCTATGTGCCCTAGGTGATTAGGGTGTGCCCAGGCACACCCAGCACACCCTGTGCGCACGCCTATGTCACCGCCACATCCACCACCACCTCAACCTCCCTCCTACTCCATATGGGCCTCGTCCTTCAGAGATGAAGAAGAACATTGTTTTATTTTTCTGTTTTTTTTTGTTGTTTTAAGTTATTTCCCTATCCACATTTGTTTGCAGAGCACTTGCCATGCTCTTAATTACGTTTTGCTGCCATTTGCAGCACTCTAGCCCTTTCCTTTGGTGTTTTAGAGCCATTTTAGTGCCTTAAAGTTCGGGTCCCCATTGACTTCAATGGGGTTCGGTGTCCGGGAAAAGTTCGGTAAAAGTCCGGGACACGGACCCGGACTTTTTTTTAAAGTTCGGCCGAACCCGTCGAACACGGACATCTAGGTGTCCGCTCAACCCTACTTATTACCTACAGTGTGTTTCCAGGGCTTTATCAGTCATAAAAGGAGCTTAGGGCAGCAGGGTTAGAAGGGGCAGCATCATGCCCCAACATGTTCAAATTGTATTAACTTTTTCCTTAATTTTGTTTTCCTCGTCTGGCCACCTCTGGACATTGGTGGCATTCAACAAAACAACTGTAGGTAGAAGGGGGGTGCAGATGTTTAGAGAAGTCAGAAGGCTCTCTATAATTTAGGAAAGATAAATGCCTGCCTCCGTTCTCATGGTGGTCTGTATACTTATATTTCTTTTTCTTTTTTATGAACTAACTACATATCATAAGGGGTAAAACCTGTATAACAAAGGTATGATGACTCAGGTGTATAAATACTATCCTAATTAACTGCTTGTACAAGAAGAGAAATCCAGAATTTCTCAAGGACAATGCTACATTCTAAATTCTATTTCCTTAGTATCGCTGTATGCTTTTAAATTCTTTATTTTTTTCTTCTAAATATGAAAGCATGTGTAGTACAGATGTAAATGTATGTCCTTAAATATAAAGAGAGCGAAGAAAGTCCCTTCATTTTCTTGCATTGTGATACTTTTAGTGCCTTGGAGCCACTGTCTAGAGAGCCATTATTGTCTGAATTCGGTATTAGTTGGGATATAATTACCAGCATGTATTCTGTACTTTGTCCTTCTGATCCTACTTGTAGAAGCTGTGGCTCAGTATGCGCACATAGCTCAGATAGGTGTGATTTATTGAGTGACATTTTGCTGCAAGCAAGAACATATGCCTCTCTCTACCTGAGGAAAGTATTAGAGACATCACAGGGCTGAGGGAGAGGGGGTGAGAAGACAAGAAATGCAAAAGAACAGCCAGCCTAGCAGCTCCTGGATACAGATCAGACAAGCACTCCTGCCACCGAGAACCTCGAAACATGTCAGGCGCTGCATGTTTGTTGTTCTACACCGAGGGCACTGCCGCAGTCCACAAGTATTGATTCTTTCTCATTGTACGGAGACAGAAACTGTCAGGCTTCAGCAGGCCAGCCTCAGTGAGGCTCAGACATCTATTCCCCACACTGCCTACCAGATGAGCCCCTGTAGGAGACATCCAAGCAAGACATGCCAGTGTCTGTCTTATGCAAGTAGGAAAGATGCTCCCAACTACCAGAGCCATCCCAGTGCTTTCCTGGGGATTTAGAAAAGGATATTTAATATTATTCTGTACTCCGTAACAGGAAAAGACACTGGAGGAATGGAAATTTACATTTCAGTTCAGATGAGACAAGCATGCCCTGTCCTGTTGTCTCATAATAACACATAAGGGCTATTTACCAAGTGGTTTATTTTCTGGGGTATGACAACAGCAAAGGAAATCCTCTTTCTGCACAATACAAGGTTAAAGGAAAAAAATAAATAGTTGTTTCCCTTGTTCATTTAAATAAACTTTTTCAATGCTTATATCTTTTACTGGCCCTAATGTTTGTGGGACTCAACTTTCAGAACACAAATGGGTCAGGGCTTGTTGGGGATGGATGTGACTTTAAGGCTTTAATGGGCTTTGATAAGTCTGGGTGGGAATTCGGCTGGTGTAGAAGGGGCATACATGTGACCCAATGTTACCCTTTTTAGGCAAATTTCCATTTTAAGACGCTACTGTAGATGCTTTTATTAGCCATGGTCCTGTTGTAAAATGGGAGTAGCTTTGGGGACTGTGATAGGTCCTGGCAGTGATGGTAGAGGTACCTGCGCTCAGTCAGTTGCAGTAATAGCATTCAGCCCAAGAGCTGAACTAATCAGCTGCCTACCTTCAGATCTTATTACATAAAGCACTGTAAGTGCATTCTGTAGTAAAATGTGATCACAATTGGAAATCACTGTAAAAGAGGTAACCTGGGCAGGGTTCATAAGACTTACTGGGATTTCAATGCAGCAGAGGAACTGTGTTGATAGATCACTAATGCTTGGTACACACTATGAGATTATCGGATTAGTATGCTAATCTCAAATCAAAAATGAAGAGTTTACTAAAGTTACGAAAATTCTCGTATGACAGAAAAAAAAAATCGGAAGTGATGTAATGTGTTGTAGTGTATTTGTATTGTATTTTCGAACGACAACTGTACTGATTAAATGAAAAATCCTACGATCTGGTATCGTACTGAAAAAATGTTTGTGCTTGTTGGTATCAGATAATATCGGATGAACTGTCATGATTGGCTCAAAAGCTCTGTACTAACAATCAGGTTATCATAAGATTGTTTCGAAAGCGGTATTTTTCATGCGATTTTCTGATCGTGTGACCTTAAAGTAATTTATAAACACACTAGATTTCTGGCAGGATCAACTGGTATTTTTTTGATTTATTGGAAGAAAAAAACTTTCATTGGTGTAGTTAACAGACCAAAGATGAGAGCATATAGAGAAGTGTATTATTAGACAGAATACCATTGTGAAAATGTAATTGACAGAAATTGACACAGCCCTTAAATTAAGAAAACATTCTAGTCTATAAAAGAGAAAGGCTGTGATCAGTGGTTAGGCTTAAAAATGTTTGGAAATATACTGGACCATTATTTAATATTATTGCCTTACAGCTACAACATATTGCTCACCCTATGGCTTGGATAACAACTCTCCGTTTTTTATATAAAAAGGGATTGTACTTTTTTCTTTTTTACAATGCAACAAACTCTTGTTAAAGTAGAACTAAGTGCAAAAGTTTTATTTGCATTTTGGATAAAGTAAGGGAGACTTATAACCCCTGTAATTTATTTTGCCATCGGTGCCCCATTGGGGAGATTTCCCTTAATGTTCTGCCCTATAGCCAAAACTGGAAGTGAGAGGAAATCTCTCCTAGGTGAGGAAATCCCTGGTTGTCACTAGGATCACCAGAACTAATGTCTCTGTTGGAAAATGTCCTCTTTATTCCTGTTTTGGTGTCAACACAGGAAACTCCCTAATGTAGACAGCAACGAAAATATGACAGGTGTTTTAGTCCCTCTCCATTCTATTCAAATCTTTAATGAAAGTCTGGTTTTTAGTTGTACTTTAGGCTCCTTGATACAAACCATAGAAATCAGTATGAATCCACAAAACGTATACTGTGTGAATTAATTTAAAATAATAGCAATGCAAACACACTGTAAGCAGCTATGTAAGTCAAATTGCTAGGTATCAGTGAATTTCAATAAACAGAATGTGAAAAAAAATTATAAAAATTGCTAGTTGTCATATGCATCCTAAACATACATTATCCCTACTGTGACTGCAGAGAGATATGTACAAGTTAGGTAAAAATAGTAGTGCTTCACCAACATTTATTACAGGTACTTCTATAGCGGCATAGATTTATGTAGCACTTTATTTATATATTATACATTCACATGAGTCCCTGCCCACAAGGAGCTTACATTCTAAAGTTCCTAACTCACAGTCATACATACACATACTAGGGCCAAACAGCATGTCTTTGGAGGGTGGGCAGAGTACCCAGAGGAAACCCACACAGGCACAGTAAGAACATACAAACTCCAGGCAGGTAGTGCTGTGGTTGGGATTTGAACATATGACCCTAGTGCTGCTAGGTAGCCATTGCTAACCACTTAGCCGTTGTGCTGCCACTGATCCCAAGCTTTTGTTATTTGTTATTTGTAATTGTGCATATTTATAATCTCCATTTACAAAATCATTCAGTGATTTATTTATTTTTTAATCATTTATTTTTTCTAGTATGCCTTTTAGAGTCGGTTCACACTGGGGCGACAAGACTCTGTACTACTTTGGGGGCGACTTGTGCATTACCATGCACCACGACTTTGGAGCGACTTGCACATAATGGAAGTCTATGCAAGTCGCTCCGAGGTCGCCCCGAAATAGTACAGGAACCTTTTTCTAAGTCAGAGCGACTTGTATCGCTCCTATTAGAACGGGTCCTGTAGCGGTCAATGGACCGCGAGGGAGCGCGACTTGTCAGGCTGACAAGTCGCCTGACAAGTCGCGCTAGTGCGAACCGGCTCTTATCAATGTGTCAATTTGTTAAGCCCTGATGCTCTTCTTTAAAGGAACAAGATAGCAATATTTGATTATAGTATTACACAATGGGTGAAAATTGCAAAATGTAAGTCTGTCCCATTATACATAGTCAATTAAATAGACAAAAAAATAAAGGTGCTATGGTTTTTATTATTTTAATAACTTGATTCATTTATATCTAACCATTTTCATTTGTAATCAAATGTTTGTCCTTGTGTTTATATTAGTATTTTTTTTTTTTTGCTCATTTATTTTAATTGCAAATATTTTTTATTTTTTTATACTTTAGACTCATTTATTTTAAATCTGTAAACGGTAGTAATAATATTTATTTGTGTATACAGGAGTGTGTTAAAAAAAATTGAAACTGAGAAGTACAGTGCATAGGCCAGTCTATTCTTAGAAAGAGAACACGAATGTATGCTTATAAACACGTCTTTAACGTTTATAGTCTGACTATGCCATACAAATATAGCACCAGCACTTTTTATTTATTTTTCCGTTATGCTTTATATTAAAAATTAAAACAGCATTTACCACTGTCTATATATAGTCATTTCTGTATGTGGTTCTGATGATCATCAAATCCGCATAAGCTGCATGAAATGAGGACATGTGTGTACAATGGAATTTCTACCTTTGGGCAGGAGGAGACCCATGCATGCAGTGGAGAAATTATGTGCTGTACTCACAGCAAAAGCTCAAATAAATACTGGTAGGTAGGGGATGGCAGAAGACTTTTCATGCCTGCAGTGAAGTGTGACTTCACAATAAAACTCCAATGTATCTATGTAGAGAAGACCAACATTTATACAGCAGTTCGCTCATGCTACTAGTGCTCAAAACTAGCCTTATTTCCTGAAGTGTTGTATGGCTCTTACACGAGAAGATTAAAAGGAGTGCCTTCATTTTGGCGCTGTCTACCTGAGTACATAAAGGCATGATATTCAACCACACCCTGAGATTAAGGGTAAACTTTGATGTACTAATAAAGTAATGCCTCGTACATACGATCAGATAATCGTACAAAAAAAATTGTTTTCGAATTGATCACGATAATCTGATCGTTAGTACACAGATTTCGACAGCCAATCACGACATTTAATCCAACAAAATCCAAAGGGACTAACCCAAAACCTTTTGTCGTACGATAGCCTAGAGAATGACAATCGTTTAATCAGTACAGCATGCATCCACTAAAAATCAACAGACAAAGACCACGCATGATCAGAAACACTAAAATAACCCAGAAAAAGCCTGGCTCCCATTGTTTTTGTTTTGCACTATCTGATACGTAGCTACCCAACCAGGAAGCTTTTCCAGAATTGTACAAAAAAAATCATACATTTAGTACACATTGTTGAATTCGATATTAGTATCATGTAACAAAATGCGAACGATAAGTCATCCGATTATGCGATTGTGTGCGCGAGGCATAGGACTCAGATCATGCCTATATTGTGTGCAGTACGTCTATAAGAACTTCTTCATGTCAAGTCCACAATGAAGATATTTTGCTGCAGGGCCTACCGGTTTACAGACTTCATATGTGACAAAGCAAAATTTCCCATCTGTCCTTTAGTTGCTGAGACAGCAGCATCCACACCACAGCGTGTCATGCTATACATATTATGAAGTCGAATCTGAGCACATAGATGGCTCAGTGTAAGTCTTATTATAGCATCGTATGGACCTCTTGACCTCGAAGTCTGGTTATCGGATTCTGTGTTGTTTTATTGACAAGTCCATCACAGTACAGAGGAAACTGTTCAGAAAGTGCACATTGAGATGTACAAGAGAATGTACGATTTTGAACATTAGATCAGATTGCTTGATCTTTTTTTTTCTTAGTCTCCCTTTGGTGAAACACATCCACCTATGTAACTGACCTTTTACAGTGCAGCCACGAGCAGAGCACAGTATCAATATGGGGTTAAAAATTCAGGATAAGTTGCCACAAGCTCAGGCCTTTGATGCATAAATTATTTATCCCACTACTTCCTAGGGAGATGGCAGCCCATCACAACCCCCCTAACTATATTGGTTTAGCCTCTGGGCTCAGTTCATAAACAGAATTAGCTTCTTTTCATTATTTCCACTTGTGTGCATTAATCTGAAGTCATGTCCAACACAACTAGAAAGAAAGATTATAATTGCCCTTTGTAGTTTGGTCTCTGTAAACTTCAAGGATTTTTTTCAACAGGGTCATTTGGGCAAACGTCAGCTGAGCAAATCACTACTGTATGTAGAGTTGACTTTTTGTTAGTTTTGTATAAATGTTTGTCACAGTTATGTCTATTCTGACCCATGGTAGCATTCATCGTACCTGAACTGGCAGAGACGCCAATGTTTTAATGTCAATGGTTTCACACACACAAAACTTTTCACATATTAACTGCAGGCCAGAAATGTGATTAAGGGCTCATGCACACAGGGCAGAGGCCCATGCAGCATGAATCTGAGGTTGACAGATGCAGCAACCTGTTAAAAGTCATTGACAGAGACGTTCCTGCACATCTGAATGTTTACAGCTATAACGGATGGTCCTGAGCGTGATCTGCCCCCGCATAGCGTACCTGAATGGATGTATGCTCTGATGTGAAGGGAAATCTGTAGAGCCACTCTCAGCCTGCCATTCATTTTTTTAGCAGGCTGCTGGTAGCAGAGTATGGAACATCTGTCACTACTGGGTGCATAAACACAAACGATGCTGGCTTCTGCACCCGTGTGCATAAGCCCTAAGGGTACCGGTAAGGTAGTCGCTTAGCTCAGTACACTGTATCAGATCTGTCTGTCTTTTGTATCTCTTGTGTAGATCAAGCCCAAAGGTACATTGATACATATGTTTTAGGATACCCTGATGGTGTCACTTTAATCCTGTGGAACTGGGGAACATAAGTGACATTAACAATGGACTCTGTATATCAAGTAGATTGGGGAGGAAGCATATCTCTGAATGTAGTTCTTTGTTTCATCAGTATGCTTTTAAATGCACACAAATAAGACCTTGTGCACAGTTGCTTAGGGCAAGGAATCATATACATATATAGTACATATACTGCGACAGGTTGGCTCTATCCCACAATACGGCGTACCTGTACGTCGCTTCGCGGGACCACGCGCGCTCCGCCTGAGGCACGCACGCGCGCCCATTCACCACAGGGGAAGCTGATCTGCGGATCTGGCGGCCTGCAATTGTTGCTGGGCACCTGAAATCACTCCCCATGTAGAGAGAACGCCGGTCTGCCGTTGTAAACATGGCAGACTGCTGTTCTATCAGCAAGAAACACAGGGCTCCTGTGTTCCTTTCTAATTAGGAACACAGGTCCCAGTGTTCATTCCATAAGCCCATCCCCCGTACAGTTAGAAAGCACCCCCTTGGGTCACATTTAACCCTTTGATCGCCCCTGGTGTTAACCCCTTCCCTGCCACTGTCATCATTACAATAACAGTAGATATTTTTAGCACTGATTACTGTAGTAATGTCACTGGTCCCCTCAAAAGTGTCAAAAATGTCAGTTAGGGGTCTGATCTGTGCGCCGCAATGTTGCAGTCCCGCTTAAAATCGCTGATCGCCGTCATTACTAGTAAAAAATAAATAAATAAATAAAAATGACAGAAATCTTTCCCCTAGTTTGTGGGCACTATAACTTTTACGCAAACCAATCAATATTCACTTATTGGGATTTTTTTACCAAAAATATGTAGCAGGATACAAATTGGCCTAAAATTATGAAAAAAATTTATTTTTTTATTTTTTTTATTGGGAATGTTATATAGCAGAAAGTGAAAAATATTGTTTTTTATTTCAGATTTGTCGCTATTTTTTGATTTTTAGCACAAAAAATAAAAACCACAGAGGTTATCAAATACTACCAAAAGAAAGCTCTATTTGTGGGGAAAAAAGGACATACATTTTATTTGGGTACAACGTCGCACGACCATGCAATTGTCAGTTAAAGTAATGCAGTGCCGAATCACAAAAAATGGCCTCATTAAAAGGGCAAATCTTTCCGGTCCAAAAGTGAAAATGTTGGGCTCATGCATTATACTATATGATTAAAATTTCTCAGATAAGGTGTTGTAATAGGGCAGTTGTTGGATCCTCCCTCAATATGGGAGCCTGTGTGTTGAATGATAACTGTTTTAAAACTGTATAAAATTATGAAATGAATTTATGAAGAAATTTTACATGCTAACTAACCAGGTTTGTAACCCATGTCAGAACCTGTCAATGTCTGGAACTTTAGGCACTGGACTACCATCATTTTACACTATACTACTAGAGTTATTGTTAACACTAGCATTAACGTATATTTGCAATTAAAGTGGTAATAGACAGCATTTACTATTGTCATAGAGAGATTGATTGTAACATATATATATATATATATATACATATACATATATATATATATATATATATATATATATATATATATATATATATATATATATATATATATATATTTATATATATATATATATACAGTATATGACTCCCTCGCTTCGGAGACTGGGCCACAGGGCAGTATTCTAACATGATAACAACCCCAACACACACCTCTAAGATGACCACTGCCTTGCTAAAGAAGCTGAGGGTAAAGGTGATGGACTGGCCAAGCATGTCTCCAGACCTAAACCCTATTGAGCATCTGTGGGGCATCCTCAAACAGAAGATGGAGGAGCGCAAGGTCTCTAACATAAACCAGCTCCGTGATGTCGTCATGGAGGAGTGGAAAAGGGCATGAGTAGCAACCTATGAAGCTCTGGTGAACTCCATGCCCAGAGGGTTAAGGCAGTGCTGGAAAATAATGGTGGTTACACAAAAAATTGACACTTTTGACCCAATTTGGACATTTTCACTTAGGGGTGTACTCACTTTTGTTGCCAGCGGTTTAGACATTAATGGTTGTGTGTTGAGCTATTTTATGGGGACAGAAAATTTACACTGTTATACATTCTGTATTTTCAAAAATGTGGGGGGTGTACTCATTTTTGTGAGATACTGTATATATACCTTTATAGGTGTGGTCCTTTTGTGATTATATGTTACTGTGCCCCCTAATACAGCATTGTTTTCCTAAAGTATAATGTA
Source organism: Pelophylax lessonae (assembly GCF_965119305.1). Taxonomy (NCBI): domain Eukaryota; kingdom Metazoa; phylum Chordata; class Amphibia; order Anura; family Ranidae; genus Pelophylax; species Pelophylax lessonae. Next base: position 414,083,825 of record NC_138768.1, read on the forward strand.
TTTCTTTAAAATGGCAATTTACTTGTGTAATAACCTTTATTTGCATAGTGCTGCTAATTTAAGCGCAAATTCTATCACAGTTATCCAAACAGTAAAATATCCTACATATACAATAAATGCCCTTAATAAAATAGCCTTATTAAAAGGGTGTCTCCAGCACATTTGTTATGCTTGTACTGAAACCCAGGAACGAAGGTCTGCCAAGGAATAAAATGATCAAAAGAAACAGCTACAACATGAAATGAAAGTGAGAAAAATTCTGAAAGCTGAACATTGCAATCTGACCACAAAGTTAGCTTTTGCCTTCTGTGCCTCTGTAACACATGAGAGCTTTAACTCAATAGTTACAGGCTGCATTAAACTCCAGCAATTTATAAGCCTTTACTCAGCAAGGAATAAAATATTATTTTAAGAATAAAAAGACTTTTTTATCGCCTTTGATTTCAAGGGTTTAAAGAAGAACTCCACTCAGTGGTTTTAGGGTTGGATGGCTTTTAGAATAAGAATATATGAACATTTTCAAGGAAAAAATAGAAAATAAAAAATTGCTATTAAACGTGTATAAAACCACGTTATGTGCACATTGAATAAGGCTAAGTAAACCTTTCACAAAATTGGCATACTCAAATAGAGCAAATTATTTAAATTCAGAAGGTGAAGGCTATTGCTGTATGTAAAAATAATTAGTGGATCTAGGAATATATAGCAGGCAGTTACGTTATATGTACTGCTGACTTTTCTTGTAAAACTTGGCCCCACCATTCTGAGTCTCCTTTTTTGTCTGTAGCTCCCTCCTAGGTAGGTGCTAGATGAGAGAATATCGTTTTTGGATCTTTCTGCTTACTAGAGAGATTGCAAGGTAAATGTATATTGCTCTCTGCCTACCAGAGAGCAAGATCTATTAGTGAAGTCTGCTCATGGTGCTCAGATGCTTCTCAGTTTGTCTGAACTGTTTCACACTGGTCCAATAGGGAGGCATATTGGACAGTGGGAGGAAACCTGACAAATGAGTGCACATGCATTTAGTACAGCCTTGGTGATTGGCAGAGGAAAGTGCCTCAGTGCATACCGGGATACTGTATAAATGCCAAGGGCACATGTGCTCAGGGTCTTTCAGCTAGAGCAGGGTCCCAGAGGGAGAGGGCAGCTACCTCTCCTCTGTAGAAGCTGCCGTGTGGCCTCATGTGGTCAACCTGAGGGCCGGGGAGTCAGAGGGGAGCTGAACCTAGATGTCCTGCGGAGGTGACGGGAAGGGAGATACTGGAAAGGATCTGATTCTGCCTACAGTGAGTACAGATCTGTGTCATCGGGCCTGTTTGAGAGGGTCACCCCTTCTGTGGAAGAGTCAGTGGACGGGTGTCAGTCAAGGGGATGCTAGAGAGTGTCCTGAAGATAAAGTAGTCGCAAAAGGGCTGCTGCTAAAGAAAGCAAAAGAACTTAATTCTTCCATACAAGTGGCAGTATGGTAAAAGCAGTGTGTCTGCTTCCACAAATAACCTGGTGAGGCCAAGTGAGAGTTGTTCTTATCAACTGTAAATAGTTCAAGTTGGAGTATCCCGCATTCCCTTCTCCCATCCAAGTTCCACAATAAATATAAAAGCAAAACCCCTGGACTGTTTATTGAGTAACGAGTAACTGGGAGGAAGGATGGATGTGTGAACTGTACCCTAAGGCTCCATTCCTACCTGGGTGTTTTTGAGTGTTTTTCAGCTCCAAAAACGCTCAAAAAAATGTTCCAAAACACCCAACAAGTAAAACCCCATTCATTTAAATGGCCCCTGTTCACATCTGGGCGTTTCGCAAAACGCCTGTAGCTGAAAAAGTACATGAGCTTCTTTTAGGGCTGATTACCAGCGTTTTTGATAGATGTCAATGCCTGCCTGAAAAAATCGCGGTAAAAACGCGGTAAAACGCTACGCTCAAGTGTGAATGCAGCCTAAGTGACTATCGGCAAGTAATCAGAGGAGTCCTGAGAAGTCATCACACAGCAAGCCCTACGGGGATAGTGCTACATGTCAGTAAGGCCATCCATCACACTAAAGTTAGGGATAAATGCGCTGAACCAAGCTTGACTTTATAAAAAAAAAGTCAAAGATTGCATGTTACTTCTCCAACTTACATTTATGGATGGATTTTGATGTATGGTTTTTAGTAAAGGTAACTTCTCTCTATAGTGTTTCCTCATATGTTCAGGGTGAATTGTTTAGGTTTGTGCGAAGTCTACTATAAGAAAAGCATAGAGCATTTTTGGGGGGAAATGAGTTGCAAATGTTTGATAAGAGTAGTTGCATTTAGTAGGAAGTTGGCACTCAAAAGAAAAAAACAATGGGGGGGGGGGATCTGAAACTGGTGCACACAGAATCTGGTGCAGTTATACATTGTAACCAATCATCTTCTAACTTCAGATTGTTCAACTAAGCTTTGCCAATAAAACCTAGAAGCAGATTGGTTACTATGTACAGCTGCACCGGATTCTGAATGAACTAGTTTTAGTAATTCTCCCCCAGTATGTGATCAGAGATGGGCAAGCAATCTTGTTTTGTCTTTCAGGTAAAAACACATTTCTTTTCTGTTACTAAGTCCCGGTTCACACTACAGCGACTTGTCAGGCGACTTGGTCCATTCAGTGCAATTGGAACCGTTCTAATAGGAGCGACGCAAGTCACTCCGACTTAGAAAATAGTTCCTGCACTACTTTTGACCAAAGTCAGAGCGACTTGCATTGACTTCCATTATGTGAAGTCCGTGCAAGTCGCGCCGAAGTCACGGTGCATGGCGACTTCACTAGTCGCCCCCGAAGTCGTGTCGCCATAGTGTGAACCGACTCTGATTGTTTCGTTTTGGTTTTAAGTCTCTTTTAAGTATCTCTGTCCTGCCTGCTATCTAGATCAAAATATTAAAAAATCATTTGCCTATGCAATGTAGGAGATCCTTATAAAACGGAATGTGATAATCGCCAAACCTTCCCTGCAGGTGAATCCTCCTGGTGCATGTGCTTTAAATTACAGTGACTGATTCACCTGCTGTGAATGTTTAATACATATCACATTTGCTGCTTTATAAAAATGCCCTTGATCTGTTTAGAGGATGTTTAAGATTTAACATTTTACTCTACTTCACCTTCAACTCTAAGGGATTCTTCCAGCACTCTCTCTGGGAGCAGGGAATGATACTGGCAGGAATGCTTGGCATGGGACAATTAAATAAGTGAAATTTAGAGCTCTGGTAATAAATATGAATTATTAAATAAAGATTCAGTGGTTCTTTTTTAAACATTTTGACCTTTTTTTTTTTTTTTTTAAATTAATAAGTTGTTTAGGCTCCTCTATGTAGACATGTAGACAAGTGTAATATTTATGTTAATGTCCAAACACCAAATATAAAAAAAATTAAAAAAGGAAAGCAAAAGAAATTTATATTATTTTTTAAGCTGCATAGACAATGATGTTAGCATGCAGGTGATAAATCAGGAGAAACAGCAATTGTGCTTTAGGGCTCTTTCACACAGGCGGACCGTTCAGATCTACCTGTCCGTTTTTTTGGCGGATCTGAACGGTCCCCCCATGCATCCCTATGGGGCATCGGATGTCAGACATGTTCGCTGACATCCGATCCGTCAAATCTGGACGGATGGAAACCCTATTTTCCATCCGTCCAGCGGATCGGATGGGATCGGATGAGAACGGACCGATGGTTCGTTCCCATCCGATTCCCCCACAGAGATGTATGGGGAACTGACAACTGTCACTCCGCACACAGTGCGGAGAACAGCTGTCATCCTCCTGCTCAGCGGGGGATCGGCGGATCGATCCAACGCTGAGATAAATGGAGTCCGTCCGACAGATGGGATGTGTGAAAGAGCCCTTTGTCTCAAAATAATTTAAGCTGGCCATAGACAGTTCGAACCTCAGCCGGTTCAACGGAAACTGGCCAAGACTCCAACCATGTATGGGCAGGCAGAATGTACCCATGTTGATCGATCTATCAACTTGGGTACAACAGCCTGCTGGATTTTACATGCCATCATTGCTAGCAGCTGTTATAGTGGCTAGCAATAATCACTTTGTTCTCCTGGAGCCCCCCCTTATGGAGAACACACTGGCTTGCGGGAGGAATTCCCCTGTCAATGCCATGGTTACAGAAAAGAAAATCGCTCTGTCTTTGGCCGGCCTTTGTCAACAAATTGTAATTAGTATCCACATTATGTTGATTATTTATCAAACTAAGTGGACAGCGTTTATGTGTTATCAGCAGGTTTTTAGGTAGATTTTAAATAGAAAGTAATAGGGGGTTAGTGATTTGCAGTGCATGATGATTTAATAGAATGCATTGGATTGGTTGGTTTAAAATTAGGCCCTCATTGATAATGTGACTTCATCACTGCTCCTTGAGTATTTTCTTCTGGCCCTCTTTAGCATCTGGCTAGCTATTACCTGCAAGCTGTTCTTTAGTTGGTCACCATGCTCAAAGACAGGTATTCCAGCAGTGTGGTACAGTAAAACTGACTGCATACTTCAGATTATTTTTTGGTTATTCACATATTTTAGTGTAAAATCCTGCATTATACAGAACATCTGAAAGTGTCTTTGGAGACCTGATCACAAAACAGCTTTCAAGACCTGACCAAAGGGACAAACACAAACATTTTTCCCATAGAATACCAGATCGTACGATTTTCATTTAATCTATACAGTTGTTATCTGCAAATACAGTACAAATTCAATACAATACATGACATTACTTCTGAATTTGTATTCTGTCGTGCGAGAATTTTCATAACTTTAGTAACCTCTTTCATTTTTGATATGAGACTAGCATGCGAAAAAAAAAAAAAAATTGGACGATCATGCTTAAGTCAAAGCAACAAGAGTCGTAGTCTTTTATGATCGACGTACATTAAATTGGCTATACTTTCTACTGTAGTTATAATGATGTTACTAAAAACTACAAATGCTTAATTAAAGTTGTTGAATCTCTAATGCCAGTGGGATTTCATGTAATTTCTGGCGCTATACCAGAGCAGTTGTCACTTGATGACAGTTGTGTTAAACAGCCGGTCTTCTTGATTCTAGGCTAATAAGCAACGTTATTCTAAAAATAAAAAAATGGAAATCAGTTATTAGAGTCAAACTTGTTTTCACTGCAATATACAAGTATAGCTGATGGAATTAAACTTTCACAATTACTTTTTAAGGACAAAATATTGAGTTTGAGTGTTTCATTCCATATTTTACTTTTAGATTTCTTTTTATTTAAGCTGCATTGTATTCTCCTGTGTTTACACATGGTACAGAGGCTGTACCATAAAGATTATTCTTTGCCAAGTTTGTTTACGTTGGTCCAGTAAAAAAGTTCGGATTTACAAATTTTTGAAGTAGTTAAATGTAAAAGAAACCTCATATGAATTACATAATAATATATGTGCCATTAAATTCAAAGTCATTGGTGTTAGCTATGCTATTTAAAGTGATTGTAAAGTTTCCTTTTTTTTTATTTAAAAATAACAAACATGTTATACTTACATACTGAGTGGTTTTGCGCAGAGTGGCCCGGCTCCTCCTCTTATTGAGTCCTTCTTTGATGCTCCTGGCTCCTCCCCCCTCCCATCGAGTGCCCCCACAGTAAGCAGTTTGCTATGGGGCTCCCGAGCCGAGCCGCAGCTCCGTGTTTCCATTCAGACACGGAGCTGCAGTTCGACCCCACTCTCTCTCCTCATTGGCTAACTGAGTTTGATTGACAGCAGCGGGAGCCAATGGTGCCATTGCTGTGTCTCAGCCAACCAGGAGAGAGAGTCCTGAACAGCCGAGTCTCTCCTGCAACATCACTGGATAAGATAGGCTCAGGTAAGTTTTAGGAGGCCGAGGGGGGCTGCTGCACACAGAAGTGTTTTTATCTTAATGCATAAAACCACTTTAAGGCATTTTTAAGGGCTCATTCTACACAATTTTATTTCAATAAATGTTGCTAGTTTTTATAATGCAGGCAAAATGCATTGGCAAGCAACAAATATATTATTTTCAGCTGTCCAGAATGCGGTCTTGCCCTGCCTTGTAAGGAAATGCTGCATTTTTACCTACATGTGTTTTACATGTGTTTTATGATTAGGAAAGTACAGAACAGGGCTTTGCTTCAAAAACACAGGGTGTAAAATTACATTGAAATCCTGTAAATATAAATAAAATATATAATATACATATATATATACAAATATATAATGTATTATATATAATATTATATAATATATATAATATTATATATATAAAATATGTAAAGGCCATACATGTCAGTGCATCAGAAATGTGTCAAAACACTTATATAGTATTTCTATATGCCTTATTTGTTTTTAGATGTTTTGCTGCCAGAGCCAGTTTTTCATTTTTTGCATACATGTTAAAATACATATGTTAGGCCTGATGATTACTTCAAATCCCCAAGCAGGGACTGCGACATTGCGGCGGACAGATCGGACCCTTGACTGACATTTTTGACACTTTTGGGGGTACCAGGGACATTACTACAGTTATCAGTGCTATAAATATGCACTGTTACTGTAAAAATGACACTGGCAGGGAAATATTTTCAAGTTCTTTTTTTTCATTGGTGCATGTTCCCCAGGGCAGTGCCCAGTCCCATATGCATTTGTTTGACAATCCCTTTCTCATTAATGTTGAAAATGGAGAGACTTATTTATCAAGATTTTTGTCATTGATTTCAATGTTGTTTGCAACAAAATTCAATTTTTTTAGATTTTTGAACATGTTTGTGAACCTGCCTTTAAATCAATCCCTATTAGAATCACTTATGGCGCTTTTCCACTGCATGGAACCGAACGGTACGGCTCGCTTTTTGCTTTTCCACTGCTGGTACTGCATGGTACGGTGTAGGAACGGTTCGGTACGGTTCGGTACGGTACGGTACGGCGGCGCTTTTCCACTGCATGGAACCGAACGGTACGGCTCGCTTTTTTGCTTTTCCACTGCTGGTACCGCATGGTACGGTGTAGGAACGGTTCAGTACGGTACGGTACGGCAGCGCTTTTCCACTGCATGGAACCGAACGGTACGGCTCTGAAAAACAGTACCTACTCGATTGTTGTTCCAAGCATACCGTACCGGTACTAAATTCCACAACCCCTCCCATGCAGCCTGATTGGTCCTCACTACAAGGCAGTGATTGGTCAATAATCATCACTGTCATTGTTTATGCGGCAGTAGAGGCGGTGCAACCACAGAGTAATCCTGCCCACTACTTATCAGTACTATAAACAGTGGAAAAGCAAACCATACCGTACCGAACCGTTCCAACACCGTACCATGCTGTACCAGCAGTGGAAAAGCAGGTGGCTCAGATATAGTGTATGTGCACTGTACACTAAACACATGTATACATTAGCACAAATGTTTACATGTGTGCAGCATAAAATGCACAAGAAAAATTTGTCTCTGAATGCAGATTTTGGCCACTTTGTTTTTTGACCGGAACACTGCCCTACTCTATACATTTTTTGCATCTTCGCCCTGTGCCTGCGTGAGTTTTCCCTGGGTGCTCTGGTTTCCTCCTACACTCCAAAGACATGCTGGTAGGTTAACTGGCTCCTGTCTAATTTGGCCCTAGTATGTTTATGTAATGAATGTGGGATAGAGCCCTTCGATTGTAAGCTCTTGAGGGCAGGGGCCGATGTAAATGTATAATATATGTAAAGCGCTGCTTAAATTGACGGTGCTATAAAAGTACTTGAAATAAATAATAAATACATCTAAAAGCCACTAAATAAACAGACTTTTTGTCTGTAATAGAGTTGTGTTCAGATTTGTATGAAAAAAATGCAGTGTTTTTTGCATCCTTGTGCGTGAGACCTAACTCCTTGAAAGATCAAACAGTGATAAATTCCCTATTAAAAATATACTAGGACTAAAAGCAAGCAACCTACATTTTAAATAAACAAATTCATGTTTTATAATTAAGATTTATAATTCATTTTTTCTAACGACCAGTGACCCAGTCTGAATATTCCTCAGTAAGGCCAAAGTATTTTATCGTCTTCAACTTTTAAAGTCTTCGACACATTAAAGGGATTATCAACGCCTAAATGCCATCTGTTTGCAGTGTAGCTGGCTGCTTTGCTCTGTCTGTGTTTATTCTGATCTCAATGCTCACATGTACATATTGCTTGGTTTCCTTCCTGTTACATGGTAGTTTTTATTTAGTGCAGGCAATCAAAATAAGGTAAAACTTCAATTCTTGAGGACTAGTCAATGCACTCCAGATCCGGACCCATGAAAACACAATAGTAAAATAGTTTTGGTTTACCTTGGCTACTGGATTATTTTGATACATACAAGTAGTGATGATGAGCATGTTTATGCTAAATAATACATGTTGCTGGTAATATTGCAGAAAATGGCTTACTTGCTGTGATAGTTTGTGGACTGGAAGCCAGCAAAAGATATGGAGGGCATTTGTTTTGTTTTAGGTTGTAGACATACTGTGATAATAGGTTGATTTGCTATTGACACCATGCTGCTTACCACTTTCCAAGCCAGCCGTGGTCGCCAAGAACAATATGTAAACACGATTTCTACAGATGTGTATTTTTTGGTTAGCACCACACAAAACATGTTTCATTGCTATGATAACTATTTTGGATAGAAAATAGATACTTGCAGAACTTCACTAAGTGCCAGGAAGGAGAGTTTTGCTGGGATGGTTACCTATCTCCTGCTGAGCTCACAATTTATGGGAATTGCTTAGCTAGTAATGTCTGGAATGCAGCAAATTATGATTTTTATATGTTAAAGTAGTTTGCTGAAAAAGATAACTCAAATGAGTTTCTTTTTGTTCATAAAAGATAATATTTTACATAGCAATAATTTATCTGTCTATCTATCTATCTATCTATCTATCTATCTATCTATCTATCTATCTATCTATCTATCTATCTATCTATCTATCTATCTATCTATCTATCTATCTATCTATCTATCTATCTATCTATCTATCTATCTATCTATCTATCTATCTATCTATCTATCTATCTATCTATCTATCTATCTATCTATCTATCTATCTATCTATCTATCTATCTATCTATCTATCTATCTATCTATAATATATTACAGAAACACACAGATTGGACACTATATAAAACAGTAATAGAGTGGATTCTAGGATTTTACAGGCACTAAATTAGGGCTTATTTTTGGGGTGGGGCTTATATTGCAGCCATCCCCAAAAATAACAGTAGGTCTTATTTTCAGGGTAGGTCTTATTTTCGGGGAAACACGGTAAGTCTAACAAACTTACCTTGGATTGGACTTGGATTATATATATATATATATATATATATATATATATATATATATATATATATATATATATTCTATGATTTTGTAGGAAGCTGCTATATATATATATATATATATATATATATATACTTTATATATAGTATGGGTACATTTAAATGCATGGTTGTAATTATACTGAGCCACTGAGAGATCTTATTGGCTAACCTATATATCTACATTTATTATAATAATGAAATGGGCAAGCTTATAAAATGTTTAAGTCATATAAAACTATATTGTAACTTTAAAGCAGAGATTACAAACTCAAAATATGTGCTTGCTAAAATACACTATACTTTCCCTTTAAGAAAAGGCATGTTTACAGCAGTTATTTTGATGTGGTATGTTGAAGCAGACAATGCAAATCATGGAAATTGCTGGCTAATTTATGTGGAAGAAATTTTGGGTATGTAAATACATTAGTGAACTGCATACTTTTCCGTTTCTATTTACGGTGTAGAATGCTGTATAATCAGCAGAAAGGGTGATTTTAGAAATGATTTGTTTACATTGCCTGAATCAGTGGCATACACATTATTTTACTACTGCATATGAATCAGTCTGAACCACATGGAGCAAAACGTACAACTTTGACTTCACTTTTTACTTATCTGCATACTTAAGTTTTTAGGAAAATCATTTTGTTCATTAGAAAAAAACGTATTCCCGGGGTAAGCTACTTATAATATGTTGCTTATCTGGGCCAGCAGAAGACATTTTTCTCCCTGCGCCCAATGCACAATTAAAATGTCAAAAGTTAATCATTTTGAAATCTTCACCAGTAATGTTATTAGGGCTAGGTTCACAGTGCTGCAATACGATTTTGATATGGCTTTTAGTGCGATTATGTAGTGCTACTTAGATGCAGCCTGAATGGAACTTTGATTCAACTTTGATAAGGCTTGTATATTCTTTGGGACCAAAATCACACTAGAATCACATCAAAGTACTACAGAAACCTTTTCAAAATGTGCTCCATGCTGAGTCGCATTGATGTAAATGAACAACACTAAAACAATGTGAAATCCCTTTTCATGTAATTCTGTGCGACTCAAGTCACATCTGCAATTGCACTAGCGTGAACCAGGCCTAAAGTGGAGCTCTGGGCAAAATTTTTTTTTAATTTTCAGTTTTAGTATAGAAGGGGAGGGTTAAACCATATCAAGTCAAACTTCTGTCCATGTTATAAAGACTTCCCTTTATATCCTGATTCCTGACCCCTAAATATGACTGGAAGTAAATGTTGTCCATGTGAGTTTAAATCCTTATCAATTGCCCCTAGAAAGGTGTCCTCATTGGAAAACTGCCCCTTGTTTTATGCTCCAGTGATGACCATAAAATGTCAGAACAAAACGGGGCAGAGAGCTGAAGTTACACTCTGCGGAGCTCAGTGAGGAGAGTTCTGAGAGCTGATTTGAGGGAAGAGACACACCCCCCTTAACACAGCATAAAGGAACAGAGCTGTAGCTGTGAATAAGCTGGAGGCCCCTCCCCTGCCACCTTTGTTGTCTTGGTGTCAGGAAAACTTGTCAGAAGTGATTAATGCTGATAACAGAGAATGGATGCAACAGACAGAAATTACACTTGGTGCTCTTAATTGAGACAAGTACAAATAATAGAAGGATATGCTTTGTTCATATTTCATGCCTGAGGTTTACAACCACTTTAAGGGCAGCATTTGCATTCCTTGTTGTGCCATTTTATGTAGTATGGTTCCAGGCAGGATAGCAGTGATAGGCAGAATATCCCATCCAGTCATTGGAGGCTACCATTCTCACATTTTTTGAAGCAGTTCCATTACAGTCAGGTGCTGTTGCAGGCATGCTTTCTCTCCCAGAACTATCAGCACCCAGTGGCATACCCAGCATATCTGGCACAAGGGTTGATCATTTATTTAACACCTCATCCTCTACCAACAAAATGACTTGAAGCAATAAAACCAGGGTGCAGTGCTGTGCAACATAAAAAAGGTTGACGGACGCTTGGTCAGCTGTGGGTGGCTGAGAACCAACAGAGATAGCACCCAGTGTAGACTGCACCCTCTAAGTATGCCACTAGTACAGCCAAAAGTTGGACCATGGCAGCCTTTAGCGCTTAATGGCAGTCTAGTTTAATTAATAGTAGAATTTGAATAAGTGTCACCATAGGGCAGCAACTATGGACACTGCACTTATAATCAGTGCCTCATCCTGAATTTAAGTTCAAACGGTATAAAGTAGCAAGGTGAACTTTCATGGTACAACATAGTTTACACCACCTAGTTGATTTTTAAAAAAAAAAATATTAATTTTATTATGCTTAGTTAAAATGTCACATTAGTGACAGTAAAATATATGTATAACAACATATTTACAGTAAACCAAGTCCTCTCTAGATTAAAACAGCCCTAAAAACCACCCTAAGGGTCCTTTCACACGAACGATCCAATGATCTGCCTGTCAGTTTTTTTAGGCGGATCTGATTGGATCCTCCATGCATCCCTATGGGGCAACGGATGTCAGCGGTGACATGTCCCCTGACACCCGCTGCCATCTGCATTCGATCCTGTCCGTGAAATCCGGACGGATGGAAACCCTACTTTCCATTCGTCCAGGGGATTGGATCGGATGGGATCGGATGAGAGCGGACAGGCGGTCCGCTCTCATCCGATTCCCCATAGAGAGCAGCCGCGCTCTCACACCTCCCTCTTCGCACACAGAGCAGAGAGGGAGCTGTCACCTGCCTGCTCAGCGGGGATCTGTGTATCGATCCCACGCTGAGCAGCACGGAGTCTGCCGACGGAGCGGATCGTGTGAAAGGAGCCTTCGAATCGATGCTGGAAAGCAAACCCTCCTCAGGATGAATTCAGCTATACACCCATTTTATCTTGTAATTTATCTGTTCTAGTGGATATTGTATTCATTTGCTGGTAGGTAGACCAACAATTTATCTACCAATGACAGAATTTAGGGTATTATGATGTCAATTATTATGTAACATATTATGCTGTTTATATCTGTTTTGTTTGCCTCCATAGAAGATACTGGTTGGCCCATTTGACATATTCCCGAAGAAGCGCTAGGGAACGAAACATGTAGAATCCAGTGTCAAAATTTTACTTCACCTTGTCGATGTTGGCTACCCATTATCACCTACTAGTTCCCTCCTGGGGGCTGGGGTATACGCATTAGGGTTTTGGGGGGTTTGCTTTCCAGCATCGATTCTAAGGGTGGTTATTAGGGCTGTTTTATACTAGAGAGGACTTGGTTTACTGTAAATATGTTGTTATACATGTATTTTACTGTCGCTAATGTGACATTTCAACTAAGCATAATAAAATTAACATTTAAAAAAAAAATCAACTAAGTGGTATAAACTATGTTGTGCCATCTTGCTACTTTATACTGTTTTTGTTTAATTAATAGTAAGAGCTTCATTTTTATGTTCTTATTCAGATTGTCCTTAAGACAATTGAAAATCATTTATTTATTTATATGAGAGGTGCAAGATTCCCTATATTATCTAAAGTAATGGACAATAATATTAAAACAAAATAACTTGGGTTCATGGGAATTTTAGAAACATAGTTTCTGTATCAAAAGTAAAAACATAACTTCATGTAGAAGTTGTTAAAGCGGAGTTCCCGCCACAAAATCGACATTCGCAAATCACCTGAAAAGGAAATGGATAGTTACGATTTTTTTTTTTTTGTTTACTTACCTTTTTATTGAAGAAAAATATACTCACCTTTCTTCCACTTTCTCCCTCTGCTGCCACCGGTCACTTCCTCTTTGCAGTGATTCCTGGGAGCTGAACGTCATCGCTCCCAGGAATCAATGCGCATGCACCGGCTCCGCTCGTGACTTCCGGTGCGGCGCCTCATTCCCTACTAAACAGTTTCTGGGCATGCCCAGAAGCTGTGGAGGGATGACACGCCGCACCGGAAGTGGCGAGCGGGGCCGGTGCAGGCGCATTCTGGGAGAAGAGGACACGGAAGAGGACGCAGAAGAGGATGCGCTGGCTTCAGCTGCCCACATCCGAGATGGCAGCGCTGGAGAAAACATTTTCAAGGTAAGTATTTCTTCTAAAAGGTAAGTGCAACCCGGGACAGTTCAGAGGCTATCCATTGTGGAATGTACTAGCCCTGACTGTCCCGGGGGAATTTTTATTGAAAAACATTTTTGTGGCCGGAACTCCGCTTTAATCAGCAGTGGTGACTAGTTTGCAGTCATCCATTCAGACACATATGAAAACCATTATAGATATACATTTTAAACTAAATTATTTGTATTATCTATGCATTTTACTGTAACCTTCCATCCACTGTAAAATAAAGTATTACTATATTTTGGTAACAAATATGGTTATTGTTGCCATGCTATACCAGCCATGACAAAGGTTGAGAACCAATGACAATCTCCAACTGAAACATAAGAGAAAAGACAACACAAGGAGCTTCAGCGTCTTTGAAATTAGTATGAAATATTCATCTGTCCAAATTGTGTACTGTAAACTCACCAGAAGCCTGTACCTGTCTGTGATTAGTAGCATGGAAATAGGGCACACAGGGTGAAATAACCCTGCAGCTCTCCTCCTTTGTACACAAAGAAAACGTGCTGTTATAACAAATTCCCAGGTGATGGTAGATTGCAGGCCTTTGATGCTACGCTTGAGAAATAATAGACACATGTGTATACTTCCCTACATGCTCATGAAAGCTAGGCTTTTTTTATTCCTACGTTTCTGATTCTAGGAGCAATTATGATAATTGCATATGAGCTAGCTTTTTGGAAATAACAGAACTAATTTTATATATTTTTGGGATTTTTCATTTAGGATCCACAACTGAAACAGAATGTGCAAAATATATTTTTCTAAATTATAGCTATATGTGTTTAATTCCATTTTCTTCCTTATTGACTATTGCTGGATCCAAGTGAGATAACTGGTACTTCAGGGTATGGGGAACATGTGACTCTTTTACTTTTCTCCCATGAAGCAGTGCTGGGTGTTAACATTCCAAATACCAATAATGAGCACTGTCACATGGTTATGGGGCCCTTAGCCTTGGTAAAAAGTTTTGCCCACGCTTAATTGCAAAGGTTATACAGGGCAGCAGAGGAGAAAAAAAGTTAAATACACTGTATAGTTGTGTGAAGGAGAAAGGTGTTTAAAGTTAATTTAAACCACAGAATCAGCCATTTTCCCTAGAGAAAATATATTGTGAGCCATTGGGATACAAATGGCCTTTCTCCATTGGCATCTATGGGGCACTCAGGAGGACTTAGGCATGCAACCCTTTTAGCAACCATGTATGCAGGACTTTATTTATTGTGTATAGCTGGCTGTTAACACAGTACCTGCCCTTAGGCCACACCCCTCTGACATTATTCTCCCCTCTTAGGGATTTATCATAGAAAAAACCTATGCATTGAGTAATACTAAAGGTTTATAGTTTATTTTTTTTAATAAAAAACGTGTTATACTTACCTGCTCTATGCAATGCACAGAGAAACCACATTCCTTCTCTTCTCATCCCCGCTGGTGCTTTGAGTTCCATCCCCCACCGAGAGCCCCCATCGCAAGCTGCTTGTTATGGGGCACTTGTGCATGCTTGCTCCAGAGCCCTGCTCTGTGTGTCAATAAGACAAACAGAGTGGGACTCATCCCCGCCCCAATTCTTCCTCACTGGTTTTGATTGACAGTAGCAGAAGCCAATGGCTCCTGCTGCTGTATCTGAGTCAATGTGGAGCGAGACACCCACTAAAGTCTTGGCTCTTGTGCACATCGTTGGATCGAGATCGAGCTCAGGTATGTATTTTTTTAAAAAAACCTTCTGCCTTTAAAGCTACTTCCAGCCCTAGGAAGGGCAAATATGTCAGAGGGGTGTGGCCTAAGGGCAGGAACTGTTTCAACAGCCAGCTAGATAAAATAAACCTACCTATGGGCAATCCATGGAGTGTGGTCACGTTTTTCAATTTTGCTATACATGAGCAAGATACTGAGCTAGACAAGCTCATGGGACCTTCACCCAAAGCAGTGGACTTCCTGAGAGACGGTTTTAGGAGCTTGGAGTGGAGCAGTTTTTTTTTTTTTTTGGCGAACACGCACATGCACACATGTGATGAGTGCCAGCTGGCAACGTGTCTCTTCATATAAAAAAACGTAACTCCACTTTTGTTGAGAAAAAAACATTCCCCTGTGGTTGATCTGTGTACAGAACACCTCCAGGTAGCCATATTGCATTGCATTTTCAGAAAATTACAACAGCTGCAGATTGAAAAGGAAAGGTCATTTTTAATAACATTTAATTACAATATGATTTGTTTTGCACTTGTATACGCTATATTGTTTTTTCTTTATTTGCTATTTTTTCCCCACGAAAGTGGAGTTACCCTTTAACTGGAATCAATCTGTTCTGGGGATTTCAATATATCTGATTTGCTTTTTAAGCTAGGATATAATTATGAAAAATGATACCCACACATCTGTTCTTTCCTTGTATGGTACAAGTGCACTATAAAACAAGGTAGCTTGCCTCAAAAGATAGACTTACAGTTATTCTAATATGGATGGCCTAGGGATTGTCTGCCAATGACTGATGAATCAATAATCACAGCAAAATATTCTGTGAATGGCTGAAGAATGTAAGGTAAGTCAGGCTATGGTGCAGATTTACTCCGCTCTGTCACAAGGTGCTGGGTTATAGACTGATGGGTGTGTGGATTGTGCATCTGCATATGTAGCCAGGTAGGAGCAGTGCTGCAATAAATGAGTAAAATACATTTCTCCATGACAGTAAATGTGACAGTATACTTTACGGGTTCTCAATTCTTTCCCAAAGCAGTGTTAGTGATTCATTGTACCGTATAATGGCATAGTTTTGGCCATTAATATATTTAGAGGGGCCAGTATATATTTTGAAGCTTCTTGTCTAGCTCTAAAAACCTTCAAGATGGCTACGGGTGTAGAGAGTTCAGCAAGAACTTGAAAAAAATTGTGACACCTGAATTTAACTTTAAAGTATTACAACACTATTAAAGCATACCTCCAAACCCTGCAATTCACATTTTGTTTTCTACATAAATATAATATGCATATTGGTTTTCTTTCACTTCTTTATGGGTTATAGAGCAAAAGGGTTATAGTCTACATTTAGACTTTTTTTTTTTTTTTTTTAAATCAGCACAAGGAATGTTACTTAGATATAATGTGAAGTGTTCCTTGTGTTGGTGCTAGCTGTCATAGTGGAATCCAAAGTCCTCTGCCCCCTCCCATACCCTGCAGAGGTTAATACCGGTGCTGAGCCTGAGATAGGCACTCATAAAGAGTGCCGATTATGCCTGCCAATTCTGCCCACCTCCTCCATCCTCCTCCTCCACCTACAATAGCTTTCATCAATGAAAAAAGCAGTATGAACAAGGGATGGGTGGATTAAAAGGCCCCCCTCTTCCATTCATAGATCATTTGTCAATTATGGAAGCTATGATATGGAAGAATAGAGGAGGCGGACATGAAGGGTGGGCATAGTCAGCACTCTTGAAGAGTACCTGTCTCAGCCTCAGCGCTAGTATTAACCTTGGTAGTCCTCAGCAGATTACAGCTGCAGGGTATAGGGGGGCAGAGGACTTTGGATTTTTACTATGGCCCCTTACACACAGGGCAGGCTTCATTGGAGTCCATCTGCTCAGCGAGGAAATCTGTCCGCTGATCCAGGTGAATGGCTGCTCTGTGTCTTCTCCGCTTAAGGAGAGCAGACACAGGCACAGCCCGCTCTCCTCTATGGGCGGTTGGATATAATCTGACCGACTGTTTACTCCTGACTGCCATCCAATCTGATCTGCCAGATGGATGGGGAATGGTTCCCCATCTTTCTGTTTTTAGCAGACAGTGTCAGATTAGATGTCGATGGGTGTCAATGGACACTCGCTGCTCCATAGAGAAGACTGGAGGGTCCATCCATTTGAAAGGGCAGCACAGCACAAGGGATGCTTAAAAAAAAAATAACATCCCTTGTGCTGATTTGTTTTAACTTTTCTCCAGCTTATGTAGGTTTGACAAGGAAGTCACTTTGTGGATGTGTAAGAAAATGGTTAAAAAAATGTGTTTTTTTCTGTAGCAGTTCTTCTTTAAAAGGTTTGGATTACTCCTGGTTTAGTGTAACTCATTGTCAACATTTTAAGCAAATATAAATAATTGAAAGTCTATATGAATTGACAGCATTATCTGCAAAATAGGCATTGCTGGGTTACTTCCACCTTCGTTAAAATATGATGAGAATTAGCAAACAAAATGCCCGAAGTAGGCTTACAGATAGTTAAATTTGACAACAAGGTTATTGCCATGAGGAAATAGATATTTCCACTTTTATAGACCGTGTGCTTTGGGCCAGAGGTTTTGAAGGTTTAGGATCAATAAGATCTGTTCTCAACTTGCATAACACAATGGAAAGAACAGCATATTGAAAACCAATCTCTAAAACCTAAAATACGCTTTATGATGTTAATTTAATTTAAAAAGTCATTCTCTATCTTTTTAAATCCACAGTTTTTATTATAATATTGCCCTTTGATCCTGCCATGAACAGTCCTTGCTCCTGGTATAGGTTGACAGCTGTATCCTAACTTTTTCACCTTGTCACATGCACACATGTTTACATTTCAGATGGCCATGCTGACACATATTGTGCATGTATGGTCAACTGTTGTCACCATCAGGAAGTCAGTCTTGAGCAGTGATGTGTAGCTGATGCTGGAGTGTGTGCATGTAGGTTCAATCACAGTCGGTTAGCCAATCAGGAGGGGGGACGGGGGCAGCTCTATGTCTGAATGGACACATGGAGCTGCAGCTCGGCTCGGGTGCCCCTATATCAAGCTGCTTGCTGTGGGGGGCACGCGACAGGGGGAGGGGCCAGGAGCAATGAAGTGGGAGCCAAGAAGAGGAGGATCTGGGCTGTTCTGTGCAAAACCAACTGCACAGAGGAGGTAAATATAACATGTTTGTTTTTATTTTCTCTTGTTTTTTTTTTAAACAAGACTTTACAATCACTTTAAGGCCTCATGTACACTGCTGCTGATAAGCGGACGTTTAGGAGCAGTTGGGCGTTTTTTTCAGCAGCCCCTGAACTCTCCTCTATGTTATCTTATCTGTCCATGTACACTGAGACGTTTATAGTCGTTCAGAGGCAGTTATTTAGTGGCATTTTTATGAAAGCAAAAAATGCTTTATGATGGAAGTTTATTGCCATTTAAAACGCCAAATGCTCGTAACAGCGCGCAACGCATCTAAACATGTTAACTTGCCTTTATAAGCATTTAGTTTATAGGTGTTTTCAATGGGGACACATTACTGACCATTTTACAATGTAAAAAAGCTTCTAAATGCAAACGCCGCTAAACGCGCATAGACGCGGCAAAACAGACGTTTTTAAATGTCGGTTACTAGCTGTCAAGTTCCAGCGTTCAGAAGAGGTTTTCAAACGTCCCGTGTACATGAAGCCTAAAGCTTTACAACCAATTTAATATCAAAATAGGTGAAGTAGTATCTTTTAGCAGTGTAAATTAAATCATAAGTGCGGCGCTATTGATTGTAAATGTACAAAAGTCTCAAATGCAGACTAAATAAATAACTAAGAAATAATAATGAAAAAAGAAATAATAAAAAAATATATAAAAAATTTAAAAAAAAAACACGTAAAGTGATCAGAATATAAGAATGTGAAAAAATGTAATAAAATCCCCAAAAAGTCCCAATATGTGTAGCAATCATAAATCCATTGGCTGGTCTCCCACAAAGTAGAACAGTTTATTCTCGTGTGACACAGAAGGTGTCAGTCAACTCACCAAACATATCAGGAAATGACCATACAATAACGGTCGTGAAACACCTCTTGTGTTATAAAGGTATCTTCATTGTGCTCTCCCTTCACCATTCAGATACACTCACCAGAAGCTGGAATCAGATGAGCCCTGTAATGGTGTCGATCATAGTGTTGTAGACATGGCCTGTGATACTGGACCTATGATCACCGATCATATGGGGCGTACTGCACAAAAATGCTCACTAACGGGAGCCACAATGATAGTAATATAGTGTAGTATTTATTTAGGATCAGAGTACATGTACAAATAAAAAAATACCGTATTTTCCGGCGTATAAGACGACTGGGCGTATAAGAGGAACCCCCTAATTTTCAAGTTAAAACATAATTTTTGGGCTATACTTGCCTTATAAGACTACCCCCCTTCCGAAACAAGGCAACACCATTGTAAAACATCAGATTTCTCATAGATCTCCAAGGTACCCTTGTACTGTAATACATGTAATCTCTCATAATATCTCCAAGGTACCCTAAGTATTACCTTTAGATGTAATCTCAAGACGCTGGCTGTGTAGGAATCCTGTACCGGTATACCGTATGTACCGTAGCTTCGGCTACATACAGTGTACCACGCTGAGCCAATCACAGTGAGCAATGTATTCTATTATTGAATGCAAAGCCTGCTCGGATTGGCAGAGTCAGAGAGGCGGGTTGATGTTAGTACGCCAATTCGAGCAGGCTTTGCATTCAATATTAGAATACATCGCTCTCCCTGATTGGCTCAGCGCGGTACACTGTATGTAGCCGAAGCTACGGTACATACGGTATGCCGGTACAGGATTCCCACACAGCCAGCGTCTTGAGAGATTACATCTACCGGTAATACTTATACTTAGGTTACCTTGGAGATATTATACTTGGCGTATAAGACGACCCCCCCATTTTTGAGGGATTTTTTTGAGGTTCAAAAGTAGTCTTATACGCCAGAAAATACTGTACTTTGGCCAGAAAAACTCACATGGAAGACCGCCGCACCTATCACAAGGATGGGGCGGTCAAGACGTCAGCGTGTAGGCTCCTTCCCGATGCGTTTCATGTTCAAATATGTTGTCATAGGGATACGCCTCAGCATCTTTTAGCGAGCAGTTCTGCTTATGACCTAATGCTTTATTTAGATAAAATTACTGATTAGAAAATTTACAAAATGGATCTGGAGGTCTATCAGATATAGCATGTTATTTGTGTTATTAACCATTTCAAGCTTACAAGTGACTGCCTGCTGTGTCATTCAGTGTCATGTTTAGACAGGATGTCAGCTTTCTGTCATACACAGCTCTGTATTTACTAGTTATGTGACTATTGGAAAATCTCTCAGCAGAATTGTAAGGAGTGTTGTATTCTGTTTGAATCCTTGTGTACCTCTTATTATCTTCTGATCCTATACTGATACTAATTTTGTGTTAACCGCAAGGTAAAGTGATCTTGGCATCAAATACTATTAATTTTTCATGTTAAGTGCATACATGGTAAGAATATGTAAGTGTAATGTGTATTGCCTCTCACAAAGATCATAGTACCCCCCCTTTCAAATGCCTTCATCAGCTTTCCTCGTAAGAAGGCTAGAGCCATCTTTTCCTAAGCATTATCATCTACTTCATGGACTAAGATACTGGTTCAAAGATACCACAGGTTGATTTACTAAAACTGAAGCATGCAAAATCTGGTGCAGCTCTTCATAGAAACCAATCAGCTTTCAGGTTTTGATGTCTAGGCCTAATTGAACAAGCCGAAGTTAGAAGCTGATAGAAGCTTATTGACTACCATGCAGAGCTGCACCATATTTTGAACTCTTCAGTTTTGGTAAATCAACTCCTACAGACTTGTAAACCCTTATTCCTGTGATGTTCTTGAATATGTCCACAACACTCTGATCAAAAAGATCAGCACCATTCTTGTTGCAATCTCTCACCTTGGAGTTGATTTACTAAAGGCAAATAGACAGTGCACCTTGAAAAGTGCAGTTGCACTCTGCAAGAGCAGTTGCCCCAGAGCTTATTAAATGAGCAGAAGCTCTGCTGACTTCCATCATCCAATCATGTGTAGGCAAAAAATTTTTATTTTTTTTTTCCTTGCACATATTTGGTTATTCTTTGCAAAGTGAAGCTTTAGCTTATTTATTAAGTTTTGCAGCAACTGCACAGTCTATTTGCCTTTAGTACATCAACCCCTCGTGTCTTGCTGCAAAATTATAAGGTTGCAGTCTAATCACTAGTGGGGAGGAAACTGAGGATATTCTACTTGTTTCTTGCAGCTGACTGACCACATCATTACAACCTCAGAAAATTTGTCTGGAGCTCAAGGACTATTGTTCAGTTATAAACCATGCACCTTTCATAAAATATATTCTGTTGTGATTCTGATGTGATAAATCAGGAATTTACGCATGCTTACTTCTAAAGCTATTGGAAGGTCCACTTTAAAAGGTAACTCCACTTTTTGTGGGGAAAAAAAATAGCAAATAAAGCAAAAAAATATAGTGTATACAATTGCGACACAAATCATATTGTAATTGAATTTTATTAAAAATTACCTTTTCTTTTCAATCTGCAACTGTTGTATTTTTTGAAATTGCAATGCAATATGGCTACCTGGAGATGTTCTGTGCACAGAATGTGGACTGACCACACCCCAGAATCATAATTTCCTGCTTGTGTGATTGGTTAACAAATTTTCCCAGAAGTCTGCCTAAGATACAAATCAGATTTCTGGCGTCCCCTGCAATAAAAACGTCATTTTTGGTGAGATACTCCCAATAGGAACACATCTAACGGGATGCAGGCCTAGCAGCTTTCCTCATTAAAAGCCACAGCTGATAGATAATTATGAAACCACTCCCATTTGACCCACGCAGCACAGAGGAACAAACAGTGATTTCTTCATATTAACAAAAGGTAGGAATCTTCAACAACATTTGTTAAAATCCATGTAATGTACATAGATCAACCATAGGGGAATGTTTTTTTCTCAACAGAAGTGGAGTTACGCTTTTAAATGAAGGTAAAATGGTCATATTTAGCAATAGTCTATTATTACACATTCTTAGCTAGCATTTTAACAACTCATTTAGGACATTGGTCTGTCACAATGTAGACATCTGGTTCAGAAGACATGGAGCACTAAGCAAACAAGTCGTACTCTCAGTACAAATATTTTTCAAAGTTTGGACCCATTGTTTGGAGTGGGAATGCTTAATGGCAATTTTCTTATATTACAACACATTCCCGTTAACACAAGTATCATTTTACATGACACCTATGATGAAGGACATGTACTGTGGCCGGGGTCAGCGCAGCAGCTATATGAGACAATGGGTGTCTACTGCATGAGACAGCCTTGACACTAGCCGAGTGGAGTGAATCATTGTTTTGCAATGAAGTCCTTTTGGGATATGAAATGATGCTGTTGTGGGCTGCCCCTTTAAGTATCCTGTGGCTTTTAAGCACAGCTGGTTTCAGATGTGTCTGTCTTATTCTGCTTAGGTTCCTTTGCCAAAGCAGGGCTGTCACAGCTGGTAGTACTTACGATACTTGCGGGAAAGTATGTGATTCATTAGTTGGGGCCGTATGTTTTTCACCAGTTCTGGTCATGTTTTTGTTAGGATGTGGTAAAAAGCATAAGCAAGGGGTGAAGGGACAATGGAAATATGTGACTTGTTAAATATTGGCCTCAAACACTTATTAGCTTACACTGAACACTGTAAAAAATGTCTATGTTAACTCATGCAACAAATCACCTAGTTCTGCCCAGAGCACAGACGACATGCTCACATGGAACAAACTGTAAGTCTCTTTTTTTTTTTTTCCTTAGTCCAAATATGAAAACATTTTGTTCCTAGCTTGTTGACACTAAAAGGGAATCAGGCCCATTCAGCAAAGCAGTGCAGAGAGCAGCGATAAAGTGCATTAACCCATATCAGCCAACTGCATTTCGGTTTCCTTTCCTCTAAAGAATATTAGGAAGTTTGTGGTTTGATGCCATAGGTTAGTATTATGCACCCTATTGTTTGCCTTACTAAATAAATCTGAAATTTTATTGAAATTCTGGGCTGCCATTATGGTTATGAGGTGACAGTTTTACATAAATTATTGTACGTAATACATACGTTGTTTTAAATATAGTGGTAAGAACTGAAGTGATGTACTTGTTCGTACCTGATGTAAACTGTTAGTTGAACACTCCCTGAACTGATTTCGGCAAACTGAAGTCTGAGATTTTTTTATTTCTTTTTGCTTTGTGTGAAGATTTTATCCTGCTTTGAAATAATGAGTTGGTAATAATAATAATGCAATAATCAGCTTAGCAAATCTATATTGAGCTGTAGCAGAGATCTAGCATGCTGGAAATTGTTTGTCCTCTGAGTGTAAAAACACTTGGAAAAGGATTTGAAAATGGACAATTAGCAGGTCTTTTGCCTGTATCAAAAAATTGGATATGGGTGGCTGGCATCAGAATGTTATGTTTATGGAAGGGGTCCAATAAGGATTATGTAATGCTAGAACCTGGATACTAACAGCTAAGCTATGAACTGGAAAATCTTTGATGTTCACAATAGACAGCTTTTACTGTCCTGTGTTAAATAATAATGATGATGATTACAACCTTTCTCTCCACTGGACTGTGTGAACTTTGCTGCCTTATCTCTCCTTTGGTTTACAAAAGCACTATATAGCTAATTGTATAGCTGATCTAATGACCCTTGTGCATATTATGGGCACTTAAAGGACCGCTGTTATGAAAAATATTGGTTTTCAATAACTGTACATGGCAAATACTTTTAATAGTAGTATTCCGTATGTTCATTTTTTCTTTTTATTATTATTTCAAATGCCTTGAACAGTTTTTCTCCTCATTTTCATGCAGACCAAGCTTAAAAGTAAAAGTATCATTTACAGGGGTTGGGACAAACTATGACACAGCCTGGGGTGCTTAGAATGTTCACATTTTATTCAGATGGTTTATTAAATGTCACAGCTGTACAAGGAACTCAGCGTCATTAAAGTGGACCTTTTCCCCATAAATTAAAAATCCACTGTGCATTCATCTTTGCTTGCTAATCCCAAAACATCTGCAAATAATATTTTAAACCAAATATGTATCTTTTACTTACAAAAAACATGCATCCTACTTCTAGAATTACTAAGGTACTGGTGATGTAGCCAGGGAAGGCTACGTCACCAGCACCTTCCAGGAAGATTTCATATGTGATATCTTGGAGGAAAGGTGTTTTTTCCCTTAGATGATTTGTAGACAGACTGGGTAGATTATTGGGTGCACAGGCGTGGGATCTTCCTGTGTACCATTGGGGCTAAGGGGGTGGAAGTGGGCAGAATATTATTTTGGGAAGTTAGTGGAGATAGAATCCCTAAACAGCAAAACCAAAACCTGCATTTACCAGTAGATAACAGGATAATAATTTTTAGCTTCAAAAATTTCAAAACATTTAAGACGGTGCCTTTTCATTTTAATGGTAGACTGCTTGGGGAGCAAGTAAACAATGGGGCATTTCATATAAGCAATAAGCATGTTAAAAACAATATATATTTATTTACCTAATACTATCTGTATGTGTAATGATTTCTCACAATATTTTTCAAGATAGTGGCCCTTTGACTTATTCCACATGGACAGTGATTATGTACATAGTAAAGAGGAATGGTAACAATGCTGAAAGCTAGGACTAAGAAAATTGGATTATTGGTAATGCTAACCACAACAGGATTACATTTCTCTTACTGACCTGCACCTGGGATAATAAATAAGGTGTCTTATTGGTGGCTTTTGGCAGAGCTCCATTTTTGAATGAATTTACTTTAAAGTTTGTAAAAAGTTTATATACAGTACATCAAAGGGACTGTTTTTAAAACCCATGAGGGGAAATCTGCATTTATTCTTGTGTATCTCTGCACCAGGGAAGCTTGAAGTTGGGAAAATTTTGCAGACCTTAGTGATAGTTGGCTGCATATTGGTTTTGAGGAAGTTAAATGTAGCCTATTGAGCTTTCTTGTTGTTTTTTCCGCCCCAGAACCAACATGAAGTCTAACATATATTCATACTGTCCATCAACTTTTTAACCCCACTCTCTGAAAGATGATGGGCACGGAGGGCTACCAGACCTTTCCTGAGTAACTACATCATGCTGTAGGTATACTGATGTTTCTAAGTAGAAACCAACCATTTTCTTCAAGAAAATATTACTAATAATAATAATTTGACCCTAAGGTGTCTGTGCTTGTTGAAGGAACTGTTTTCCAGGTGTGATGTACAGTCTTTGTGGCCTTCTTCTGCAATTTTATAAAAGTTCAAACTAGAAAGTTGCAATGTAAAAGTGAAGTGAAAAAGAAGGCAGTGGTGAAAAGAAGAGAGATAGTCAAAAAAGTTTAAAAAAAAGATGCTATGTAGAGAGACTAGGTAAATCGTTGGGTGCACAGGCGTGGAATCTTCCTGCGTACAATTGGGGATGAGGGGGTGGAGGGAGGTAGAACACTTTGCATTCTCTCTCCATTAACTTCCCAAAATAATCAACAAAACCAAAACCTGCATTTACCAGTAGATAACAGAATAATAATTTTTATCTTGCCATTTCAAAACATTTAAAATGGCGCCTTTATTTTATTTTCGGCAATCTAGGCAAAGGTCCACTTTAATGCTAGACTGCTTGGTGAGTAAGTAAATATGGGAAATAACATATAGCATGTTAAAAGCAATATATATGTTGCTAAGTAGAAAGCAACCAGTTTCTTCAAAAAATACTACTTTGAAGATAATTTGACCCTAAGATGTCTATACTTATTGAAGGAACAGTGGTGAAAGGTAGAGAGATTGTCAAAAAAGCAACAGAAAAAAAAAGCGGGAGAAAGGGTGAAGTGGTAAATAACAAGTACAGCATCTTAAGGAAAGGTCCTCCTGCAGCCTCCTTCTTTGAGAATAAAGCTAAATTTAGTATGGAGTAATCAGCAAAATGTTCGGAGAATCAAACGGTGGAAAGTCTTTATAAGCTGGCAAAGTTATCTGACAAATTGTGCTGGGTTATTTTCACCATGCCTAAAATATTTAAAAAATGACTGAAGGATTTGCCCAGAGCAGCTTTTTTAGTTCAGCAAAACTGTCAGAAACAATATTTCCTATAAAATACATTAAAATAGCAATTTTCACCATTATGAAGGGGCCCCCATGGAACAAGCTCCCAGTAATCGTATTAGAAACATACAAAAATAGTCTTTTCTGGTTGTTCTCTTTTTCTAAATCAGTTTATTGAAAACAATATTCTTATCACAGGTAGCTTGTGAAATAAACTTTTTTTTTTTAATTCAAAGCAGCGCCTATACATAATATGCACGAAATGAGTAGAACAGACAGCTACCACAGGCCTGTAATTTGGTAAACAATGAGTTTCCCTTAATACACCAGGGCTACTTGTGTCCATACAGCGAGCGTGTTCATTAGAAGTTTTATAGCGATGGCTCTGCTCTGAATTCTGTCGCAGCAAGTCCCTCCTGTATCTATTAGAATGACCTGTGGCACTGAATTTTTACCTGCTCTCGTCTAGTTTGTTAGCCCGATAAAGAGCAAAGCGGCTTCTTGTGTGCTTGTCATTCCTTTCCATTTTTCTCTGTGCATTGACTATCAATGAAGCTCCTGGGGTAAGGGAATTCGCAAATTCTGGATACTAGACTGGGCAAGATTTCTGTTATTTTCCCTAAGTGTGCTTTCTGAATGACAGACATCCAGCATCCTAACAGTAGCTTTTTCACTCTAATTGTATGGCAATCACCAAGACCGTATGTCATATTTTTCCTCAACAGTATGCCATAGTATTAATAACTATACACAGTAATACTTTCAACTGAAGTCAATTTCTGTTTTTTTGTTTTTATCCCATCTCAGGTATAGATTTTATAAAACTAAAAGACAGGAAATGAGAATGCGTGTTTGCTCCTCCCCCCCTCTTACTGCCTAGTCTTTTGTGGAGTGGTGGAAAGTTAAAATAATTTATATTTCTTTTATTCTTTCCTTTCTTATTTGTGCTACCTCCGCAGAACATAGAAAAGGCAGTTGTATTTGTGTATACAAAAAGGGGTAGTAGAAGAAAAGCAGCACCACCTCAGTGTAGATTAAAAGGTTATTTATTACTAAAAACATTGTAGTAACTCACACAGAGGAAATCGTTGATCAGCAAATGGGGATGGTTCATCTGCAACACTGTAGGGAAGTTAGGGAAGTACACTGTGGCGGCCGTGGTGCTGGCTGTGCCGGTGGAGTCCGACACTTCCTGTGTTTCTGGCAGCGTTCAGTATCCAGGCTTACATCCAATTGTGGCAGGGGGTGCTCGCGTTCGGAGCATGCGTGCTCCTTCCTCAGGCAATCAGTTGTGTATATGTACCTTTCTTGTATTTGTGTATACAGCCTATGTTGTTTTCTGGTTAATTAGTTTTTTTTTATGCTGTCACCCTATCACTGTTTTTTGTATAGCATGCTATTTTCTGTATTTTCCTTCCCCCTTCTTATGAGGTTATTTCCTTTTACTTTATGTGGGCTTCCGTAATCCTTCCTCCCTTACAAATTTTTGTGGCTAGCAAATCCAATACTCCTTTTTCGACTACCTAAAACACTTCTTTATCAAGTCTACAGCATCTTATTGTATTGCCTCAGCGTTCTGCTTGCAATAAAGACATTTGTGGATTTGTTTTTCTATTAATATATTTGTATTGAAATTTTCATCATAGAAATTTATAGAAATTTACAGAAAGATAAAAGAAATACAGTTAAAACATCGAAATATACAGTAGAGCTCATAGGAGCACTAAGTATATATAATGATATACTTGGATTTTAACATAAATTGCCATAACAAATATTGAAATAGAATTGAAAATATACATTAAGAATTTAGGCATTAAAAACCATGACTAAATGAGAAAGGCAAAGAAAAAGAAAAGGGAAAAGACGACACATTTATGGATTTTAAATGTTTAGATAGTTTAGCTATGTGACGAAAATTGTCCACAGTGAATGTCTCTGCTACATTCAGGCCATGCATAGAGGTCTCAGGAAGGGATAGTCACTATTACAACAATTGGAGTCAGAATAATATTTACTAAAGAGCTCTGGAAAGTACCCAGTAAAATATTAAGTTGATACTGGACAGTAGTAGCTTCAGGTTATCAGGTCTTGGTTTAGTAGTATAAAAGCACCTCCTTAGTATGTACTGTACTTTAGTCTCAGTCCCATGTCTAATCAAAAGCAGCTGTCTAATTGAATTAAATGTAACTTGTGTGCAAGAACCTAGTGGAATGCTGTTGCTTTCCTGCTGCCGCTACGGGTTGAAACACTGAGCCTTCTCCGGTGTACAGCTAAGGAGATTGAGATTAATGACACACTTATCCCATGCATTTACATTGTGATATATACATCAAACCTGGAACTGATCTGCTCTGGGAGGAACTTGTCAAGGTGAGCACATGATAACCATGTAATTTAAAGTGGAACCCCAGCTTAACATTTCTGTCCTAAATAGAATTGGGAGGCTTTTATAGGTGTATGTGTCTCTGCTGGGTAGATCATACCTCACTTTCTGTCATGCCTTTTGGATAGAACATTATGGGAAATTCCCCACTGGATAGGAACAGAACTTTAGAGCAGAATGGAGAAGATTTAGTGGTCTGAAACACCCCCTGCCCATTGCTCCAGTCAAAAGTGTCCAGGCTACCTAAGCAGCACTGTTGGTTGGAGCACTGGGAAGGGGGGTGGGGCAGATTGCTGGAGATTGGAACCACTGTGCTTTGTGTTGAACAGCAGTCTGGCTGTCCAGCATGCTACTGGCACAGGGTATTTAACTCTTTCTGCAGAAAATACTACTTTAAAAAAAAAAAAAAGGAATCTCACAACTGTTATTTTGTATGCAGCCTGTCTGCATTATTGTAAAAATGTAGGAAACTTGAATTGAACTTTAACATTTTAGTAAGCCTTCTCTTTATTAGGTACTTGTGGCTTTATTAGGCACACACATATGGAGGAATTAAAAAGAAAAAGAGGAACCAGCCTAGCCACACCCTTGCTGCTTGCCTAATGGTTTAAAGTGGTACTAAAGTGGTTCTAAAGGCTCAAGGTTTTTTTTACCTTCATGCATTCTATGAATACTTGCCTGAGCCCCATCGTGATACAGCGATGTGCATGAAAGTCTCAGCTCTCCGGGGACTCTCCCTCCTCATTGGCTGAGACAGCAGTGGGAGCCACAGCTCTGTGTCTAAATGGACATGCAGAACAGCGGCTTGGGTGCCCTCCACAGCACTTGGCAGGGGGGGGGGTGGAACTAGGAGTGCCGGCGGGGGACCTGAAAAGGTGGAACCTTCTAAATCTGCTTTGCTAATGAGATATAGATAATGCATGGATATTGCAGAGTGCCATGACATGATGGTCATCCCTGTGCACATGTGCGGGAGTGACATCATCATGACCCAGTCGTTCAAGTGGCCAGAAAGTGATCTCAAAAGGTAGACTTAGCGAAGATGGAAGCGTCTGTGACCGGTGGGAGCAGTGACAGCTCAGTGCTGGAGGGCTTTGGTTGACAGGCAGTTCAACCATAATGTGCGATTATGTGGTGCATGCTAGCACATTATGGCATAAGCCACCTGGGGGGCTCGTTTAATTAAAGAAAAGATGCTTCTGTGTTCCTTCCATTATCTTTCTGAGTTAACTTGTTTGTAGAGGACAAGCTGACAAATGATTATGTAAACCAATTTTTTTCTCTAGTTTTAGAGTGAGGTAGAATTAAACCCTGATGTGTTTTTAATGGTATGTGGGCCTCTGCTAGAAAGATTTTCCCTCTTTTCCTGTTCAGGTAACAATGGTTTCACCCAACAAAAAGAATCTCACCTCTTGTTCTAAGTCTGGCAAGTCTGTGAACAAACGTCCCTCGACCTCCACATGCATGCAGCAAAAACGTTCTAGGGGGTTCCGCACTGCCTTACCAAATTAAAGGCAGTGCTAGTCCTCCCACCAGCATTCTGCTGAGACAGATGCCTATTGACTAAGGATGCCATTTGCTGCTATAGTAGGAAGTAGGGAGAGTCCAGGTAGAGTCAGGCTATGGCAATTAGTGCTGGAAAGTGGGGCAGGTAAGTACATGCTATGTGTTTTAGTTGTCTAACCACCTCTGCTTCCAGGAAAGGCTTTTGTCTAGGCCAAAGTTTCCTAAATGTTAAAGGAGGTGTTTGACTATAAGTTGTATTTGCACCAATAAGAGCATTAGTCTGCAACATTTTACACTCAAAATCCAAGCTGTGTTAATGGAAATTCAAGGGAATGTGGAAGGTAGAAAAGCTTCCCTTGAATTGAGCCCACTGCATTTGTTTGGGTTTAGCACCTGACTACATCTATAGGATTTACTTTGTCACCACCTTGGAATTTGTTTGACAGTCTTTTGGGCAATGCTAATCATGTAACAGTTTTACACTCTGTATACTTTTTCCTAATAGTATAATTTAAGCAGTTCTAGGCAACCTCGTATAATACGTGTGCTTTTATGACCTGGTTCTCATTTTCCTGTTATGAACTTTTCTACCCAAGAGCTATTTGTCTGTTTTCGATATATTGGCCTCTCCTTCTTATCAGAATTCTTCCTCCCCCATCCTTTCTCTGCTCTCTCTCTTGAGAGATGCCTGGGAGCAGTAATAAGGCAAAGAAGAAGCTGAGGTTTGTTAGAAAAAATTAAGGCTAATGATCGGCGGCTCATTTTCATATTGTGTGGGTGTGGATGGAGGAGTTAATCAGTGCAGGTGGCCTTCTCCCGCTGGGAGGTCCCCTTTTGTCATCATGAAAAGGAGGAGAGCGCATAGATTGAATTACCACAGCTATGCAAGGACTAAACATATTTTAGCTCCCAATGGGCATCTAGTCTGTGGACTGAGAGCCGACATTAATTCCACTCCAAGGCAGTGCTGCAATATGTATTTATAATTAGGCAGACTGCAAAGAGCAGAGAGTCTTGTTCAAATTTAATTTCTGGTGTAATCTTGCTAATGATGGCCTAGAATGCAAATGGCCTTTGATTCAGTTTGACAGTTTGTGTATCTGGGCTCAGACAAGGGCCGAGACACTTGCTCATTAACCCTTTTCACGACTATCATTAAGAAAACACAGTTTTAACGGCCGTAGTTCTGTTTCATGTTGATTTAAAAGCTCTGGTTTTTTTTTGTGTTTTTTTTTTATTATATCTGTGTGTAGAAAACAATATGCACATAGGATATGTAGAACGATGACCAGGTGCAGGTGCACTAAAGTTTTATGGAAAACAATAAAGGTTGCACTGTAAAAACTTTTTTTTCGCATTAGAGTTTATTGTAGATAAACCATTGCATTCCTGCGCACTTCAGGCTACTAAAAAAGGGCACTATACACCGTAAGCTCTAACCAGCAGGGCCCTCTAGTTCCTCCTGTATTGAACTGTATTGTAACTGTATTGTCTTCCCTCAAATTGTAAAGCGCTGCGCAAACTGTTGGCGCTATATAAATCCTGTATAATAATAATAACCAGGAAACATTTAAATGAAAAATGGCACCAGTCGAAAAAGAGGTAAATAAGCAAGAGGCAGCCAACTACTATATGTATCCTGAATTAAAAGAGATAGTACCTAAAAATTACTTATTGTAATTTAAAAGTTGTGCTCCAGCTAGATAAAAAAAAGACACAAATGAATGCAGCTCTGTATTCATTAGCACATCATTAAATGTGTGTGTTTTTTTTTTTTTTTTTAATGCAAGCAGTGTAAGTACCTGAAACTGATTTGGTATCAGCCACTTGCAGTCCCTGTAAAGCGGAGCTCATACTGGCGGAAGAAGGGGGTTGGGCTACAAAAAGTATATTAATAATTATTATTTTATTATATTATATTTATATATTAATTATTAGAATTATTCAGGATTTATATAGCGCCAACAGTTTGCGCAGCGCTTTACAACAGAGGGCAAAACAGTACGGTTACAATACAATTGGAATTAGAGGGCTCTGCTCCTTAGAGCTTACAATCTAAATGCATTTTAGCTTCATTTTGATATCTGCCTAGGGCTGGCTGCAGGGCTGTCTTTAACACAGGGCAAAAGGGGCAGCTGCCCCAGGTCTAGTCATTGTTGTGGGGCCCAAAGCAGCTGCCCCTTGAGCCCCCAAATAGTTGATAAGTGGATTTAAGAGGGCCCAAGAAAATTTTTGCCCAGGGTCCAATCAAGAATAAAGACGGCCCTGACTGGCTGCATGTTTCCACTTTCCCCCAATAATAGTCTGCTTAATTTGTGATTCTGATGCATGTATATAACTGTACAACATAAATGATTACTGAGACAAAAAGTAGTGCAGGAGGAAACATCTCAGCTTAAATCTGAGCCTACCAATCCGAAAATTAGTCTGATCGCTTAGGAGTCACTAATGTGTTGTTCTAATGCATGCGTTTTATGGTGTGCTGCATTATGACAGCCCATTCATTAAATGGACAGGAAGTGTATTCTAACGCATGAAAAAATGTACTTGCACATCTTTTTTTTTTTTTTTAATTATTAATTACCGCAACACAATTTTGTGAATAGGACCCTAAACAATTGTCTTGCGTAATGCAGTTTCCCAAACAGATTTACTAAATGTATTCATGCCTGAGCAGTATTGCAATATAAAGTGTGTTTTTACTCTATGTACTTTATATATTGTGTATTTCATGTCTGTGGTATATAGAAAGTATTTTGTTTCCACCGTACCGTGGAAGCCGTAACTCCACCATCACCTCGTGATTTGTTGTGGAATCTCCACTACAACAAAGATAGACCTGTAACCTCTAACTGGTATTCCCCAGAGTCTCACTGATCTGCTTTGACTTGCACAATCTACACTTACAAAAAAACAACCATCCGTTTTCACTCTTTCTCTGAAAGAAAATAATAAAATCATACGCAGGGTGTATAATAATTTCTCCTTGTATTTGAAAGACTTGTGAATGCTTGCAGTTAGCATACTTTTTCTCCATATGAAGACGTCAAGGCACAAATCTTTTATCACTTTTAGTTTTAGATATAGATGTAAAAGAGATCATCTTGATGTAATATTTGTGTGAATGTTCAAAACACCTTATGTGTGTACACAGGCAAGCTCAAGGTTCTTGTAGTGCCCAAACCCAATATATTTAGTCTTTACCTTTTTTGACTGACAGTAGCTGGCCTATGCCCTCCCAATGGCAATAACCATATTTTTTTGGAGGGCATATGTACTTTCAAAGCTAACTCTACCTTTCTGATCATATTTATCTTATTGAGTAAGATGAAACAAGGCTAGAGTTTGCACTCTTTACATCCAAACTGCATCCCCTAATCAAATTTAAGGGTTCTTCTCTGAACCCAATCCAGTAATTTTTGTATTGAAATCACATCAATATGTGTGGCTCTGCACAGAGATCTTCCAATTGTAAAAAAACACAGGAAGGTGCAAACACCTAGTGCATTACAACCAATAAAATGCATTAAATTAAAAACTGCTATACTCACAAACATTGTAAGGAACAAGCACTGTGAAGAAGGGGGCATGGCCCCCGAAACGTGTTAGCCTTCCAACTGAGTCATGTTTAGATAAGACGCCCTTGCCTCACTGTTGGAGTTGTTATTTAAAAAGCTTGTTCCCTATAATCTTTGTGAGTATATTAGCAGCTTTTTATTTAATACATTTTAATGGTGGTAATGCACTAGGCATTTGTGCCTTCCTGTGTGTTTTTAGAGTTTGTTGAAGATTCCCCAATCTGAGGAGAGCTGCATCGGGCAAAGCATTACGGTGACACCATTGAATGCACCGCTGCTTGAGTGCTGGACTTTTTATATATATTCTTCTAGAGATCTACCAATGGATAGACTACCAGTCCCATCTGACACCACAGCAGAGGGATAGAGAGACTTATTTGTGGTGATGTTAGCACACCTGTAGTCCATTCATACTTCCACCAGCCCCATATCCGAAGGCCCTTACCTTAGTATGACCCTGTGGCTGGAGGAATAGTCTACAGGAGCCTGAGAATTGCACTCTCAATCTACTGATTGCAGTTGTAATGCTTTTCAGGCTCAAATACAAGCAATAAATACCTGAGTTGTTTTTTTTTTTTTTTTTTTTAAATCAATGTGGGTGCATTTATTATTTTTTTTTTTTTTCAAAAGGTGGAAAAAGGTGGTCCAAAAGATGGAATATACCTTTGAACAGAGAGATTTATTATTTTCAAAGAGGTACCAAGCTCCCTCTAGTGGCTAATATACAAATCTCTATATTTAATGCAATAAAAATATGGAAGAGCAGGCATGTAAATCTCTTTAAAGTAAATATTGCAAGGCTAAATTAAAACATATGTTTACTAAAAATACCTTTTTCTACTGAGCAATGACTTCAAGTATTCAGGTTAGCTAAGCAATAGGTATGAATTTCTGTTTCATTATTGAGCATAATCTTGTGAGGTAGAACTGTGCACTTCCTAGTGTCAGTATTCACATGCATTTTAACTTTTATAAAAACATATTGTATACAAGAACTGTTACCTTTAATTGGGCCAGCAAAGGATGTGAGGGATTGTGTAGAGGAAGTGACTGTTGACCTAAAAAAGTCTCCCGAATGTCTTCACTTTGAGCTATGTTAGCCAGTTTCATGAAATAAAAAGAGGGAATTCTACTAAAGTAAACCAGGTTTGGAATAATCCAGACAAGCCAACCATGTCAGGATTTAAATTTCAACTTGGACCACCCTGTATAAAAGCTTAAAGGGTTTCTGTGGTTAGTGAAGAAAAATCTCTTTACCCTTTGTATAAGTTCAGCTACCTGTACATATTGAAAGTGCGTACTGTTTTACTTGGTTTTACATGTAATTTGTGCAGAAAATATAAATAGCAGTAAAAAGGCATTTCAGAAGCTTTTCATGTAGTTTGCCAATTCAACTAATGGCTAATGCCAGTTCTGACTAGTCCAGGTTAACTACTGGTCATGTCACTGTGAGTATACCAGTCAGTCAAGGATGCTTGCTCTCCTCACACACAAGTCAGCACAATATAAGTACAGTTCTACACTGCTGTTATTGAAAAACTAAAATCAGTTTTATTCTTCCATTTCTCCAGGAACACTCTGTTTTTTCTGTTGTGTTTTGCCCCCTACTGGAACTTAAGATGACCTTAATCACTTAAAGACTAGGGCTTTTTCTGACAAAATCTGTATAAACATGATAATAATCAATTTAATGAAAAAAATAAATAATTCATGGCCGTTAAGTAGTCAGAGCATATGGGTTATTTTTGAAAAAATAAGGATATCATTTAGTAACATTTTAATAGAAATTCCTACAATTAAGCTCTAGAATGGTCTGAAACACGTCAGGAAGAGGTGCTAGGTGGAGTGTTCTCTGTAGTATTGTACCAATAAAGTTAATTTTAGTTTTTGGGAACCGTGCTGTGCAGCTTTATTTATATAGTAATGGCCAAAACCCTTGTAAGTGCTGCTCTCTGTACTCCTACAGGCGTTTCTTCAGATGACGGCAGAAAGTTATAACAACATCCTGCTCTGTTTGAGAACCAAAACAACTTTGAGGTTTATTTACTAGTTGCAATAAAGTCAATGGCTTTGTTTAACTACAAATTTTAGATATGTAAAAAAATCATAAAATTGTAAACTTTTCTCTTTATTTGCATGAGCATGAGCATGTAAATGAAGCATATTTAAAATCCTTAAAAAATAGATATTTCAGTTAGAGCTGGGGGTCCCTTAGGTGAGTTGCTAACCAGTTTCCAATTCCATTTGGAATCTCAAGCAGCAAGATCTCCCTGCCACAAGACGCTAGGTCCCAAATTTTGAGTTTAGTATTTTCTTTGCCTACCTTGACCTTTCCATCTCCATTAGGGTGGCCATCTGTCTGGTTTTCCTCGCTCAGCCAGGTTGACACAGTCATGGTGTCTATGTCTAGTTCTGCACTGAGAGGAACCTGGCAGAGGGTGAAAACAGCAGATTATCTGGTTCAAAACCATTCTCAGTACATTGAGAGATATTAGGGAAATGAGCCATGAAATGGATCCTCAACAAGTCAGGAGAAAAACAGGGTTAAAATTTCTGGTGTCCTACCATTAAGTACCCACTGCTACTATTCTCACAGGCAGACAACCAAAGCTGCTTGCTACAAGAATTTGCTGAGAACAGCTATATAATATTGACACAGACCTTAAACTTTCAAGGCAAACATCTTTGAATCTAGGGTGTGGAGGTAAGTGAAATGCACATCATTATGATCACACTGCAAATCGTCTTTATGTGAACCCATGGCCAGGCTATAGAACTTCAACTATCGACATATTGTTACCAAGAAGTAAATAAGATTTGAAACAAAAGTTCACATACCTCTATAGCTACAGGCACTTTGTAGCATATAATCCTCCAAATTTACAGAAACAGAACTGAAGGCTACATGCACATGGATGTCTTCAGGCATAAAATATGCCTAGTATAAAAACACAGGGATTGATTAAAAAAAATTCTGGTGCAACTCTGCAGAAAAACCAATCAGCTTCCAGTTTTCTTGTCAAAGCTTAATTGAACAAGCTGAACTTAGAAGCTGATTGGCTACCGATCTGGCACCAGATTTTGTACTATCCAGTTTTAGTAAATCAACCCCATAGTATTTTCCCGCATCAGGGGACCCACAGACGGGGCATACACTTAGTTGTGAAGTGAATGGCTGTATGCATTTTTACTTGTGTAAACACCAGTGCTTCTATGCATTGGCATTTTCCCACGCTTTTGCCTATGTTTTCCTGAATGCAGAACTTTCGTGTTTGGGAAAATATGTTGTACGTGCATGCGTGGGTAAATGATTATGCACAGAAGCATTGGCTTGTACAGGGGCATACAGCCAATCACTTCTATGGCTCCTGGACTTCAAACTATCCTTTTGGTCCCACAGCCAATCATTGTCCAACTTTGCCGCCTCAACCTCCGTAACATCTCCAAAATATGCCCCTTTCTAACCAATAACACCATAAAGCTCCTAGTTCACTCCCTGGTCATCTCTCACCTTGACTAATGTAACTCCCTTCTCATTGGCTTACCTTTACGTAGGCCACCCCCCCTTCAGTCCATTATGAATGCTGCTGCCAGGCTCATCCTCCTTACCACCCGCTCCGTTTCTGCTACTCCTCTGTCAATCCCTCCACTGGCTTCTGCTCACCCAACAAATTAAATTCAAAATACTAACAACAAGTTAAAAAGCCATTCACAACTCTGCCCCCACCCCGCTACATCACTAACCTTGTCTCAAAATACCGACCTAATTATTCTCTTCCTTCCTCCAAAAACCTCCTGCTCTCTAGCTCCCTTGTTATCTCTTCCCATGCTCACCTCCTGGACTTTTCCCAAGCCTCTCCCATCCTATGGTATTCCCTACCACAATCTGTCCCATTATCTGCTACTCTGTTTGCTTTTAGATGATCCCTGAAAACCCTTCTCTTCAGAGAAACCTATCTGCCCCCACCAACTGTATTTTTATTTTCTCCATCAGCTTCTCCCCCACAGCTATTTCCTTTTGTATCACTTGACCCTTCCTCCTAGATTGTAATCTCTAATGGGCAGGGCCCTCTGATTCCCCCTGTATTGAATTGTATTGTAACTGTACTGTCTGCCCTCATGTTGTAAAGCGCTGTGCAAACTGTTGGCACTATATACATTCTGTATAATAATAACAATAATAATAATACTATTAATAATAATAATAATAATAATATTAATAATAATAAAAAATAATAATAATATTATTATGTCTTATGCAACTTATTGCATTGCAAGAATTAAGTTATTATATACCCATTGAAGACGTCAACCCTATATATGTGAAATAAATCTACAAAAATAACTGCTGCCCCTTTAAATGTGAAGCATACATAAAACATACAATAACTAGTAAAGTAAGGCGCTGTTATATCAAAACCATAAGTACCTAATATATATATAATAATCTAGACAAAGTGAGTGTGAATCAACACCCCAAAAACTGCATGAAGTGCCAGTAAAAAAAAGGAAATCAAATATAATAAAATAAAGATTTTGCTTGACAAAATAAATATCACAGTCCACTACAAATAGAGTGACGACAGTCTGCGTTGCTCGCCAGTCTCTGTGACCACAACCAGTGTATATTAAATGTGCTTCTCTTCCTATAAATCAAATGCTCTACCACATGAAATGCAAAAATACTGCGCTCAACAGAGTCCCCAGGTCCCAGGGACCACTAAGCTTTGTATGGATATAAGCACCAAAACATCCAGAGATTCTTCCACAGCAATTACTATTCACCTTAATGCATATCCTCCCCTCAGATGAATGGCATACAATATAAAGGCAAAAAAACAAGGTGATCGTGCAACACCGTTTATTTAAAATGTCCCATATAAAACATATTTATAGTAGTCTGCGTACGCAAAAAGTACCTAGACCGGCACCAGCTCGAATAGCCTCTACTAAACCCCTCAGTATTCGATTCAGGTATGGTCTCAATACTGATTCCCTTATTTCCTGATGATGCTTCTAATAGGCGAAATGCATTGGGATCTGGTTGCTGTTTTGAAGGTCGTGGTACACCATTGACATCACATCCTGCACCTCCGTGGCACGCACGCAAGCCGGCGGATCGGTGCAAGTGGTGAGACCATACCTGAGTATATATATATATTAAGTACTTATGGTTTTGGTATAACAGTGCCTTACTTTACTAGTTATTGTAAGAATTAGGTTATATGTTTCTATATGAGTTTTGCCCTTGCCTGTACTTGTGGCATTATTTGAAGGAAGCCATGGAAAGCTGACCGGGCAGTTGTCCTATGTTCTTCAGCTTAAGTCAAACCCTCCCTGTGCATTCAAACAGGTATATTCCTCATAGGTCTGCACAGATTCTCATCCACACACTAAGATGAGCTACATTGCTTGAGTATGGCTCAGGGGCAGCTCCTCCATGGCACAAACATAAACGTCCATAGGTACATGCCCTAAGTTATTTTGAACTTGGTTCCCTCACACGAATGGAATGCATAATGTAGACATTTTACCGCTACTTTCTATAATGTAGTTACTGGGTTTAAATTTTCACATATAAAACTGGTAACTAGAATAATGAGCGCAGCACTGTGACCAACCTTATGCAGCCCAAATGATTTCATTGTTTGTGAGCTTGGTCGGCTTTTACATCCGTACACCCTGGAGGAATCAAAACTTCTGGATGGAGAAATAAGATGTTTAAGTTGCCACAGTGTTCAAGGTTTTTAATAGGTCACAGAGGTATAGCAGTGAAACCTGTATAAATATACATGGATATACACATTGTTAGCCTGCATGTGCCGTGGCTTGCAAAGGTATTCAATAGCTGGCATTGTGAGGATTTTATAAATCATTTACAGCAGGTGTGGTCTTCATTATTCTACAATAAGGTAGCGATGAAAATTGTTCTCATATATGGCATCTGAGAAGTGTATGCATTTTCTGTTTTGCGTTTTTACATCGTTAAAACGGGTTTTAAAATATTACAGCATTTAAAGGATTCAATTGTGGTAATCTGACAAATGTGCTGCACGTGAGCGTAGATATTTTACACTAGTTTTTCTCTACTCTGTGGATTTCCCCAGTCTGGTTAGGAGGACCGACCTTAAATCAGCTTTTACATTTTAGAATGTTTATTAAAACACGAGAAGGAAAATTGTCAGGGTTCCCTGTCAAGCAGCGTTTGGAATGTTTGTTAATAGATCCCTTGTACAATTGTCAGTGACCCCTATCAGAGTTGATGGTTTTGGAACCGGTATAGAGAAAACTGCCTACCATGTGATTAGATGGCTTTGCTAATTTATTTAGCATATACAAGAGTCAAAATGACAGCCGGATAGCTGGCCACATCTCTGAGTACTGTAAAGTAAGTTTGACCGACTTTTTTGCCGGGGCTGATAAGCATCACGTAGATTTATTTTACTGCATGGTTGGGAGAAATAAAAATATCCCTCTTTAATGCACCCGGTATAGTTATGGCAGCGTATGGTACTCAATCTCCTCCATTCCATCTACTTCATTGCTTAAACATCCTGTGCAGAGATTTGTACAAGTTCTTTCTTTCATTTTTTTTCATGACCGTTCCACATGACAAAAAGTGTTAATATCTTCAAGCCCAGGCAGCAGTAATCCTTTTACTTGAGCGAATCATGTGCTAATCTGCTGGCCGAGTCATGGGCATATTAGATCATTAGGAATTCATTCTGTAAAGCTGGTCGAGCACAGTGACAGGAGACTGGGGAGGCATTGAAAAAAGTGTCACCTATTGCAGAAAGCTCTGCTTTCTCAATATTGCTACCATAAGGCACACATAATGTGCCAAAAAAACAAAACAAAAAGAAAAAAAAAAACTGCATCTCATTGTGAAATCTTTTAATTGCCTTTAATTGAACTGTAATGTGTTTGACTATATAGGCTATCATGCCCATTTAATAGGTCAAAGTGTGCAAAACCTAGTAGCTAGGAGTCCCCATTCTGCTGTCATTTCTCTCTTCTCTTCTCTTCTCTTCTCTTCTCTTCTCTTCTCTTCTCTTCTCTTCTTTTCTCTTCTCTTCTCTTCTCTTCTCTTCTCTTCTCTTCTCTTCTCTTCTCTTCTCTTCTCTTCTCTTCTCTTCTCTTCTCTTCTCTTCTCTTCTCTTCTCTTCTCTTCTCTTCTCTTCTCTTCTCTTCTCTTCTCTAGTACACTGATAGCAAGTCGGTAGCTATGAGGTCCTGCAAGTGTGTGTTGCCTCTGCTCTTTGAAGTTCATTATTATAATCAAGTGAACCTGTCTGGTGAAATGTAGTAAACAGACTTACAATACACAAATATGGCAAGTGTGGTGTGATACTTTTTTTTTTTAATAACCTTTTAACATAAATCTTTTTGTGCAGGGGAGCTCCACCCTGAACTAAAGCTTCTGTCTCTCTATTTTGTCACTAGGGCCCTTTAGATTGGTTGGTGGGAGGGATGGAGCATAGCATTGAGTCAAAGCAGCCATTACCACCTCCCTATAGAGCGCCCAGGGAGAAATTTAAGAATTAATGAGGGTACATTCAGTCACTGCAAATGTTATATTTGCTTGTTGCCTTTCATTTAGCAGGCATTGTCAAATGATCCAATACATGTACATTGTTTACATTTTAAGATATCAGTTTGTAGTGCAGATCATCGGTATTTCATCAGTGACAAAGCCCTATCTACGCATCTGAAGTTTATACCTACAATTTTCAATGCATTTACGTTTGTGGGTTGCAGCTATATTGTTTACTCTGCATGCATAGTTCCATATGTATGCGTCCTTTATTGGACAGATGATGTTCAAATTGAAGGTGCTTAGAGGGTATGTTCTAGTTCCCACCATACTAATGCAGACACACATACAGCAATTACCATATTTAACATGTCTAGATGTTTAGTTTGATACAGTATATT
The DNA here is from genome assembly GCF_965119305.1 of Pelophylax lessonae. Classification (NCBI taxonomy): domain Eukaryota; kingdom Metazoa; phylum Chordata; class Amphibia; order Anura; family Ranidae; genus Pelophylax; species Pelophylax lessonae. Next base: position 414,125,510 of record NC_138768.1, read on the forward strand.
GAACAACCTTTCTTTGAATTAAACCATAAGCCACTTACTTACTGTATGTCAATAAAAAGAGTTTTATTTGTCTTTTAGCGTATGAAAATGAACATTAGTATGTGAAATAAGACATTTTTTTAACATCTTTTCATACACTGTTAAAAAACATTAAAGAAACACTTTTCAAAGAGTATAGCATCAAGTCAATTAAACTCCTGGGATGTTGATCTGGTCAGTTAAGTAGCAGAGGGGGTCAGTTTCAGCTGCTTTGGTGTTAATGAAATTAACAACAGATGCACTAGATGGGCAACAATGAGATGACATTCAAAACAGGAATGGTTTTACAGGTGGAGGCCACTAACAATATTTTTCCCTACTCATCTTTTCTGACTGTTTTTCCCTAGTTTTGCATTTGGCTAGGGTCAGTGTCACTACTAGTAGCATGAGGCAATACCTGGACCTTCAGAGGATGCACAGGCGGTCCAACTCCTCCAGGATGGCACATGAATAAGTGCCATTGTCAGAAGGTTTGCTGTGTCTCCTAGCACAGTCTCAAGAGTATGGAGGAGATTCCAGGAGACAGGCAGTTACTCTAGGAGAGCTGGACAGGGCCGTAGAAGGTCCTTAAATCATTAGCAGGACCTGTATCTGCTCCTTTGAGCAAGGAGGAACAGAATAACCATTGCCAGAGCCCTACAAAGCGACCTCCAGCAGGCCACTGGTGTGAATGTCTCTGACCAAACAATCAAAAAAAGACTTCATGAGAGTGGCCTGAGTGGCCCGACTTCCTCTAGTGGGCCCTGTGCTCACTGCCCGGCACCAGAGAGCTTGATTGGCATTTGCAATTGAACACCAGAAATGGCGGGTCCACCACTGGCACCCTGTGCTTTTCACAGATGAGAGCACGTTCACCCTGAGCACATGTGACAGACGTGAAAGGGTCTTGAGAAACTGTGGAGAATGTTATGCTGCCTGTAACATCATTCAGCATGACAGGTTTGGTGGTGGGTCAGTGATGGTCTGGGGAGGCATATCCATGGAGGGATGCACAGACCTCTACAGGCTGGAAAATGGCACCCTGATGAAATCCTTGGACCCATTGTCAGAACCTACACTGGTGCAGTGGGTCCTGGGTTCCTACTGGTGTACGAAAATGCCTGGCCTAATGTGGTGAGGGTATGCAGCCAGTTCCTGGAGGGCGAATAAGTTGTTTTACAACATATTGTATCCATTTTCTGTTGATGTTTTTTCTTTGTGAACTTCAATAAAATTGTTTATTAAAGATGCACAGTATATCAACTCAAAATGGCATCTTTTGTAAAATATAAGTTTTTGTAGCAGTTTTTTAGCTTACTTGAAAAAAATGCTGCTCAGCTCTATCCAGTCAATGTGGGTAACATGCACAAGTTTGCCTCAGCCTTGCACCACTCCACACGTCATGTCTTCTGACCTGTTTTGCCCCATTCACCGGGGGCTTAGTCACAGAGGGAAACAGGTTAGGTTTATATGTAGAATTGGATCATGTAAGGTGTATGGCACATTTAGCCTCAAGCACACGGGGCTTCTGTTTATGACTCTCTGAATGTCAGAACTCCTGGCAGGAAAAGTTGCTTCAAAATTGCGGTAAAAACCACTTATTGCACGTGCGTTTAGGCACATCTAGCGTTTGAGTGTTAATGCATTCTATTGGTCAGAATATTAATTCATTCTGGCCATTGAAATGCATTAAAGCTCAAAAGCTAGCTGCGTCTAGCGTTTATGCACATTTAGAAGCATTTAGGTGTGTTCCGCTTTTTTCTGCTTTTCAGCTCCTCTCCTGAACAAGACTTTGTGGGTTTTTTCTTGCCTGTAAAAACTCCTCTTCTAATATGACTGTAAATACCTATGTCCTTATGTATGCCTTGAGACACATAGGCTTGCATAGAAGTGCTTTTACAAGCTGAAAAGAAAAAAAAAACTCTCAACTGCTATAACAGCAAAGTTTTTAAGCTATGTGCGCATGAGGCTTTAAACCTCTTCACGCCCACACAATAGTCAAAAGATGGCTACAGCCCGGGCTCACATTGCTGGGTAGGTGTCTGTGGACATCCTCCCATGATCGCACTGCCTGTGCACCCTCTACTGCGTGCATCTCCAGGGATCTTGATCGCTGTGTCCGTAGGACACAGCTGGTCACAGATCAGGGTAAAGAGCCAATCACAGCAGCTCTTTACCATGTGACCAGCTGTGTCCAATCACAGCTGATCACAGTGTAAACAGAATTTTCTGGTTATCGGCAGTCCTCTCCTCACATTGACAGCTCAGGAGGAAAGGAGAGCCCATAACCAGAAAATCCACACAGGGGACATCTACACTGATAACCAGGGCACTGATCATCAGTGTCCTTATGATCAGTGCAGCCCCAACAGTGCCCACAAATGCTGCTAATCTGTACCCATCAATGCTGACAATCAGTGCTCAACAGTGCTGCCTGACCTGACAGTGCCCATCAGTGTTGCCTGTCAGTGCCCACCAGTGATGCTGATAAGTGCCACCTATCAGTGCCCATCAGTGCCCATCAATACCACCTTTCAGTGCCCATCGGTGCCACCTATCAGTGATCAACAGTGCTGCCTATCAGTGGCCATCAGTGAAGCATATCAGTGCAGCCTCATTAGTGCACATCAGTGAAGGAGAAAAATTACTAGAAAATTGTATAACAAAAACTTTTTTCTTTTTATCAACATTTTATTTGTTTAGCAAAAAATAAAAAACACAGTGGTGAATAAACACCACCTAAAAAAAGTTCTATCTGTTTAAAAAAAATAATACCAATTTTATTTGGGTACAGTATTGAATGATCACGCAATTGTGATTCAGTGTGAAAGCACTGAAAGCCGAAAATTGCCCTGGGCAGCAGGCAAGTGGTTAAGTGCATGTCATGGTAACAAGACAGTTTCTGTTCCTGAAGACATCTAATGTTGTAGCATACCTGTGTTCATGCCACTCTGAATGCAAATATAATTATGAATTCATGTATTACAGTGGGAAATAGAACCCCGCTCTCATTTTTAGTTGGAGAGATTTGCTCTCAGTTCTTGTCTCATGGATACAACAGGAAGTGAGAGGAAATTACCACTAAGTCATGGGAGATCCTCTCTTACGCGGTTCCTATTAGACCAGGTGTCCCCTGGATTTTCCCCAGCAATTAAATCCTGACAGTAATTCAAACTTTTCCCTACGCTACCAAAAAAAATTGGCTAGATATAGACTTTAAAACCTGCCAAGCTGCCAAGTAAAAGAATCAGATCAACTTTCCTTTCTGTGTGCTGAAGCTGTAATAAAAATTCTTTATATGAAACATCTATTTTGACTGGTGAGATGTGAAAAGATTAGCAGAAAAGGGTTCCTATAATACATTGAATTTTTCTAACACCAAAAAGAAAACACACAAACCTAATAAAGGCTTATTCCTTCAGGTAATTTGAGTTTAAAAAAAGTAATGGTAATTGTTGTATCTTCCCTATGTGGACTTTATTAAATAACATGATTGTCCAAGCTGGTTACTTCTCAGTGTAATCATGAGGAAAAGGCTATGGAAAATGTTTGGAACAGAAGTAGAAAATTGTGGAAGGCATACACTGGTACTAGTACAGCCACAGAGGTCTCTGGAGGAGGGTCTGATTAATTTGATGGTTTGCAGTACAGTAACTGACAGCAGAGTTCAGTTTGGGATGAGATGAACTCATGCCTATTCTAAAAACTTTAGCAACAAATTCCACAGTCTATACAATGTTTGTTGTTATACTTTGGCAAGGCATTATAGACATTTTCTTGTATATCTGCACTGGATCTGTGTTCAGGTAAAGTTGCCTGATTATTTTTTACGTTGATCATTGGTTAAGATATACATTGAGCTAGCTCTGGTATAGTTGGAGTTTTAACAGCCCACTGCTCATCATTGAATGATTTTTCTCCTTTTCATGTTTTGTTTAATATTGGCTGATTAAAGAAGACCTCTTCCAAAAAAAAAAAATGCTCAAAGCTTGTACTTGCTGCTTCTTGGTTTTATGGTCTGAGCACAATGTGGTCATGCACAAGGGGATGATTCATTCTACTACAACCAAGTGACTGTCTGACAATGTGTCGTTAAAGTTTGTGCCATTGTAAGTGGGGTACACTCTAAAAGAAAATCAGGTGAACAATCGTCCGATTTTCTCTGTTGTTTCACAGCAAATTGGAACAGATGAAAGAAAATTTGTACAAAAATTCTCATACGACAAAGGCTTTTTTTTTGTTGTTTATTGTTTCTGATCATGCACAGTCTTTCATATCTGATTTTTTCTCGCACGAAAATTGTACAAAAAAGGATACACATTACGTAAAAATTGTGCGATCTGTTCCCGTAGAAGAAAAACTTTGGAGCTTGTCCCTTCATAAATTTTCGTTTAGATGTCAGAATCAGCTGTACAAAGTTGTGTACACACTATACGAAAATTGCTCGAAAGTTCTTTGGACAAAAATTCTTGCCGGATTTTCTTGTAGTGTGTACAAGCGCTTAGTTTCCTTCATTTGGGTATTTATTGAACGGGTTGGAAAGTTCTGGTATTTTTTTTATTTTTCAACAGGATTTTTTAGAAAATAGATTTCATGAGGATACTGTTCCTCTCCTACTGTCACTTTTGGACAGATATCAGCAATCACAGAGTTATAGTTACAGTGTCACCTGTTATTGAACTTTAGTATTAAGGGACACCAAAACCAAAAGTAATCCCCTAGTGCAAATACTGTATTTCATTGATCAGGGGGAGCAGCAGGGTAATGGGGTCTTCGAATTCCTTGTTCCGCTCCTGTTGACTGATCTGTTATAGCTGAATCACCTTCTTTTATAGGGATAATCATCACCTCAAGGTATCCAATTTATTCAAAATCATCCAATCCCTTAGTAGTATTTACTCTAACAATTAAATGTTTTATGTAAATGTCCAATCCTGACTTCTTATTTTTTTAGCCAATAAACTGTCACTAACAATTTTTATTTATTTTTTTTAAACCGTTGTCATGCCACGGCCCCATACATGCATGGCAGGTACAATGACCCGCCCTGCATCACATTCCATATTGTATAGAATGAGTTAGTGAGGCAGATTTCACCTTGCTATTGCCAAAGTTACCTGAATAAAGAATAGGATTTCTATTAAAATCCAATTCATGCAAACATAGGCTTGTGCTGATGAAATAATATATGTGTTGATTACCCAGCATGCAAAGGGATGTGCACATAAAAAGAAGAAGTGATCCTCCCAGTCTGATGACTCCTAATAATCAGTTAGAAGCACCCATGTGGGTACCCATAATCATTTTAATAGAGATCCTCATGTGAATCATTTGTTTTATTAAAACTATTCAAATACTTTCAAGCACAGCTCTTCTGGCATATGCCACAGCAAGATTGCCATGGTATAAATTGTAGCTTTGCATTTGCGTACAAGGACATTTAGCTACTAATTTATTTAAAAACAAACATTTTGCTGTCCATAGCTTGGAAATATTTGTTTGCGTGCCCAGGTATTAGTTATAAATCTTTAAGTATTGACAATTAGTAATTATGGCAACTGTGCTACATTGGTATAAGAAGTAGACATGGTTTTGCCAAGAAGGCTTTGGTGCTCTTTCTGCTTTTTGCAGAAAGATCCCACGTCCAATGTTTAATTTCACAGGACCTTGAAAATCCTTGAGAACACAATGGGTCATAAGGGGTCATATGCCACTCCACATCACCTTTGTATGTGGACATTGTCTATCATTTAGGGAAATCCTGTGTTAAACACAAGCAAATACAGATCAACACAGCCAGTCAACTAGTCACACAAAGCTAGGGAGCCAAGAACAACACCATATCTAAGTCTGTGAATTGGATAGTAAATACCAGTAAATGAGACCAGTGGTTATTCTCTGTATTTTTAGTGACTGTTTAGTTCATGTGAAACAGAAATGTGAAATTAAAAATTAGTTGACTTTTCTTTTTTTAGATACAACAATATTTAATGCTCAGATAGAAAGGTATTTTCTAAACGGCAATTAAAATGATTGTCATTGTGTGACACAATGCAGTATGTAGCATTGCCTATACTGTATGCCAATATAGCATAACTAGTACACATTGGTGTGGTCAAATTCATCACATAGATTTTTTTGGAAATTGTAGTAAAATGTTGAAATTAAATGTTGTAAAATTTAGCTTTTTTTTTTTAAAGTTATCCATTAACAGGACCCGATTTGGTCAGCTATTATCAGCTTCACTTAAAGGTGCAGATCAGGCCCTTTCACTGTCATTTATCTTATCTAGTGGCATAAGTCCTCCATGTAGGTATTTACTGTTATGTACATAGATACACCCAGGCTGCAAAAAGCATGACTTCAGGGCTGGATAAGGTAAGTATTTGGAATGAGTGGGAAATGAGAGTGGTTACAGATCTCATAGAACTGGTGGGGTGTGTGATGCTTATAGGGAGCAAGAAAAGCAACCCTTTCCTTTGGGCATAATAGCTGCTGAGACCTTTTCATATACAATAGACCAGTGATGGTGAACCTTGGCACCCCAGATGTTTTGAAACTGCATTTCCCATGATGCTCAAGTACATTGCAGAGTGCATGAGCATCATGGGAAATGTAGTTCCAAAACATCTGGGGTGCCAAGGTTTTCTATCACTGCAATAGACTCTTCCTTTCTTAAAACCCATCACTTTTGTCTCTCTTCATGACTATTTTAAGGCTCCTTCAGCAAACCTAGATTTTTTTCCTCTTTAATGTACATAATCTTTTTAGATACAAATGTACTTGAGTTCAAGATTTATTTCTCTGCAGTACTGAGCACTGATGGATATCGATGGAGCTCCTGTAATAAAAACCATAAATGAAAGGCATACACCTAAGAAAATCATCTATCTTTCAAACTGTTACATACTGACAACACCAAAACTAATGTGATATATAATTTAACATGTAGAGTACGTGTGAGGAAGGGCAAGGTGTTTCCTTCAGGATGTTTCCCTTTAAAAGTAATAAGTCAGTCACATAAACGGGCCTTCCCACATAATTAGACTCCAGCTCTCATCACTGCTGTGAAAGTGTGTGGCGTGTGCTAACAGCTTGCTAAAGTTCAGTCTGTTAACAACACGTGTTTTCCTTGCTAGCATTTGGTGAATGAAAGACAGGATACCATAATTACAAGTGCCGGTTTAAAAATAAGTAAAGTGAGACAGAAGTGTCAGCCTGACAGCTTCTTTCTGCTGGATCTTCTACAACCTGTTTAGTAAATGATAAGTCTCCAGTTAGCGACAAGAAGCGGAGTCCTGCAGAGAGCTTTGATACTTAGTCAAGTGGCGGATATTAATTAAACCAACATGCTGAGCAAACTGCAGACAAATAAAGAATGACCCCAAAGGCTAGAGTTTGGCATCTAGCAGAGAATTTGTTTTTAAGTATTAATTTATATCCTTGACACTGTAAACTGCCCATTATCCTGCTGTTATATTGTTTATTTACTTTAATCTGCTTCGTCAGAGAGGAACACAGTTTTCGCTTAATCTTTGACTCCACAAAATCCTTGAGCCAAATATTACTATAAATATAGCATTTTGTTTTAAACCATATAATATGAACTTGCTGGATAGAGCACAATCAGCAGGATTAAATTATTTTTTATGAAACTGGTAAATTCTACATTGCTAATTCTTATATTAAAAGTGTACCTCTCACCCACATATAACAACAGGACAGCCATATTTGTGGACTGATAAAATATACTACCTCAAATGTACTAAAAAACTAATGACATCACTATGGCATGATACCCAGAGGAGGGCTGGCAGCCTTAGGTCTAGGGGCTAAGTCCAGTCGAGTGGCCCACTGAACCATCAAATCAGCTCACCATCCATGCCCACCTGGTTTTATAACGGATATTGATGTTATGAACAAGACAAACATGATGCAATGTGGTAACATCATTTAATGTTAATAGCAACAAAGGAGATTTAACAAAAATACATGACATTACGCCAGGCGGGGCCTAGGGAGCTCCTGTCATGCAGAGATCACTCTACCTGACAGGGAAGTGACTGTGTTAGTATTGTGCCACCCGGGTGCTATTAACATTAAAAGCTTACTCTGCACACTCATACCACTCCGCTGCACATATACCATTGTGTAGTGGTGACCAGTAGCTGTATACAGTGTCTGGCCCCTACATTAATCCAGCCCTGAGTGCGGCCTTTTTACCCGGCATCAGATCGGCCTGGGGGGCAATTTCCACCCTGCCCCCATTCCCAGTCCTCCCCTGATGATACCAGAGTAACTATGCTTCAGCTTCAAGTGAATTATAAAAGTATTCCAACCCATGCTAAAATCATGTCTTTAGTTCCCAAGTTTCAAAAATGTGTTCAATGTTAGGACACCACTTGAAGTATATAATCGTTCAGTTAACCTTCAAGCCCACTGACTGGTTCAGTGCTGTTATTTTAAACAAAACATATATCCAAGAAAAAAGGACCAACCTTGTAGCAGAAAAGAAGGTTCCAGTACAAGGTAAAAGCGGTTACTTAACTGAAAAAATGTGGCTTGGCCTAATAAAAATTCTTATTTAAAGCGGAGTTCCGTCCCCCCCTTAAAAAAATAAAAATTTAGCAGCTACAAATACTGTAGCTGCTGACTTTTAAATAGTAGAACTTACCTGTCCAGGGAGCCCGCGATGTCGGCACCCGAAGCCGATTTACGCATCGGCTCTCAGGTGTCGCCGCTGCCATCCAGGGTAAGGGAACCCGACAGTGAAGCCTTTCGGCTTCACTGCTGGTTCCCTACTGCGTATGCGCAAAGTGCGCTGTGCTTTGTAATTGGCCCAGCGGCGGAGGAAAAAGGAGGGGGCCGAACTTCCAAGGGACAGCACCGCGGCACTGTCTCCCAGGAAGTGGGGAAGGGTACCTGTCAAAAATAGGTACCCGTTCCCCCCTGAAAGGTGCCGGAGGGGGGAGGAAGCAGATCAGCGGAGTTCCACTTTTGAGTGGAACTCCGCTTTAAGCGTTACATCATAAAGCAGTACAAAATCACCAAACTTCTGCTAAGTATCAGCACCTTCCCCAGTGTCAAGATCACTACAGTGTATCGCACAAACAAAGATGCATAACAAACAGACAACAAAACAATGTACATTCATAAAACATCAGAACGTTAATCGCTTAAATAACCACTTTTACTTTGTACTGGAACCTCCTTTCCTGCTACAGGGTTGGTCCTTCTTTTAAAAACTTGAAGGGGCCTTATTTTTGTTTCTTGCAGATTCTGGGTTAAAGGAAAAGTACAGCCAAAGCTCGTTTGCCTGTACTTCTACTGTGGATCACAGGAGTTCAGTACATTCTGCACTCCTGTGACCCATTTTCAGCAGACAGCTGATCCAGGCTGTGGAAAGATCATGACAATATGGTCGGGATCCTCCCACAACCCTGGACTGGCACCTGGCTCAGCCTTTCAATGAGCCCCACTGAGAGCCTGAGCTAGCCATTCCTGCACCAGCTCTCTGCTCCCAGAGCTCTGGGAACCAATCGATCAGCAGTGTTTGATTGCTCAGTTTTTAGTCTTAAGGGCCATACACACTATAAGACTTTCTGAAGACTTTTTCCTTCAGATTTACCTTTTCTATGTAGTGCAAGGGCCTGCCAGATTGCATACAAATTGAAAGTGTTTAGGTTTGACCTCATATTATATGGTTTTGGTAAGTCTAAAGGAAAAAGTCTTCAGAAAATCTTATAGTGTGTATGGCCCATTAGAGCAGGCGGGGGACAGATGCAGCATCAGATGCTGCATTCACCGAGGTAAGTATGATTCTAAAAAAAATATTTTAAATTATAGTCTAAATGTTTTTCATGTTTCAATTAGAAGGGGGTATCACTCTTGAGCTTTTTATTTATTAATATACAATACACACATGGGAACACCTATGCTATAAGAGGGCAAAGTGAGACTATAAGGTTAATGGAAACCAAGATGAACATTTTGGTGATGACATCTTGTCTCTGAGGTCTGCAAATGGTTTATAAAGCCAGTTGATTAATTAATATACTTTTTAGGGTGGAGCAATTTTGGCTTTCTCCATGGTCAGTAGCAGTAAGAGGCAATAAAGAGCAAGGAGGTGAAGATGAGAACATTTTCTCTTCTTGTTGCTGCTAGGGGTACCATCAGAAAGCAATCCTCACTTAGGGGTTTATTTAACCTCCCTGGCGGTATGATTCTTTCGGATTTTAGGTGCTGAAAGCGGTACCATTATTTTGCTTGTAATTCTTAAGAATGAGCAGCCCAAACCAGCTATTTACATATGATTTTTTTTTTTTTACTGTGCGTTCTTCTTTATAACATCTCGGGTATGATAAAGTTTGAAACACAAAATGATAAATTATAATATAATAATAAATGATAAATAAGTTAAAGTATGTATGTGTATATATATATATATACACGTGTATATATATATATATATATATATATATATATATATATACGTGTATATTATATATATATATATATATATATATATATACATATACATATTATATATATATATATATATATATATATATATATATATATATATATATATACATAAAAAGTACAGTAAAACTGCAGGAAAGGGCACTGGGGGGCAAACTACTGTGAATTTATTTAATTTTGAATTGTATCAGTGTGTTTGGTGTGTTTTACATTTGAATTTGCCGCCGGTTCCGCCCCCTGCGAGTGTCACGTCGCAGGAGACGGAAGCAGGGGCTCACAGAGGATTGGGAGGAAGATCCGCCTTCACACACCGCCGGGATACATCGCTGGATCCCAGTGACAAGGTAAGTAACCACTCTACCAGGATCCAGCGACCTTCCTAGCGGTACCCTGAGTGTAGTTCGGGGTTACCGCTTTTGGCACTGAAATGTAACCCCGAGCCACACTTGGGAATACCACTAGAAAGGTTAATAAAAGGAAATATACTGTGCCCTTTTGAAAGTGCAGTTGCCTTCTGCAAGTTCAGTTGCTTCAGAGCTTAGTAAATGAGATGAAGCTTAACTTTTCAATTAAAGAATACCCAACCTCGTGCATGGAAAATTTAAAAAAAAAGACGCATTTTTGCTTGCACATTATTGGATGATGGAAGTCACAAGAGCTTCTGCTCATTTACTAAGCTCTGGAGCAACTGCACTTTGCAAAGTGCACAGTCTATTTGCCTTTAGTAAATCAACCCCTTAGGCTTATGGCATAAATGGTCCTCAAAGTGTTTTTTTTTTCTATTTTTTTGTACTTTGGAAACAGAAGATAAGATACTGTGCACTCAACGTGGATAATATTTTAGCATACTGCTACAACACAACCATATTTATTTTAGGAAAGATCTATGATGTTGGGAAAAGAGCAGTAATCCACAACAACTAGTGTTCACCGTTTGTCTAATAAACACATTTAGAACAAAGATGGTTTACAATTGGTTTCTAGCACTTTGGGCATTGGTCTTTGTTGTGTAGCGCATGTCTGGAAGTGGTGTAGTGCTATAAATGGACAGATGTGACTGTGAATTAATAATGCTCATGTAAAATCGTTTTTATGTTTTCTGGAGTAGCTGGATAGTTGCAAAGACTTTAAAAAGAAAAGCTTGCTGATAAAGCATGGCTTGTCAGTAGTAAAAACAGTGCTGTGTACAGAAAATGCTTGTTGCTTAGTATACATAGCTGAAGGAGATTTGCATCATATTTTACTTAACCCTTCTACTGAAACCATCATCAAAAGCAGAGGAACCGCTTTTCTGTAAGACTTACATATGCATTGTTTTTTTTTTTTTTTTTTTTTTTAAAAGAGTCATCTGTAATTACCAGTTTGCTGAGCGAATTCCTGCAGGGTTTGTACTCTTGCCATTAGTAAAAAGAGATAAGTTGAAATGTATTAAAATTTCACTGTACAACTGGGAGTTTTTGTTCACAGTAAACGTGTTAATGTTTTTCCATTGCTCTGGTGTTTGTGTTTAAATTTAGAGAATAAGCCCACCGGGGACAATATCATAGGAGAAATCTTGTATGATAGAAGAATTCTTTGGAGAACATATTGAAGAATATATTTTCCAAATGTCTCTTGGTGCAGAGATTTAAATCTCATCTTATTTCTATTCGTATCACAATATTGTAACGCATATTGTTTACACATAGTGGATAGGCTTCTTTTTCGCAATGGGAAGTGTTGCAGGGTTCAGTGATAGGCACAAGATTTAAAATATTAGTAAAGCTACTAAAGGCAAACTATAGGAATATTTTAAGAGCTATGAACAATTTTTTCAGCAACCTAATGGGCTGAATTTAAACATCACACACTTAATTTTTCTTGTCTTTTCACTTTTCAGGCTATGTCCCTAAGGGGCTTATAGATTACTTACTACTTCAGCAACTAGTAACCTAATGCATAGCATAAACTGGCCATACATGGTCAGATTTTGGTCTTTCTGTTTAGTTACCTGTGACACTGCAATGTGAGGGCCTAAATAAATTATCCATTTATGTGATATCCTGTTCTGTCTGTAAACATGTACACTATTTTTTGCTAAGTTTTGTGGTCCAAAACAGTGGCCCTCAACCCTGGCCTACAGGGCCCACTAACAGGCCAGATTTTAGGTATTACCTTGGGGAGATGCAGACTAGAGTACTGCAATCACTGAGCAGCAAATGATATCACCTGGGATGTATTTCAGTTATCTTGCAAACCTGGCCTGTTAGTGGGCCCTGTAGGCCAGGGTTGAGGACCACTGGTCTAAAAGATCAAAATCTGACTGTGCATTGCCATCTTAACCTTTTTGCTTTGAATAAAAAAAAAATGATTGCCAAAAAGATGTAAACAAAGAAATAAAAAGGCATTTATAATATTTAATATCTTCCCCACACTGTTCCCTGCAGACCCACTGCACAGCAATCCAGTTCCATTTTCTCTTTAAAGTTGAATGATGCTCAGAGTAATCCCACTTCAGGTGAGCCCAGGGCATCAAAGACTCACCTCCAGGGGATGTGTCATCACGCCAGTCAGGTTCACAGTACACGTCATTAGATGAGTGATGGTCTGTCCAGCAGTAAGGCCCCTTTCACACAGAGTGGACTCTTTTGAGACCATCAGGGGATTTGTCCACTGATCCCCTGCTGATCAGAGAAGAGTGGGCAGATGACTAATTCATGTCCCCTTCTTTTTTGCAAATCCAAAAGCAATATTCCTCATGCACACATTCCTAAAAATGTCTGTTCGGTAATGCTGGGCACTGTAATGACCACAGGCTGGAAACTGTTGAGAATCAGAGAGAAGAAATGTCATCAGCACACCAAGGATTCCTCAAACGTTCAAGATCACATGGTACACATACGTCAATGTTTCAGGGCCATGCAGGGTCCTTTCGGCAGGCCAGTTGGCCCTGCATGGCTCTGAAACGTTGAAGTATGTGTACCATGTGACCTAAAATGAAAGCTTTGGACCCTTTTGAGGAATCAGTGCTGTACTGATGGCACTTCCTCACTCTTAATTTTTGCAGAACAGACATAAACAGAGCCCCCAGTCTGTTCACTAGATGAGGATGTAAAGGGCAGCTCTCGCGGTCAAGGGTAAATAAATTTTTTAAAACAGGGAGGAGGAAAGGGATGTCAAAAAAAGTGAAATTGGGCTTTAAGATCCCTAGCATCTTCATATTTGCGGTTAACACTCATGAATCAGAGTAGTCAACATTGTGGAAGCCCATTTTTTATCCAGCAAATTCACATTTGTACCATCTGTATATATATATATATATATATATATATATATATATATATATAGAGATTAGATCAGCTAAATGTAAATAATTTACTGAATCAGTGCACACCAATATTTCTAATCATAATGGTACACGGGGGCTGCCACCCACAACTAATGCAGAAGCACAGTGATTGTACTTTACTGTCCCTATCTCTCTCATTTATAAGTTTGTCCCTCTGCTCAGACTGGTTGAGAACAATACAAGATCTACGTGACTTATCCTGTTAAGTTGTTGAAGTCAGGCACTCTGAGAGCCATTAGAGAGCACATCAAAATCTTTAGTGCGAAATACCATTCCAAAATCATTGTGCAGCTGCCACATTCAGATGTAAAGTTACATCAACCACTGTTTACAGTTAAACTTTGCAATGATAACTTAGAGTATGTACTTCCTAAAAATATGCTCTAGTTTCCCTCTGAAGGCCTTACGTTCAGAGAGAAAACAAGTGTTGGATTGTGTTGATGATGAGCCTATTTGTGATATATTATTGGTGCCCTACTGCATTTCAAGTGTATCTCATATCTAGAGTCATCTTCACTAATACAATTTGAAAAGCTGCTAATACACTTATATTTCTCCATGGCATTACAGAAAAGGATTGCTAATGTAATAGAAAAGGATATTGTTGCGGGAAAGTGACAGCTATCTGGAAGCTGCTGTTTTGTTATCAGTGGTAGCATACTTATAGGACCAAGTATGAGCTGAACAAGTAGGCTGTGACAAATCCTTACGAACAGGAATCGACAGACAACATTCATACAGCCACACAAAAAATATCTGCACACAATTGGATGTTTAAAGCAAGCACGGGCTCACTTCGCTTCACTGTAGTATATTGCTTCCTTTTATTGACCTACATTTTGTTTTGCATATAAATCCTCACAACTACAAAACTAAATTTGAAATGGTTAAAGTCAGTGGTCCTCAACCCTGGCCTACAGGGCCCACTAACAGGCCAGATTTGCAAGATAACTGAAATACATCCCAGGTGATATCATTTGCTGTTCAGTGATTGCAGTACTCTAGTCTGCATCTCCTCAAGGTAATACTTAAAATCTGGCCTGTTAGTGGGCCCCGAGGACCGGAGTTGAGGACCACTGGTTTAAGTGACCTGACCACGCTTGTAAGCATTAATAAACTAACTGGTTTGCTTAGGACCAACTTTGAAATGAATAATGCAGTAAATGGATCATACCTATTTTACCAGGAATTGAATAAATATTTAACAGTTTTAGAAATTTTCCAACATATTGATACATTTCTGTGCATAATAATGATCATGTATGGTATCTACAGCAGCTGGTGTTACTTAGGATTAAGCCCCTTTGTGGTCATGTATTGCATTGAATCAGCAAATAATGCAATGTGTATATTAGGTTAAAATAGCAAGAATTCTACAACCCTCACTCCGCTCCCTAGTATTAATCTACTTAATGATGTCGACTTCACTGACAGCCTGTGTTACAAAACTGCTGAAAAGACAGTGGGACAGAGGCATGTCTTTAAAAACCCATACAAATGAGCCCATCAAATGAGCCATGATTAAGGCCTGATGGTCAAAATGCATTGGATTTTTATTTTACTGTTGTTTGTATGCTAAAATAAACAATGTTTTGGCAGATGTCCATAGCACCAGCCTTTCCCTTTTTTTGTATGGATTACATGGAGGTTTATAGAGACCTCACAGGCTGGGTTCTGTAAATTGAGGCTCACCACACATTGCATAGGAGGTAGTAGCTCAGATGCACCTGTTTCAGGTCTATAAAAATACTTGAGCCCATTTTGGAGTGGTTGTGCTTTTGAGTTTACCCTAATTGAATACGATGGAGTAAATGGGCAGCATTTAGCAGTGGTACTCTCCAGTGATTTCTTGGTGACACTTCTGACGTTATTTTTTAAAAAACAAATACATCAAAAAGGTTGTCTATTTTCTTTATTCCCCCAAAGATTTCTAGGTGGGTGGGAACTAAAGCGCAAAATAGTCCTGAAGCACTTACATGACACATCGTAATTACAATTGGCATAACTGCTACTGCATATACCTTCCAGGGGATCATAGGTACCAAGTGCTTAAGTTACTTAAAGTTTCTATATAGTTTCAATGCACCTTGAAGAATGTGTTGAACCAACTATAGGATAACAAAATTGAAACATTATCCTTCCTGTTTTAAATTATTGTTAGCAAAATTAGGCCTAACATTACATGTGGCATTTCAGAAAGGATAGGGCTGCTTCTCAGAATCCTAACTGCCTTTAAACACTAGTCTGCAGGTTTCCTTTGCCATGTGTATTATTGTGAGTCTAGACCAGTGATGGCAAACCTTGGCACCCCAGATGTTTTGGAACTACATTTCCCATGATGCTCAACTACACTGCAGAGTGCATGAGCATCATGGGAAATGTAGTTTCAAAACACCTGGGGTACCAAGGTTTGCCATCACTGGTCTAGACTATGAAAGGCACCCATGTAACCAGGTATTTGAAGGAAATCATGCCTATTATTACACTAGAACTAGTTAATTTCAGTCTGAGTGTGTAAGAACATGCATTATTCCATGACAGACTTCAACGGCTGTTTTCCTTAGAGAGGTTGTGCTGTTCTGTACTGTCTCTTCTGACCTTCCTTAAACACCTGAAACAAACATGCTGATCTGCATACTGGCCTACCTGCCTTTACACTATCTGCTGTGTAAAATCCAGGTATTTCTTGAAAAGGAGGTTCACTATGGAAAAAAAAAAAAGAAAAGCCAACTGCTACAAATCCCGTAGCCGTGCTGTGCTTTGTGAATGGTTCCACAATCTTCTGGGACCTGTGACGTATCCCAGAAGACTGTGTGGGGGCAATCTGAGCAGAAGTGGGAGCGGGTACCGGTCAAAACTTGCTATCTGCTCCTCCCCTAAAAAAATGACATGTAAAATGTGACAGGGGAGAAGGGGAGGAGGACTTAAAGCAGAACTTCCTCTTTTGGGTGTTGTTCCACTTTAAATCACTTAAAGAATATTCAGTCAATTTACTAAAGAAGTTAAGAATCTTTGCTTAAAAAGTGTGTAAATGTTCACATCAATTATCCAATAATGTAAAAAGCAAATATGTGTGTGTGAATACTTTTCACGTTATTGAATATAGGACATTAATATTCACACAATTCTTTTCTGTGAAGATTCCCAACTGCTTTAGTAAACCAGCCTCATGTTTTCGTTAACTGTGCTGCCCAAGCCATCAAGATACTCCCTTTTTATTTTCAAACCTTCACTGGTAAACATTACAGCTGGGTTGGGTAGGAAGATCATCGTGAGATGTGTGCGCAATGCTTAGCAGTCTATAGCAATAGTAGCATTGGAGGTAGAAGCCAATATAGGCCGATGGACACCATAGTAACTAGTACTTGTCTGTCTCATGTTTACTGACCATTTTGCAAAGCAAAACTCATCTTAGAGTTATGTGATTACACTTGATGAATGAATGAAGCAGAGGCAGGGAGATGCATGCCTACATGTTCTCCGGTACAGCTTTCTCTCCAGCAAGTCTTTGGAAGAACTGGGATCAGCATAGTAGTGACATCACCAAATCTCACTTGAGACCCCATAAGAATAGAATAAGACAGCAGAGGGTGAGATATGCTTTGGATGGTCCCATACTGAGAATTTACAGCTATGAGGCTACATAACAAGGGGGCCTAGGCACAGCCTATGTAAGGATGTGCTTGGATACTTTTCAGGAGGAAAAAAGTAAATTTTTCAGGGTCCCGCTTAGCCACAATCAACCTTTCTAGATCTTCCTTTTAAAATAACAAATCAGCACCTTTTAGTATTGGTCCACTTTACCCTTTGCTTCATTTACTTGTTGATTATAAGCTAGTTAGGTTATGTCGTTTCAGGAATATTTTATTTGTATGTTTCGCCCGAGGGCCTAAGGAGTTTTCATATAGACACAATTCTCTAACTTGAGATGTTCAAGGTACTGAAACTTATGCCATGGGGGGCTTCCAGGAGTTGTCCCCTGATACAGGCTACACATGGTAACCTGTGTATGGTAAACTGTGACACATTGATTAGTCCATACATGCCTATGTATATCTGCTCCCTTTTTAAAGCACACACACAAAACATGATGTTAAAACAAATGCAGCGTACAGGAAAGAGTTAAACTCAGACTGTCCCTTTGTAACTTTCCTGCATGGCACAGCAGCACAATTAATTACAGAGTTCATTAATTAGCAAACATATTAAAGAAAGACACCATTACTGACAAGTGCAGACGTGATATATCATCAAGTCAATAAACTATTGAACATGGAACTGGACCTTTCAGCAAGATCTCCTTTCTTCCTCACTGTTAACCTACAGACACATATATTATTCCTGCTTCATCAGCAGTTGTCGTTGGTAATATATTTCTTATTACTATTTCCTTTAATCAGGAATACATACTTATATAGCTTGGAAAATGAGCGATCGAACAGTTTACATGATGGAGGGGGTGCTGTAAGTACCGTGTTTGACAGCATAATTTATTTCATGCAAGGGACTGGTTTTTAACAGCGGCGTTACAGAGAAGATATAAACTAATGCTTGGATGAGGATAACTTACTGTGCTGCAGCAACCTCAGAAGTGTGTGCATAGCACGATATAGAGAGCAGAGCATTGCTAAGAAACCAAAACTTGCATAATACAGGGGTGGGCCACAATTACTCTCAGTCTTCATCTCAGTCATCATAGATATCATATGGATAAAGTTTAGGTTTCCTAAATAAACCATATTCAAATAAGAAGACTGAATTTTAAATATTTTTTTTTTTAAGAAGACAATGGTATGTTTTAGGGAAGGGCTTTTTGGTTTCTCTTGGACACCAATACCATAGCCAGAATAGTTCTTATTTTATCCCTTGCTTTTTCTCATCTAAAGATTTGAGTGATTTTTATAGTCCCTCTTTCACAATTAGGGGTTCCAAGGAGCATTTGCTTTTTTTTTTCTTTTGAGGTCTATTTTCTATAGGATGTTCACCTGCTTCCACAGTCTCTATTTTACAGTTGTAAAATACCAAAGTTTAAACATCGTATGAAAATGCCAGAAGCATTGCTGCTATAAACTTGAAGATAATTTGGTCGTCCCTTTCAAGAGGTTAGGCTTAGCAAGCTTAGTCCCACCCAGTGCCATTTACTCCTCTAGTCCTTGTATAAAATCTATCAGACACATTTCCTGTCTATATACATAGGCAAATAATAATTTTGGATTGGGAGATGGGAGTTAAAAGGACACAGGATCTGTACCTAAATCAGAAATTATGAATAGCATAAACAAAGCAGTAAAATTGCATATACATTTAAAATCATTTTGCTTTATAAGAGCAATTTAAAGGTCATTGATTTTCATAGGGAATACATATTATTCACAACATATCGTATAAACACAATGGGGCTTATTAATGAACAGTACAAGGCGCAAAGTGTTAGGAAAGGTTACCTTTTGCAACCAATCAGAGCTTGCTTTGCTAAAGTCATAGCAGAACTAGATGGATTCCATTTTTTTGGTAGGAATATTGCACTTTACATTCACAACATTTACATGCTCTATAGATAGTGATGTGAGTCTCGCGCTGTCTAGAGGAATTTTTTATATATAGCACCCCTTATTGCTGCGTATACCGTTCTGTGAACCAGACAGTTTGCAAACAATTAATTTAAGCGCTGTACCTCCCCCTTTAAATTACTTATTTACATGCTCTGATTTATAATATTTAGTATTATTTTTTTTATTTATTTATTTATTTCAGGTACTTATACAGCTCTGTCAATTTACGCAGCGCTTTACATATACAGTGTACATTAACATCAGTCCCTACCCTCAAGGAGCTTACAATCTAAGGTCCCTAACTCACATTCATACATACACATACCAGGGCCAATTTATACAAGATCCAATTAACCTACCAGCATGTCTTTCGAGTGTGGGGGGAAACCGGAGTACCCGAAGGAAACCCACGCAGGCACAGGGAGAACATGCAAACTCCAGGCAGGTGGTGTCGTGGTTGGGATTTGATATTATGTACTTGGAATGTGTAAAACACATATCAAATACCAATTTGCCAAAATACAAATATATTTTAACTCTCTACAAAGTTAAAGCTAAACTCCAAGCATCAAAATATGTAAACATAAATGTAAATTTATTTTATATATAATTAACATAATTACCTGATGTGGGAGTGAGGAGCAGCACTAAAAGCTAACCAGGCTCTATTACATTTGCTGACAGGAGGAGAAAGCAGAGGGAACAGTGGTTTTGATAAAGCATGTTTATTGTGTGAAACGCCTCAACCTGTTCCTCCCCTGCCTTCATGCTCATCTTGTTGCTTTTAATGATTTCTGAATAAAGCCCTCAGCCATCTGATTTTCTCATTCAAGCAGAGTGAAAAGGGTTGAAGACTTATCAGTGTTTTGCTACATTTTAATTGTCCAGTCAGCAGCTGGGGATGGTGACCTCACTGTATTTCTGAACTCAAACAGAGAAAGTGGTGTCACCCTCCGGGCTGCACTGTCTAGCAAATGTATATGATTCACAAATGTTACTGTACAGATTGCAAATCTTTTGGCAAGTAAAGCTGGCCATAGATGGATCTTTTTTTTATTTTTTATTAACCAGCCGGCTAATCAAAAACAAAAAAACAAATGGATTCCCCCATCCACACATTCGAGGTGAATAGAGGAATCCTCCTGCTGCACTACACTATTGTATTCTGACAGTGGGGACTCCTCAGCTACTACAAGCAAAAAGAACAAAGAAAGGGCGCACCGACCTAGCGCATTATCCTCAATAAAAGGCTTTATTTATGTAACATTAAAAAATGGCTACTCACAGACATAGATAAACATAAGGCGTGTCAAGCTGATTTGCTCAATTGTCCGTGTTTAGTCCATATAATCGTCCATGACCGATGAGATGACTGACGCGTTTCGAGGCATAGCCTCTTCCTCAGAGCCACTGTGTCATGACTGTCTCTTTGATTTCAGTAGTGAGGTAGTGACCCAGCCACTACCCCCAAGTGGGAGTGTCCCTCCCCCGGGGGGAGTGACTGGAGCACCACCCCACCCACTTCTGTGGCATCATTAGTAATATACAGTGGCATACATTGATCATGCAAGTGCAATACAAATGCTGGAATATATACGTGAAATTAAAATATATATGCATAGAAACAGTGCAACAAGGAAAACAGTGCAACAATAAAATAATCTGGATAAAAACCACCATAAACAAATACTACCATAAACAAATACTAAAAATGGATAAAAACTGATAAAAATGCTTGCTGGGTGCACTTAAAATCATTGTAAACATTCCATAGAATGACAGCAAAGGTTAGCTAATATAATCTATCAATAATCGATAGTTCCCCCACAATATTTCCCATTACCTTCGCTGTCTATTGTGTCTAGTCCAGGCTAGATTTTTGTTTATACTTGATGATGTTCTGCTCTCTGTTCTCCCAGGAGATTCCAGAAACTCTGTAAAAGAGAGTCCTACTGGATATTCACTCTGGGGTCCCTAGCACCAGGGGGCATAAATGAGGATATAGAGATCCATGGGATTCTATAGGATCAATGGGGCATACCAAATCGATAGCCCCACCTGTCCTCATGCACTCCTCACTTTACAGGCCTGATACAGGTGTTATATGGCTCGCCTGTGCCATGATCACCCTTTATTCGGTCTATCTCATCTCTGCTTTTTGTGATATATATATACATATTTTTGATATATATATTTTTGATAATTTTGATAATTTTGTTAACTTTTTAACAATAATTTTTAGACAAATTCTTTTAATTGTTTCATTTATCTGTCTGGTTTCTATTCCCAGAGCTGCGTTCAAAGATGCGGCTCCTAAGTTCTAGAACTACATCTAAAATTATGGTCCCATTCAGTTTGCAATGAGTCATACAGTCTTGGGTTAGTCATAAACCTGCGACTGTTAGTGAACAAAGAGATTAGTTCACCTAGTTGAGAGGATATGTTTTCCTTAAACAGTCCATCCTTGGGTCATTTTCCAAAAAGGTCCACTCGTTCACCTATACATTCTCCTTGGTTATTAAATTCACATTGATTCTAACAGTTTTCTCTATACTGTGACTGTATTAAGTATCTATTTAGATAGTGTGGTATATTCATATACGTGTGAGATACTTGTTTTGTATCTACAAGCTTTAGACCCTTGATTGAATCAGACGGGGGTCCCATCAAACCCATATGCATTTTATATAGAGGAGTTGCTGCGTGCATGTGTGGCTGCGTATGTACATGAGCCTGCATGCCCCTTGTGGGTTTTGTACGTGGTTGTGCATGTGTGCCCACACGGGTATACAATAGGACTACATCATTATTAGTAATTGTATGTAGCAAAAATATACACATGGATAAATGCAATCTTCTTGATTCCATCAAAGATATATAGTGGCCTAAATATAGTTTTTAATCAAGTATATAGAAGGGTGGAGGCTTTCTAAATAGAGATATTGGCACAATGGAGTTCCGAATTCAGGAATCTACAGAAGCGCCTAGAGGGTTAACAAAGTGGGATGTGATGTCATGTATTAGGGGCGCTGATGGCGTCTGTTGGGCCAATGCAGAGATAGAGGGAGTGGCCCGAGAGACAGACCGCCCCGCTGCACACAGTACCTCGACTCCCGAGATACAGGAAATGACGTCGGCGGAAGTGACGACAGGTGGAACGCATGACGCAACAACCCGGAAGTCGGGTAGCGGCGTGCGTTCCACGGAGCCGGTGATCGGTACAGCATGACCGATCGGCTCCAAGTTACATTATTATCTATGCCCCACTCGTCCCATGAAGTTGGGGAGTGGCCGATCGGCCTCCTAACCCCCCCCCTCTCTGATCTCTCCTATTCAGTGGGGATCCCCCCAGCCTTCCATCCCTCCCCCTATTTCCATCCCTTCCCCCAGTATGATGGAATCGCCTGGGAGAACAGAGAGCAGAACATCATCAAGTATAAACAAAAATCTAGCCTGGACTAGACACAATAGACAGCGAAGGTAATGGGAAATATTGTGGGGGAACTATCGATTATTGATAGATTATATTAGCTAACCTTTGCTGTCATTCTATGGAATGTTTACAATGATTTTAAGTGCACCCAGCAAGCATTTTTATCCGTTTTTATCCATTTTTAGTATTTGTTTATGGTAGTATTTGTTTATGGTGGTTTTTATCCAGATTATTTTATTGTTGCACCGTTTTCCTTGTTGCACTGTTTCTATGCATATATATTTTAATTTCACGTATATATTCCAGCATTTGTATTGCACTTGCATGATCAATGTATGCCACTGTATATTACTAATGATGCCACAGAAGTGGGTGGGGTGGTGCTCCAGTCACTCCCCCCGGGGGAGGGACACTCCCACTTGGGGGTAGTGGCTGGGTCACTACCTCACTACTGAAATCAAAGAGACAGTCATGACACAGTGGCTCTGAGGAAGAGGCTATGCCTCGAAACGCGTCAGTCATCTCATCGGTCATGGACGATTATATGGACTAAACACGGACAATTGAGCAAATCAGCTTGACACGCCTTATGTTTATCTACGTCTGTGAGTAGCCATTTTTTAATGTTACATAAATAAAGCCTTTTATTGAGGATAATGCGCTAGGTCGGTGCGCCCTTTCTTTGTTCTTTTTGCTTGTAGTACCGGTGGACGACCCCAGTCCGTTAAGGGCAGCAAGACAGTAGCCATCTAAGAAGCCATTTGTCAGTCCCGTGAGGAGTGTGGTTGAGGGGCTTGGATACCAAGCGCAGGAGAAGGGTGGTTTCACCTTATTGTTTTTTGGGACTCCTCAGCTGTCAGAATACAGTGACCAGCCCAGGCAGCCGATTAGCTGCAGCACTGATCGAACACAAATTTCCCAAAAAGCCTGTTTCCCACAAACCGGAATGGCCATAGATGGATCAAAATTCTGTCGGCTGATTTAGCCAAATTTTGATCCATCTATGGTCAGTTTCAGGCTGGAATTCAGCTTTAAATTAGCAGCCAGTAGTGAACTGACTAGACATTTGTATTCTTTTTTCTTCATCCCTATACTAATCCTTCAAAATTCCAGTAAATAAAAAGCTTTACATATTGAACAGTTACAGTATGTACTCCTGGTTATAATAAATATCATTTCTTTGGAAACTTGATTTGATATATTACAGGCTCCACGAGCTTAGTGTTTGAAATTTCCTTCTTGTGTTGCCCATAAAAAGTACCTTTTAAATGTTCGTAATCTCCAGCTTTTGCTGTTTTCAGTTCCATGAGAACACAGCGAATACCTAACTCAGAAACAGCTTTGATGCCATGTTAACCACATAGTTGAAAGCAATATATGCCAAACAAAAATGACACATAAAACATTACGTGTGTGCAGAGATTTTATGTTATCTGGTAACTCGCGTATGTTATAAACTGAAGGATAAAATGGTCTTCGCGTTGTGAGTATAGTCAGATTACTTTTCCTTGGTGTGTTCAAAACTGCCCAAAAGTATTTTTTGTACATGTCATATTGTTACTGGTTGCTTTAATCAGTGTGACCATAACATAGTATGCAATCTTTTTCAGTATATGTGATCTATTGGACCAGCAATTTACTCTAACAAGTGTACATAAAGTTTTGGCTGTTTAAGGATAAGTGTACTTTTATTGCACTATCCTTTTTAGGTCCCCTTCTTTAGCTTTTGTGTTATTTAGTATACTTTATCAGAAACATCGCCCTATGGAAAAGTCAGTTTATTTAGTGCGCATGCAAAAAATACAATGAGGGACTGGAGAGAATTTGAAGACAGGGTGTGGGATATTGGGCCAGCTGCACACTGATGGTGACCCTCAGGGCTGCTGTTAGAAATTATGGGGACCCATACAGACTTCCTTACAGGTCCCCTCCGAAAATATCAAAAATATTATTTTAGGACAAAACCCACTCAAGTGAATAGCGTTGCAGGGTATTAGTGTGGGGTTAAAGCAGGCGGTGAGGAGGCTGCCTGTCAAATACTCTCTGAAGAGGGATCCGAATGCTGACTGCTCCTCAGAGAGCAAAGCATATGGGTACAAGCTCTTAATTTTTTTAACTTTTTTTTAAGAATTTTTTTTTTTTTAACTTTTTTACCTGCTTTGTTGAGAGGCTTTGGTGAAATATCAGGGGTCTAAAAAGTCCCCTGATGTCTCACATTTGAGACAGAAAAAAGGACTGAGGACATAGATTCATACCAGTCCCTTTCTCTGCAGCCTCAGCTGAACAGGAAATGGATGAATGGGAACCCCCATAGTTTACTAAGCTTCAGTGATGAATGGACACAGGAGAAATTGGTACCAATCACTCACTCACTCACCCCTGGCCTACCGGCCCCCTTTCTCTATCCTAAATCAGATCTCTCTATGTGCCTACAGCAGCTGAGAAGCCAGCAGCAATGCAGGGGGGAACACACAGGAGGCCAAACAGCAGTAGAACCAATGCCCCCTGTAGTGCAGCTGGAGAGAGTAAGCTGGCAGCACTGCAGGGGGATCCACAAGAGCCACTAGACAGTACAGCTGGCCCTCCTGCTTGGCAGGTGCCCAGGCCCTCCTTTGGAACTGAGGGGACCTGGGCCCAGTACAGGAGGCCAACTGTACTGCCTTATGAGTGGCCCTGGTAACCCATGAGGTATAATTAGAATTTAGGTTAAAGTACATGAAAAGGCAATATTTTAAAGAAAGGTAACATATCACTGGAAAACATGCACATGTATCCATATGTTTTCCTTTTAACATTCTGCAAGTACAGAAACATAACTGTTGAACCTCCAGGCTTATGGTGTACTCTTTCTTCTGTGACATGACAACACCCCTCTGAAGCACGTAATGTCAGGTCTGTCTACTTAAAAAGTATCAGTAGATCCAGAGATATTGACAGTTGACTTGTCCTGTAAGTCAAGCCTAATGCTATTCCCTCCCAATCTTTTATTGGTCAAAAAGGCTGCATTTACAATAAAAACCAATAGGGATGGTCAGCAGGCAAGAGAAAATGGGAGCTATGTTAGACTTTTACAGGAAAACTTTGATTTTGCAAATAAAGCTACTTAGAAGTTCAAATTTGCATCAGTTTTCAGTGATGGTATTTTTTTGTTTATGTCTTTTTTAATACTGTTCTCAGTTTTAATTGCCCAGGTTTGAGACAGTTGTACTTTGAGCTATTAGGGCTGTCTTGCTAAAAAATAGTGACTAATGGGTGTAGAATGGCAAAGATCTTTGCATTACATTTTTTGTTAATAAAGTCAATTTTGTAATCGTAATAAGTCAGTAGGGGTGATTTGCTAAAGGAGAAGCAGTAGCTCACATATCTTTTTGAATAAAGCGAAGTTGTGTTGGTTTCAAACATCCAATCATATGCAACAAAAATCCTGTTTTTTTATTTTTTTTTTATTTCTCCTTACATGTGACTAGGTATTCAAAGCAAACACAGCTCCACCTTATTCACTAACCTTAATAAACATTCACTTTGCTAAGTGCTTCTTCTCCCTAAGTAAATCAATCCCATTAACTCTGCTTTTTTGCATTCAGCCCATGTAAACCAGGTCAGCTTGGCACCATACTAATATATGAACTATGTATATGATTTCTTACAATGTTCTTAGATAACCTCATAGCTTTTATTTTGTTTATCGGTTTTAATGTTATGACAGCCACTCGAAGCTAAGACTCTCTTAAGTATTAAAGCAGTGCATCGGAAATGTGCTTTTTCCATTTTTTGTGTCCCTGCAAACAACACTAATAGGTGATTACACTGTGTTTCCATAAGCCACAATATCTCATACATATTGTAAGAGCATCAACTGTGAAATGGACATCTCGATCAATGACTCTCTCTTTCCTCTTCTAGGCCATCCGATGTACACTTGTAAATTGCACATGCGAATGTTTCCAGCCTGGGAAGATTAATCTGAGAACCTGTGACCAATGTAAACATGGCTGGGTGGCACATGGTAAGAAACATACTTGTGCTATTTGTTTGTCGAAGGCTTAGATATTACTGACCAAGTTCTGTCACTGGTGGTTATTTACTAAAATTGGAGAGTGCAAAATCTGGCGCAGCACTGCATAGGAATTAATCAGATTCCAGTTTTATTGTCAAAGCTGGGATGAACAAGCTGAAAGTTAGAAGATGATTGCCTACCATGCACAGCTGTACCAGATTCTGAGTGCAAAAGTTTTAGTAAATCTCGAATACAGATGCCTGACAATGATTTGACTAATACCATCAAAGGGCCTAATGTATGATAGAATAACATTTTCCTAATTATGGGCAAACTTCTTTCCCCTCTTTTTTTTTTTAAGTAAGGTCCATTATTGTCATTTGTTGTCATGCCTGGACAATCCCTTAACATTGTGGAGTTGATTTACTAAAACTGGAGAGTGCAATCTAGTACAGCTCTGCATAGAAAGCAATCAGCTTTTAGGTTTTAGGCCAGGTTCACACTGGTACGACACAACTGTTTATGACTGTCGATCTGACTTTGCCCTGCGACATCAGTCCTACATCGGTCCTACTTCCATCCGACTTGAATGAACAGGATATGATTTTGTTTAGACTTTGAGATAGTCCGACTTGTCCTTTGACCATTTAAAACAATCCCAGCATGACATTAAAAGAGAAGTATTGGATTTTTTTTCCCCCCATTTATACCTATCTAGGTGGATGCAGCATCGATCCGAACACCACCGATCGCTTGGTTCTGACAGCTCCCCGAGCAGAGAGCTGGTGACTGTCAATCAGCAGCTCCCTTCTCTGCATCCTCCTCGCTCATTGAAGCGCTAGACTGTGGAGGGGCAGGGAGTGGCTGGCTTAGACTCTCAGTGGCTCACTGAAAGGCTGACCTGGGTGTGGGTCCAGGCACCTGGCCGATCCCAACTCCGTGGTCATGATGACGCGGTGTCTAGACCGACTTCTGTGATGTCAGCAGAGAGTGGACTTCAGCTGCTCTCTGCAACAGAACAAACTGCATTCCTGTGATCCTTAGGAGATGAACAGCCAAACTAGCTTTAGCTGTACATCTCCTTTAATTCCTTTTCCTGCTGCTGTAATTACCATGTCGGATGTCCCATGTGGTATGGTTAGATTCCGACTTTGATCCAACTTCAATGATATTGAACGGGCTGAAGTAATACCAAAGTAGTGCACAAACCTTTTTTAAAGTTAGACCAACCTGTGTCAGACCAATTAAGATGGCTCTCATAGGGAAGCATTGATTTGTAAATGTCATGTGGCATGTGCTCCCAAAGTCGGAGCGTATGTCGCACCAATGTGAACTGGGCCATATAGTCAAAGCTTAATTGAACAAGCTGAAGTTAGAATGATTGCCTACCATGCACAGCTGCACCAGATTTTGCACTCTCCAGTTTTAGTAAATCCCCCCCAGTATGTGCTGAGAATTGTGAACGTCTTAAATGCATCTGCAATTGGTC
The DNA here is from genome assembly GCF_965119305.1 of Pelophylax lessonae. NCBI lineage: Eukaryota > Metazoa > Chordata > Amphibia > Anura > Ranidae > Pelophylax > Pelophylax lessonae. The sequence goes on from NC_138768.1 coordinate 414,153,809, forward strand.
AATCCAGCTAGTGCAGACTTTTCTAGTTAGAGGTCTAGACTGACTGACGGGCCTTTAAATGCTTTAGGAACTAAGGCCTGTTACATTAATTTCTTTCACATACTTCAACAAAACACATTTTATCAGCAAAAAGGGGGGAAAGATTAGATCCTCTGACAAGTTACTATTAATGTTTGTGCTTCCTGTCCCAGTGACAGCCAATCCTCTCATTTTTGTCTTGTTGTCACAGATATAGAAGGTGAGTTGGAATCTTTCCAATGGGGTCATGGACAGGAATAAAAATTGACAGAGGTATTTACTCTTCCCAAGACTATCAAAAACTAAGGAAAAGAAAGTTCAGGCTAAGGTTAGGCTTTAGCATCTTTATATGTGTATGCTTCTTACTGGGTAAGAACCTGTTATTTGAACTCTGAAAAGAAAATGAAGGCACTTTCAAACTCAAAAACAAAATTTTATTAGGTTTCAGCCCACCGATTCTTAGATATTGGGACTGTATTAGATTTCTTTTTTTAAGCTTTTTTTTCCGGCACCACCTGGTGATTTAATCTGTTATTTTCAACTTCCTACATACTTAAGCTGTTAGAGAGTTAAGACGGACCATTTTACACTGACAGGGGTGCTTACAATGTTTTTTTTTTTTATTTATATAAAACCTTTGCTGTAGCTGCTTATATAGTTTTAGCTGGAGTTCAGCTTCAATTTGTTGGTCAAGTCCCTCTAAATCTGCTAGTAAAATGCTACCCTCGCCCCAGACTGACAATGATGCTGTCCAAAGGTATCTGCCTTATTACTTCATCCAGAATGCATACACCCTAAGAAGGAAGTGTTTTACTTCCAGGATCACCAGGTGAAATTAAGAAATAAAATGCCTAAAAAGAAAACCAATGCAGCCACCACATCTAAGAATTGGTAAGCTGCAATTGAATCCATTTTTTGTTTTTGGCTTTATTACTGCTTTAACTTTTACTTTTTTTTCGAATGGGCAGTTGGTACAATTTTTTGACAAATACCGATGGTAAAAAGGTAACAAGTGCACATATAGAAGAATAAAACATATTGGCTGGCCACCTTATCTGATAGATCTAGCTGATATCTTAAGGATAACAATTGATTTACAACGCTATGTCACAATTATTAAAGCGGTAGTATACCGCTTTTTGTGACTTTTAACTACAGGTAAGCCTATAATAAGGCTTACCTGTAGGTACAATTAATATCTCCTAAACCTGCACGGTTTAGGATATATTTGCACTGCATGCAGCCGCTGACGCGAGCGGCGCATGCGCTCTGAAGGTCTGGCGGACCTTCAGCATTCCTTGCCGGGAAGTGCCGGAAAATTACTCCCGCGTGCATGCGCGGGAGTGACGTCATCGTGGCTCCGGCCACTCACAGCGCCGGAGCCACCGAACCCGGAAGAGACGCTGAGGGATCATGTCAGCTCCCACAGCGGTGTCCGGGGTCCATGTCGGGACTTTGTTCTAAGGTAAGTATTTCAAATGAGCTAGTATGCGATGCATACTAGCTCATTATGCCTTTGTCTTGCAGGGTTTTTTTTTTTTTTTTTGTATACTACCGCTTTAATTCAATTCAGTTCAGTTGAATTCAATACTGTGTAAAAATAAATGGTAATTTTAATATTACTATTATTATTTGCATTTTTATGGGCATTTCACTTTGCAGAACAACTGACAGTTACTGTATGTCATTGGATTGGACTATTATAAATGTCTGGGATGCATTGAAGGTTCACCTTGTAAATGTTCACATTCTTCGCAGGGTTCTTTTATCCAACAGCAATATTTGCAGAAGAGTGTTCAAGCAGTCCTGCCTATGACTCACGTATCTGTGTATGTGCTTTAACAGATCAGCTGCAGAGTTGTGGCTGTCATTGTGGACAGCGAACCTCATAAAAATATACTAATGTGTGCAGGGCACAGGAGTGCTGGGCAGGGCTTCCTAAACCCTTGGCTGCACATAACCAAGAATGTTGGCATCCAGCATAGTGTGATGTTAGGCTTTGAACAAGTTAAACCCTCAGAGTTCAAGGGTCCAAGCAGAAGGTAAAAAAAGAAAAGTAATACATAGACAGACAAGTAAGCAGGCTGAGTGCAATTAAAGTTGATAGGCAGGCAAAAGGACAGGGCAAGCAGAAAAAAAAATCTGAAACAATGGGCAAACCAATTTGCTACTAGGATGGCGAAGAACAAGATGCACTTATTGTGCACAGGTAAGAATGGAAAGCCAAAAACGCAAGTCAAAAGCAGGCCAGGGATCAGGATCAGAGGGGCTAAGCCAAATACAGAAATTTAGGGTAAAGATCCTTTCACATGGGCTTTCCACCTGACAGACTCCGTTTTGCTCAGCAGGGATTGATCCGCTGATCCCTGCGGAGCAGGCAGATGACAGGTCTGTCTCCGCTCACTTTGCTGAGATGAACCTGTCAAATCCCCACTATCCTCAATGGGAGATCGGATGATAACGGACTGCCTGTCCGTTTTCATCCAATACGATCCTCCGGATGGATGGAAAATTACCATCTGTCTAGATTTCATGGACAGGATCAGATAGCAGCGGGTGTCAGTGGACATGTCACCGCTGACATCCGCTACTCAATAGGGATGCATAGAACTTCCAATCAGGTCCGCCTGAAATACTGACAGGCAGACCTGATCGGAAAGCCCGTGTGAAAGGGCCTTTAAAGTGAGTAATGGGAAATAGTATCAGGAGCACACAGTGAAGTAAACTAATAAAATACTAATTAAAATACTGAGTACTAACTAATCACATGGTTCACCAGAAACCAATAGAGAAGTAACCTTAGCATTAAAAGCAATTTCAATATGACATTAATATTTGTACTTGCCCAAAAGCTTATGAAAACAATACCAATATAATGGATGATAAAGGTAAGTACTGTTGTTTGTAGCATATTCCCTTGTTTCCCAGCATCATATTTTTCTGCTTTGCTCTGAATTCGTTGTTTTGGGGAGGATGCTACTATTTCAGCTCAATGGAGTGCAGCTCTTCACTCTCCAAATAGCACCCGCTAGGGCAGGGATAGGCAACATTGGCACTTCAGCTGGTCAAACCTGGTCAAATTGCAAATCATGCCTCTGGGAGTCATGCCTGTGGCTGTTGGTTTTGTAATGCCTCATGAGACCAGCCAGAGTACTGAGGTTGCCTATCACTGCTCTAGGAGTAGCCAGGAACAGCTTGTTCACAACAAAGGAGGGTGTAACTATAAAGCTAGACAATGATGCTAGAAAAAGTACTTTTACCTATAAGGGTTACCTGTAAAAAAATTTTTTTCGAGAAATACCACAGAGTATAATTTACTGTGAAAGTGAAGATTTACTTTAAAGTAAAGTTTTCATGAGAAAAAGATAGATGATGAACTGGAAAAAAAGGTAGTTGCCGGTGCTGATTCCTGGCTTTAACAGTGCCCTCAGTAAGCATGCAGGGCAGTGACTCAGTATGTATTAAAGTCAGACGATCACCATGATAGTCAAACGACTAATAATTTCAAAAGTAGGTGTAGAATATAAAAGGTTTTGTTAAGGAACTGTTTTGGATTGATGACAAAAGGCAATGGTGTGAAGATCAAACTCAATCGAGATACCAAAATTATTTTAATAAGGAAAAGGACAGCAGGACTGTATTTATCATAATGTTACATGTGGGCCAGAATCCAGGTCACCAGGTATAGAGGGGCAGCAGCACATTTTACAAACTGTAATGGCAATTTCCTTTTTTTTAGTTTGCCTCTTCTGGTGACCTTTGGATATTTGTGGCTTCAGAAAGAAAACTTTATGGAAAAGGGGGGGGGGGGCGCGCAGGAGTCAGAATGCTCTTTGGAAGTCCAAACATGAAGCCATCTTTCTGTTCTTATGTTTGGAGGTCTGTATAATATATAACAGTGATGGCGAACCTTTCCCACATTTCCAATGATGCTTATACATTCTGCAGTGTAGGTGGGCATCATGGGAAAGGTAGTTCCTAAATATCTGGGGTGCCAAGGTTCGCCATCACTGATATATAATATATAATCTCTGGTGTGAGAAGGCTATTGCATTAGGGTGTGCACCCCAGAGCACAAACAAACATGTGGGTACCGTATATCAGCAGAGCAGTGGATGGTGTCAGCAGAGCAGAGATTGGTGTCAGTAGTGCTGTCCATGATGTCAGTAGTTTTTATTTTTATTTATTTATTTTACGATTTTTTAGGGGTCCCATTGGGGGCCTTTGGTGAAATATTAAAGTGGGGTACACACTAAAAGAAAATTGGGCGAATGATCATCAGATTTTTCTCGTTTCACAGCAAACCTGAACCGATTAAAGAAAAGTTGATACGAAAATTCTCGTAAAACAAAGGCTTTTTGTTTTTTGTTTCTGATCATGGGCAGTCTTTCGTTTCTGATTTTCCTTGTACGAAAATTGTATGAAAACAGTACATGTAAGCCTAAATTGTTCGCTCTGTCCCAAACGAGAAAAAATTTGGAGATTGTCCCTTTGGACATTTTCATTCAGATGGTTGGAATCAGCTGTAGAAAGTTGTGTACACACTATACGAAAATCGCACGAAAATTCTTTAGATGAAAAATCTTGCCTGATGTGTACAAGCCTTAAGGGTCTAAACAGAGAGAAGGGCACTGAGGACAGAGCTTCCCCAGTCCCTTTCTTTGCAGCCTCAGCTGCACTGCACAGTGAATGAATAGGAAGTGATGTGTGCTGAGCGGATTCCTGTTCATTCACAAACTGAAGCATAGTAAATAGTTTACTATGCTTCAGTTAAGTATGAACACAGAACGATTGGTACATGTCACTCACTGTGTACAATTTTCATCCATCCTGAAACATCCCCCGCAGCAGTGGGTGGGAGAGGAAAGAAGGGAAGCTGGAAACACACCAGGAAGCAGGAGGAATCGGGACAGCACAGGGTGTGCCCAGGCTCAGCCGGCACACCCTGTGTGCACGCCTATGTATATAATATTATATAAACTAGGCATTGTCTCCAACCGTGCACTCCATCATTAGTTTACAAGTGAATAAGAGTTTGTACAAAAGGGTGTATTATTAGGGTGTGCCTAGGGCCTGTTCTTTTGAGTCGTATCCTGCCATTTTTCCTCATGTAATGCGAATTAGGCTACTAGCATGGAGTGTGAGAGGAAACACTCACAGGCACAGGGAGAACATGCACTCTCCAGGCAGGTAGTATCATGGTTGGGTTTCAAACCTTTGACTCTAGTTCTGCCAGGGAGATGTGCTAACTAGGGATGATCTTTGGGTTTGAGTCAAATATTGGCTGTTTGCTCGTTTGTCAAATGATGAACAAATGGGCTTTTTTGCCGGGAACTTCAAGTTCCTGCATTATCATGGACTCTGACCTCTGATTCCAATAAATCTCCTCTGCTGGATGGTGGGGTGCGAATCCACAACCATCTCAATTGCAAGCCTGGCATTCTACCACCTACGCCACCGTCAAGCCTGCTTAGGCTGAACACACTCTCCCTAACTTCTATCTCATCCACTGTGTGTAGGGTGAGATAGAAGTTAGTTAGTTAGACAGAGAGAGTGTGTTCTTGCATAAGATTCTTTGCAAACTGAATTTTCACTACATTTACCAAGCTAAGGAAAAATGCCCTTGCAAAGTTTAATAAACGAATACCACAGATTACAACAAAAACGTTCCTTGTTCAGTAAAATGTGGAAGGGTTACAACTAGTGTTGAGCGAACACGGACTGTATTATTCGTGTTCGTACCGAATAATTGGATTTTTTGTACCCGAACACGGACACGGACACTTTACTGTATGTTCGGGTAAAAATCCGTGTTCGGTCGTTTTATTTCCGGGTTTTGCATGCTTTGGCGCTCTTTTCATGGCGGGCTTTCAACAGCCAATCAACAATCGTTTAACTGGTGTGCCTTAAGCCATCCCAGCCATGCCTGCAAATGTCTCAGTAGCTGTGATTGGCCGTCTGAAGCATGTGACCAAGTCTTTATAAGTTCGAGGCAGCCGCAGCGGCGTCATTATGCTGCTTAGATTCAGGGACAGAGCACACATCAACGTGCTGGCTGCTGATTAGGGAAAGATAGGCAGGAAAAAACCATTTGTGTCCGGATAGAATTGAGGGACAGGTCGGAGTGTTTAGGCAGGGCGAGTTGTAGGCATTTTAGGGATAGAGTCTGCTGAATTATATAGGGTCAGTGTCTTCTACAAACTACAATCGATATTGCTGTGTGGGGGGTGGGGTGAATCTGCACTCAATCCTGATCTACGATCTCTTCTCAATCCTGTTAGGGACAGAGTCTGCTGAATTTTAGGGAAACTGTGTTCTACAAACTACAATCGATATTGCTGTGTGGGGGGTGGGGTGAATCTGCACTCAATCCTGATCTACGATCTCTTCTCAATCCTGTTAGGGACAGAGTCTGCTGAATTTTAGGGAAACTGTGTTCTACAAACTACAATCGATATTGCTGTGTGGGGGGTGGGGTGAATCTGCACTCAATCCTGATCTACGATCTCTTCTCAATCCTGTTAGGGACAGAGTCTGCTGAATTTTAGGGAAACTGTGTTCTACAAACTACAATCGATATTGCTGTGTGGTGTGGGATTGGAGATAGGCAGGTGTCAGTGATCCACATCCATTTTTCTGTGTGTGAGCTGCAGTGAACACAATCTTTTTGGGCTGCAGTGAACACAATCTTTTTGGGCTGCAGTGAACACAATCTTTTTGGGCTGCAGTGAACACAATCTTTTTGGGCTGCAGTGAACACAATCTTTTTGGGCTGCAGTGAACACAATCTTTTTGGGGTGCAGTGAACAAAATCTTTTTGGGGTGCAGTGAACACAATCCTTTTTGGTGTGCAGTGAACACAATCTTTGTGGGGTGCAGTGAACAAAATCCTTTGTGGGGTGCAGTGAACACAATCTTTTTGGGGTGCAGTGAACAAAATCCTTTTTGGGGTGCAGTGAACAACATCCTTTTTGGGGTGCAGTGAACACAATCTTTTTGGGGTGCAGTGAACAAAATCCTTTGTGGGGTGCAGTGAACACAATCTTTTTGGGGTGCAGTGAACACAATCTTTTTGGGGTGGAGTGAACAACATCCTTTTTGGGGTGCAGTGAACAAAATCCTTTTTGGGGTGCAGTGAACAAAATCATTTTTGGGGTGCAGTGAACACAATCTTTTTGGGGTGCAGTGAACACAATCTTTGTGGGGTGCAGTGAACACAATCTTTTTGGGGTGGAGTGAACAACATCCTTTTTGGGGTGCAGTGAACAAAATCCTTTTTGGGGTGCAGTGAACAACATCCTTTTTGGGGTGCAGTGAACACAATCTTTTTGGGGTGCAGTGAACACAATCTTTGTGGGGTACAGTGAACAGAATCTTTGTGGGGTGCAGTGAACACAATCTTTGGGGGGTACAGTGAACACAATCTTTGTGAGGTGCAGTGAACACAATCTTTGTGGGGTGCAGTGAACACAATCATTGTGGGGTGCAGTGAACTCAATCTTTGTGGGGTACAGTGAACACAATCTCATACTGAAGGTTTGAGGGTGCTGCCTGTTCCATACTCCCCCTACTCCTCATCTAGCCTTTTAGGGGTACAAACAATAGTAATTGGGGCCTAGTGTGGTTGTGTACGTGTGATATACATACACTTTTTTGGGATCATATTTTCTATTCCGCTATTTAATCAAAAACCTTTGGGGATCAGTTAAATTGGGGGATAGTCTGTGTTGGTACGTGTGAGAGAGATCCACCTTTCCAAGTTGTTGGGGTTCATCTCATACTTCTGAAGGTTTGAGGGTGCTGCCTGTTCCATACTCCCCCCTACTCCTAGCCTTTTAGGGGTACAAACAATAGTAATTGGGGCCTAGTGTGGTTGTGTACGTGTGATATACATACACTTTTTTGGGATCATATTTTCTATTCCGCTATTTAATCAAAAACCTCTGGGGATCAGTTAAATTGGGGGATAGTCTGTGTTGGTACGTGTGAGAGAGATCCACCTTTCCAAGTTGTTGGGGTTCATCTCATACTTCTGAAGGTTTGAGGGTGCTGCCTGTTCCATACTCCCCCTACTCCTAGCCTTTTAGGGGTACAAACAATAGTAATTGGGGCCTAGTGTGGTTGTGTACGTGTGATATACATACACTTTTTTGGGATCATATTTTCTATTCCGCTATTTAATCAAAAACCTCTGGGGATCAGTTAAATTGGGGGATAGTCTGTGTTGGTACGTGTGAGAGAGATCCACCTTTCCAAGTTGTTGGGGTTCATCTCATACTTCTGAAGGTTTGAGGGTGCTGCCTGTTCCATACTCCCCCCTACTCCTAGCCTTTTAGGGGTACAAACAATAGTAATTGGGGCCTAGTGTGGTTGTGTACGTGTGATATACATACACTTTTTTGGGATCATATTTTCTATTCCGCTATTTAATCAAAAACCTCTGGGGATCAGTTAAATTGGGGGATAGTCTGTGTTGGTACGTGTGAGAGAGATCCACCTTTCCAAGTTGTTGGGGTTCATCTCATACTTCTGAAGGTTTGAGGGTGCTGCCTGTTCCATACTCCCCCCTACTCCTAGCCTTTTAGGGGTACAAACAATAGTAATTGGGGCCTAGTGTGGTTGTGTACGTGTGATATACATACACTTTTTTGGGATCATATTTTCTATTCCGCTATTTAATCAAAAACCTCTGGGGATCAGTTAAATTGGGGGATAGTCTGTGTTGGTACGTGTGAGAGAGATCCACCTTTCCAAGTTGTTGGGGTTCATCTCATACTTCTGAAGGTTTGAGGGTGCTGCCTGTTCCATACTCCCCCTACTCCTAGCCTTTTAGGGGTACAAACAATAGTAATTGGGGCCTAGTGTGGTTGTGTACGTGTGATATACATACACTTTTTTGGGATCATATTTTCTATTCCGCTATTTAATCAAAAACCTCTGGGGATCAGTTAAATTGGGGGATAGTCTGTGTTGGTACGTGTGAGAGAGATCCACCTTTCCAAGTTGTTGGGGTTCATCTCATACTTCTGAAGGTTTGAGGGTGCTGCCTGTTCCATACTCCCCCTACTCCTAGCCTTTTAGGGGTACAAACAATAGTAATTGGGGCCTAGTGTGGTTGTGTACGTGTGATATACATACACTTTTTTGGGATCATATTTTCTATTCCGCTATTTAATCAAAAACCTTTGGGGATCAGTTAAATTGGGGGATAGTCTGTGTTGGTACGTGTGAGAGAGATCCACCTTTCCAAGTTGTTGGGGTTCATCTCATACTTCTGAAGGTTTGAGGGTGCTGCCTGTTCCATACTCCCCCTACTCCTAGCCTTTTAGGGGTACAAACAATAGTAATTGGGGCCTAGTGTGGTTGTGTACGTGTGATATACATACACTTTTTTGGGATCATATTTTCTATTCCGCTATTTAATCAAAAACCTTTGGGGATCAGTTAAATTGGGGGATAGTCTGTGTTGGTACGTGTGAGAGAGATCCACCTTTCCAAGTTGTTGGGGTTCATCTCATACTTCTGAAGGTTTGAGGGTGCTGCCTGTTCCATACTCCCCCTACTCCTAGCCTTTTAGGGGTACAAACAATAGTAATTGGGGCCTAGTGTGGTTGTGTACGTGTGATATACATACACTTTTTTGGGATCATATTTTCTATTCCGCTATTTAATCAAAAACCTCTGGGGATCAGTTAAATTGGGGGATAGTCTGTGTTGGTACGTGTGAGAGAGATCCACCTTTCCAAGTTGTTGGGGTTCATCTCATACTTCTGAAGGTTTGAGGGTGCTGCCTGTTCCATACTCCCCCTACTCCTAGCCTTTTAGGGGTACAAACAATAGTAATTGGGGCCTAGTGTGGTTGTGTACGTGTGATATACATACACTTTTTTGGGATCATATTTTCTATTCCGCTATTTAATCAAAAACCTCTGGGGATCAGTTAAATTGGGGGATAGTCTGTGTTGGTACGTGTGAGAGAGATCCACCTTTCCAAGTTGTTGGGGTTCATCTCATACTTCTGAAGGTTTGAGGGTGCTGCCTGTTCCATACTCCCCCCTACTCCTAGCCTTTTAGGGGTACAAACAATAGTAATTGGGGCCTAGTGTGGTTGTGTACGTGTGATATACATACACTTTTTTGGGATCATATTTTCTATTCCGCTATTTAATCAAAAACCTCTGGGGATCAGTTAAATTGGGGGATAGTCTGTGTTGGTACGTGTGAGAGAGATCCACCTTTCCAAGTTGTTGGGGTTCATCTCATACTTCTGAAGGTTTGAGGGTGCTGCCTGTTCCATACTCCCCCTACTCCTAGCCTTTTAGGGGTACAAACAATAGTAATTGGGGCCTAGTGTGGTTGTGTACGTGTGATATACATACACTTTTTTGGGATCATATTTTCTATTCCGCTATTTAATCAAAAACCTCTGGGGATCAGTTAAATTGGGGGATAGTCTGTGTTGGTACGTGTGAGAGAGATCCACCTTTCCAAGTTGTTGGGGTTCATCTCATACTTCTGAAGGTTTGAGGGTGCTGCCTGTTCCATACTCCCCCTACTCCTAGCCTTTTAGGGGTACAAACAATAGTAATTGGGGCCTAGTGTGGTTGTGTACGTGTGATATACATACACTTTTTTGGGATCATATTTTCTATTCCGCTATTTAATCAAAAACCTTTGGGGATCAGTTAAATTGGGGGATAGTCTGTGTTGGGACGTGTGAGAGAGATCCACCTTTCCAAGTTGTTGGGGTTCATCTCATACTTCTGAAGGTTTGAGGGTGCTGCCTGTTCCATACTCCCCCTACTCCTAGCCTTTTAGGGGTACAAACAATAGTAATTGGGGCCTAGTGTGGTTGTGTACGTGTGATATACATACACTTTTTTGGGATCATATTTTCTATTCCGCTATTTAATCAAAAACCTCTGGGGATCAGTTAAATTGGGGGATAGTCTGTGTTGGTACGTGTGAGAGAGATCCACCTTTCCAAGTTGTTGGGGTTCATCTCATACTTCTGAAGGTTTGAGGGTGCTGCCTGTTCCATACCCCCCCTACTCCTCATCTAGCCTTTTAGGGGTACAAACAATAGTAATTGGGGCCTAGTGTGGTTGTGTACGTGCGAGATACATACACTTTTTTTGATCATATTTCCTATTCCGCTATTCAATAAAAACCTTTGAGGATCAATTGAATTGCGGGATAGTCTGTGTCGGTACGTGTGAGAGAGATCCACCTTTCCAAGTTGTTGGGGTTCATCTCATACTTCTGAAGGTTTGAGGGTGCTGCCTGTTCCATACCCCCCCTACTCCTCATCTAGCCTTTTAGGGGTACAAACAATAGTAATTGGGGCCTAGTGTGGTTGTGTACGTGCGAGATACATACACTTTTTTTGATCATATTTCCTATTCCGCTATTCAATAAAAACCTTTGGGGATCAATTAAATTGCGGGATAGTCTGTGTCGGTACGTGTGAGATCCACCTTTCCAAGTTTTTGGGGTTCATCTCATACTTCTGAAGCTTTGAGGGTGCTGCCTGTTCCATACTCCTCCTCCTCCTCATCCATCCTTTTAGGTGTACAAACAATAGTAATTGGGGCCTAGTGTGCTTCTGTACGTGTGAGATACATACACATTTTTTGATCATATTTCCTATTCCGCTATTCAATAAAAACCTTTGGGGATCAATTAAATTGCGGAATAGTCTGTGTCGGTACGTGTGAGATCCACCTTTCCAAGTTTTTGGGGTTCATCTCATACTTCTGAAGCTTTGAGGGTGCTGCCTGTTCCATACTCCTCCTCCTCCTCATCCATCCTTTTAGGTGTACAAACAATAGTAATTGGGGCCTAGTGTGTTTCTGTACGTGCGAGATACATACACTTTTTTTGATCATATTTCCTATTCCGCTATTCAATAAAAACCTTTGGGGATCAATTAAATTGCGGGATAGTCTGTGTCGGTACGTGTGAGATCCACCTTTCCAAGTTTTTGGGGTTCATCTCATACTTCTGAAGGTTTGAGGGTGCTGCCTGTTCCATACCCCCCCTACTCCTCATCTAGCCTTTTAGGGGTACAAACAATAGTAATTGGGGCCTAGTGTGGTTGTGTACGTGCGAGATACATACACTTTTTTTGATCATATTTCCTATTCCGCTATTCAATAAAAACCTTTGAGGATCAATTGAATTGCGGGATAGTCTGTGTCGGTACGTGTGAGAGAGATCCACCTTTCCAAGTTGTTGGGGTTCATCTCATACTTCTGAAGGTTTGAGGGTGCTGCCTGTTCCATACTCCCCCTACTCCTCATCTAGCCTTTTAGGGGTACAAACAATAGTAATTGGGGCCTAGTGTGGTTGTGTACGTGTGATATACATACACTTTTTTTGGATCATATTTTCTATTCCGCTATTCAATAAAAACCTTTCTAGGGCAAGATCTTAAATTACAGAAATATGAGGAGACCGTCAAATAAGGGCCGTGGCCTGGGTCGTGGTGCTGCTGGTAGAGCTCCTGTTGCAAGGAGAGGACATGGTCGATCTGTGCCAGCTACACGCACAAGTGAAACACCTTCCTCAAGTGTGAGTAGGCGACAGAACCTGCATCAGTATTTGGTAGGGCATCAAACGCCCCTAGAAGTGATGAGGCCAGAACAAGTTGAGGCGATAGTAGATTGGTTTGCTGCTGACAGTGCCTCCAGTTCCTTCACATTGTCTCCCACCCAGTCTACTGCAGAAAGGTCAGAGTTGGCACCTGCAGCCAATGTCCAACCGTCTTTCACCTCACCCCCTTGCAAATCAGGCCAGCAGTCTGAGCCCCAAGCCATACAGCAGTCTCTTATTCTTTTTGAGGACTCTGTCAGCAGGGTTTCCCAGGGCCATCCACCTAGCCCTGCCCCAGAAGTGGAAGAGATTGAGTGCAGCGATGCCCAACCACTTATTCCTCAAGATGAGTACATGCAAGGATCATCGCAGCACGTCTCCGATGATGACGAAACGCAGGTGCCAACTGCTGCGGCGTTCAGCATTGTGGAGACCGACAAGGAGGGCAGGGGTGAAGACTGGGTGGAAGATGATGTGGAGGACGATGAGGTCCTCGACCCCACATGGAATGAACGTCATGCAGGTGAACTGAGTAGTTTGGAGGAAGAGGCGGTGGTCGCACAGAGCCACCAGCACAGCAGAAGAGGGAGCAGGGTGCAGAAGCGGAGCGGCCGTGCCCTAGACACTACGCCCGCTACTGCCCAACGCAGCAAGGGAACGAGCGCACCAAAGTCAGCTCAAAGGAGTTCTCTAGCGTGGAAGTTCTTTAGAAAATGTGCTGATGACAGGACACGAGTGGTTTGCACCCTGTGCAATCAGAGCTTGAAGCGAGGCATGAACCTTCTCAACCTGAGCACAACCTGCATGATCAGGCATCTAAGTGCAAAGCACGAGCTGCAGTGGAGTACACACCTTCAAAACCAAGAAACGTCTCTGGCTCATCCTGCTTCCTCTTCTGCTGCAGTCTCGGCCGCTCCAGCCACATCTGTAGTGATACCGGCACCTGCCACCCCGCAAACAGACGATCTGTCAGCAACACCACCACCTGGGTCACCAACAACCATCTCCACAATGTCCCGTGGAAGCGTTCAGCTTTCCATCTCCCAAACACTTGAGAGGAAGAGGAAGTACCCCCCTACCCACCCGCGATCCCTGGCCCTGAATGCCAGCATTTCAAAATTATTGGCCTTTGAAATGCTGTCATTCCGTCTGGTGGAGACGCACAGTTTTAAAAACCTTATGTCGGTGGCTGTCCCACAGTACGTCGTGCCCAGCCGCCACTACTTTTCCAGGCAAGCCATCCCTTCCCTGCACAACCAAGTGGGGGAAAAAATCAGGTGTGCACTGCGCAACGCCATCTGTGCCAAGGTCCACCTAACTACGGATACGTGGACCAGTAAGCACGGTCAGGGGCGTTATATCTCCCTAACGGCACACTGGGTAAATGCAGTGGCGGATGGGCCTGAGGCGGATAGCAATTTGGCGCATGTCCTTCCACCACCGAGGATTGCAGGGCGCTTCAGTTTGCCTCCTGTTCCTAACTCCTCCTACTCCGCTTCCTCATCCTCTACCGCCTCCTCATCCGGACAGCGTAACACCTTCACCACCAACTTCAGCACGGCCAGGGGTAAACGACAGCAGGCAGTTTTACAACTTGCCTGTTTGGGGGACAAACCACACACCGCGCAGGAGTTGTGGAGGAGCATGGAACAGCAGACAAATGAGTGGTTGCTGCCAGCGAGCCTCAAGCCCGGCCTGGTGGTGTGCGATAACGGGCGAAATCTCATAGCAGCTCTGGGCCTAGCCGGTTTGACGCACATCCCTTGCCTGGCGCATGTGCTGAATTTGGTGGTGCAGAGGTTCCTTAAAAACTACCCCGATATGTCAGAGCTGCTGCAGAAAGTGCGGGCCGTTTGTGCGCACTTTCGGCGTTCTCACCCTGCTGCTGCTCGCCTGGCAGCGCTGCAGCGTAACTTCGGCCTTCCCGCTCACCGCCTCATATGTGACGTGCCCACAAGGTGGAACTCCACCTTGCACATGCTGGAAAGACTGTGCGAGCAGCAGCAGGCCATAGTGGAGTTTCAGCTGCAGCACGCACGCGTGAGTCGCTCTGCGGAACAGCACCACTTCACCACCAATAACTGGGCCTCCATGCGAGACCTGTGTGCCTTGTTGCGCTGTTTTGAGTACTCCACCAACATGGCCAGTGGCAATGACGCCGTTCTCAGCTTAACTATCCCACTTCTATGCCTCCTTGAAAAAACAATTCGGGCGATGATGGAAGAGGATGTGGCACAGGATGAGGAGGAGGAGGAGGATGAAGAGGTAACATTTCCAAGGCTTTCAGGGCAGTCATTCGCAAGGGGCTCCGAGGGTGGGTTCCTGCACACGCAAACGCCAGGGACGCAATTGTCCAGCAGGGGCACAGTTCTGGAGGATGAGGAGGATGAGGAGGAGGAGGAGCTGGAGGAGGAGATGGAACCATGTTCACAGCAGGGTGGCACCCAGGCCAGCTCATGGCCATCACTGGTGCGTGGCTGGGGGGATACAGAGGACACGGACCATACACCTCCCACAGAGGACAGCCTTTCGTCGCCTCTGGGCAGCCTGGCACACATGAGCGATTACATGCTGCAGTGTCTCCACAACGACCGCCGAGTTGCCCACATTCTAACTTGTGCTGATTACTGGGTGGCCACGCTGCTGGATCCCCGTTACAAGGACAACGTACCGTCCTTAATTCACTCACTGGAGCGCGATCGCAAGATGCGCGAGTACAAGCGCACGCTGGTAGACGCCATGCTGCTGGCATTCCCATCTGACAGCGGGGCCACAGTGGAAGCACAAGGCAGAGGAGGAGGAGGAGGAGGTCGCCAACGCAACCAGGGCACCGCCAGCACCTCAGAAGGCAGGGTTAGCATGGCCGAAATGTGGAAAAGCTTTGTCAGCACGCCACAACAAACAGCAGCACCAGCAGCTCAGATGGAACGTCTTAGCAGGAGGCAGCATTTTACCAACATGGTGGAGCAGTATGTGTGCACACGCCTACATGTAGTGAATGACGGGTCTGCCCCCTTCAACTTCTGGGTCTCCAAATTGGGCACATGGCCTGAGCTTGCCCTTTACGCCTTGGAGGTGCTGGCGTGCCCTGCAGCCAGTGTATTATCTGAACGGGTATTTAGCACGGCTGGGGGCGTTATAACAGACAAGCGCAGCCGCCTGTCCAGAGACAATGTGGTCAAGCTCACGTTCATTAAAATGAACCAGGCATGGATCCCACGGGACTTTTCCGTACCTTATGCAGAATAGCAATGGATACCGACCTTACCCACCCATTGTTCCATTTTTGCTCTTTCTCACTCTTTTGGGGTGTACCCTCATTTAAAATTTGTGAAAAGAAGCAGTGTTGGCTACCTCGTCCTCCTCCTCAGGGCCAGATTAATGTAGGGTCTATTGGAGCTGCAGCTCCAGGCCCCTACCTTTTATATAGGCCCCGGGTTGGCCATATTCACTGTTACCGCTCTTCTGTCACTTGTAAACACAGAAGTCTGGCTTCTATGCTCGCTTCCCCAGGCAGCACCCTCAGAACCTCCCCACACAGCGTGAAGGCCGGACAAGGAGGGACAGTTGGCGATGCATGGATGTGTTTATGGGCTTCAGAGACAGCATCCCATGTTGAATTAGGCATGCATGGCTGCACCCTTCCTCCTCTGGGTGCATGGCAAGGCACGGCCCTAAGGCCCTTCAAAATCCTCAGCACCAAGCCCATGATGCTGTTAATCCGGCCCTGGTCCTCCTCCACCGCCGCTTCCACCTACACCGCCCATAGGTGTGCGCAGCCTATTGCATTAAGGTGTGCACCCCAAAGTTGAAATACACATGCATGTGTTTGCCAGCAGGGAGAGTAATGTATCGGGGCCATGTACCTGTAGGCAAGGAGAAATAGAGCAGAGCAGGTCCCAGGGAGATCTTTCCCATCTCCTCACTGGCAATGCTATGTGCCCTAGGTGATTAGGGTGTGCCCAGGCACACCCAGCACACCCTGTGCGCACGCCTATGTCACCGCCACATCCACCACCACCTCAACCTCCCTCCTACTCCATATGGGCCTCGTCCTTCAGAGATGAAGAAGAACATTGTTTTATTTTTCTGTTTTTTTTTGTTGTTTTAAGTTATTTCCCTATCCACATTTGTTTGCAGAGCACTTGCCATGCTCTTAATTACGTTTTGCTGCCATTTGCAGCACTCTAGCCCTTTCCTTTGGTGTTTTAGAGCCATTTTAGTGCCTTAAAGTTCGGGTCCCCATTGACTTCAATGGGGTTCGGTGTCCGGGAAAAGTTCGGTAAAAGTCCGGGACACGGACCCGGACTTTTTTTTAAAGTTCGGCCGAACCCGTCGAACACGGACATCTAGGTGTCCGCTCAACCCTAGTTACAACTTCTAGTGGGTTATTGTTACTGTATGTGCCTGGCTGTCCCTGCAACAACCACTCCCCTAATTCTTTGTTGTGCTGTCAAAGGGTTCAAGGATGGAAATACAAATCAGCAGTTAAAAAAAAAAAAATTTACTTAAATTGGGCTATACTACTTCTTATCCTAAGCTCTGTTTTGTAAAGTCCTATTAAGTAAAGCTTGGTACACTCTGACAGTCTTTTTTCGTTCAACTGAGTGGAGCTTTCTGTATTACCTATCCAATGTTTGACAGCGCTATCCCTGCTGAGCTACTGTGTTCTGATAGGGGGACCCTATAGGAGGCTGCGAGCGCTGATCAGATGCCGAATGGCTACTTTTTTCCAGCATGCCCGTTTGACAGAAGCCGGAAGTTTGGTTTCTGTTGAACTGGCCAATACTGTTTGATATTAGACCCATGTGTACCAGGCTTAAAGAGATTGTAAAGGCAGAAGGTTTTTTTTTTTTATCTTAATGCATTCTATGCATTAGGATAAAAAAACCTTCTGGGTGCAACAGCCACCCCCTCGGCCCCCCAATACTTACCTGAGCCCATCTTCCTCCAGCCATGTTGCA
This sequence comes from Pelophylax lessonae, assembly GCF_965119305.1. NCBI lineage: Eukaryota > Metazoa > Chordata > Amphibia > Anura > Ranidae > Pelophylax > Pelophylax lessonae. Next base: position 414,171,385 of record NC_138768.1, read on the forward strand.
GGGGTGTCTCAGCTATCCTGGGATTCCTCTCCTCAATGACTTGTTTTTATAGGATTAGATTCAGGGCCAAAATATTAGGACACAGAAACTATAAGGAGCAAATGTGGCAACCAGACATAGAAAATAAATACAGCATTTTTTTTTTCATTTATTATTTTTTATATAGGATGTGAATAACTGATGGAGGACAAGGTTTCTATACTATCTTGTTCTCTTGCAACAAACAAGCGTTTAATTTTTTTTCTAAAAGCGACAGAATGGAACAATTAAGGCTGGCCACACATTATACAATTTTCTGTACAATTTTCTGTACAATTTTCTTTAGATTTACCTTCAACTATGTAGTAAAAAGTCTAAACTAAGAAGAAGGGTGGTGCACAGGAGTGGTATTGATGTACAATCACCCCAAGATATGAACACAGTCAATAGGGGATAAACAATAGGATTTATTCATATTACCAGGTAAAATGAAGAAACAGCGTCTGGTTGTCTGATTGTGGGTGTCAGATGAAGACGTGGTGAGGGTCCCGGAAGGATCAAACTGAGTTGAATAACCCCATTTGAAGATACCTCTTGGGGGGGGGGGGGTGAAACACCCCTGGGATTGTTGGAACGAACCCCGATGGAAGAGAGGAGCGGAGCCAAAATCAGACAACCAAACGCTGTTTCTTAATTTTACCTGGTAATATGAATAAATCCTATTGTTTATCCCCTATTGACTGTGTTCATATCTTGGGGTGATTGTACATCAATGCCACTCCTGTGCACCAACCTTCTTCTTAGTTTTGACTCACTACTACATCCCATGCCAGGGATTGGCTGCACTGCGAGTGGTGGTTACAATTATCAACTTCATCATAATTACGATTATTATTGTTATATGGATTTGTGGTCAATGGATTGATTGTCCTAGGAATTTTCTATCCGGAGGACCAGCGCCAGCACTATTTTTGTTTTTTTATGTAGTACAAAGGCCTGCCTAATAGGAAACAATTGCAAGTGTTCTTTATTTTTGACCTCATATTATATGTTTTTTGGTAAATCTAGCAGAAAATTGTATAAGAAAAGTGAACATGTATGGCCAGCCTAGGTCATTTGCAATGACAATCAAGACCCCCAACATTAGTTAACCACTTGCGCCTCGCCCACCGTACATATACTGTGGCACTCTGCCGCTGCTGGGCAAAGCGACATAGCCCTACGTCGCTCGCTCAGTGGACTGTAGAGGGCAAACGTGCGTGTTACCTGGGGAGCCAGCGCGTGTGCCCAGTGGCTCCGATGGCCGCCGGCCACTCGTGATCTCCCGCAGTAGTGAGAGAAGGACAGAAGGCTGATGTAAACACAGCCGTCTGTCATTCTCACTGAAGTAATCACAGAGGCTATGCGATCCTGCTATATAGGATCGCATGTCTCTGTGATTACTTCACAAGCCACGCCCCTCCACAGTTAGAATCATGCCCCTAGGGACACATTTAACCCCTTATTTACCAGTACAGTTAACCCCTTCCCTGCCTGTGTCATTTTTACAGTAACAGTGCATATTTTAGCACTGATTACTGTAGTAATCTCACTGGTACCCTAAAAGTGTCTAAAATGTCAGTTAGGGGTCCGATCTGTCCGCTGCAATGTCGCTGTCCTGCAAAAAAAGATCGCCGACATTACTAGTAAAAAAAAAAAACAATAAAAATGACATTCCCCGTAGTTAGTAAACTTTTGTGCAAATCAATCAAAATAGGTTTATTGCGATTTTTTTTTACCTAAAATATGTAGCAGAAAGCAAATTGGCCTAAAATGTTAAAATATTTTTATTTTTACTTATTTTTTTTTTTGAGAATTTCATATAAAAAAAATGTGAAAAATATTGTTATTTTTTCAAAATTGTTGCTCTTTTTTTGTTTATCGCACAGGTGATCAAATACCACCAAATGAAAGCTCTGTTTGTGGGAAAAAAGGACATCAATTTCTTTGGGGACATCGTCGCACCACCGCGCGATTGTCCGGTAAAGTCACGCAGTGCCGAATCGCAAAATAGGGCCTGGTCATTGAGCAGCCAAATCCTCCGGGGCTAAAGTGGTTAAATAGTATTCAGTGACGTGTGTCACGAATTGTTAAAGACTTAAATGTCTTTATTGCAGATTCTCATTACAAAATAGAAATTAAAAACCAAGTCTGCAATCCTCATCCACAAGAGGGCAAAATGGAATACACGTGTTAAAGCAACACTATGCTCAGTCTGAGAAAATGGAGCAATTGACACTTGTTAATTAAAAAGACTGGGAAATGTAACCATTTTAAACATTCCAGTAGTCACTCAAAGAGACATGGGATACGTCTAACTCATATGCAGATTTCTAAACAAATACTTTTCTCCTAATGAGTCGCTGCACCTAGCTTGCTAGCAGCATCCTGATACCTGTCAGATTCTCGCAGTTGATGGCTCATCGAAACAGGCTGAGGGAACATTTCATCTGCCATGCAGTACTGATAGGCTTCTAAATGAGTGCCTGAGGACTGCGATATGCTTGCTTTGAGACTCTGACCTCCGTTTGTTTTTTATTAAATACTTTTAAAAAGAAGTTTAAAAAAAAACACACGCTGCTTATTAAATCACAACACAATAGCAACTGAATGTTAAGAAGCACTCAATCGAATCAGCTTACTATTCTGTACCTCCTTTATACAGCTGGATGTGTTTGCAATGGATCTGTAAATACAAATTGCTGTTCCCTGCTGCAATAATTACAGCCTTTCCTGGTGCTGTCATTTACCACTTCAGTCCTGGAAGGTTTTACCCCCTTAATGACCAGGGCATTTTTGGCGATACGGTTTTTAACTGACAATTGTGCAGACGTGCAATGCTGTACCCAAATAAAATTGATCTTCTTTTTTCCCACGAATAGAGATTTCTTTTGATGGTATTTGATCACCGTTGCGGTTTTTATTTTTTTGCGCTATAAACAAAAAAAGACAGACAATTTTGAAAAAAAAAAAAAATATTTTTTACTTTCTGTTATAAAACATTCTCAATAAAAAAAAAAATTAAAAATCAGTTTAGGCCAATTTGTATTCTGCTACATATTTTTGGTAAAAAAAATCCCAAAAAGCATATAGTAATTGGTGTGAAAGGGGAAGGAGGGGAATGCTGTAACAAAAATTTGTGGCACAATCCCCAAGTATATCAAATAATGGGGTTTTTCCGTCCGCTCTCCAAAGGGAGAAAATGACTGGGGTATAGTAGGGATTTTAAAGTGCCTGGTAATGTTGTAAACAACAATAAAAAAAAAAACATCCATATATAAAAATATCAACAATTTATTGGTATATAGAAAGTTAAAAGCATTTTGCATAGACAGTACATCATTGTTACAATCCAATATATGTTTTACTAAACTCAATATTGGTGAAATCCAGGAAGTAGCATATAAATGCTTAAGGATCGACGCATTTCGCCCGATTCAGGGGCTCCCTCAGGATCCAGAATTATATGCACTACATAGACAAAAATAATATACATAAGACAAATAACAAATGTAGATACATGGTATTCAGTGAAAACATCATTATACAACATTTAACTTGTTTTTCTCCTTTATTTCATTTAAATATTTTATGCGACTTTTACAAAAATCATACAAAGGAAATAAAAGTCAATGCATGGAATGGGACGGGGAAGGGGGGGGGATAAAGCATTTAATAATTGGTTCGCTCAAAAGTTATAGCGTTTACAAACTATGGGAAAGATTTATGGACTTTTTTAAAATTGTTTTTAATAGTAATGGCGGCGATCAGTGATTTTTAGCGGGACTGCGACATTGCGGCTGACAAATGTGACACTAAGTGACAGTTTTTGGGGACCAGTGACACCAATACAGCAATCATTACTAAATAATATGTACTGTTACTGTATAAATGACACTGACAGGGCATTTACAAACTATGGGATAGATTCATGGACTTTTTTTTATTGTTTTTAATAGTAATGGCGGTGATCAGTAATTTTTAGCGTCACTGCGACATTGCAAATCTGACACTAAGTGACACTTTTTGGGGACCAGTGACACCAATACAGTGATTGGTGCTAAATAATATGCACTGTTACTGTATAAATGATGCTGGCAGGGAAGGGGCTAACATCAGGGGTGATCAAAGGGTTAAGTGTGCTCCTATGGATTGTTTTCTAACTGTGGGGGGAGTCGCCTGATTCCAGTAAGAGAGAGACCGGTGTTCCTGATTGGTAGGAACACACAACCTTCCTGTCTGACTGAACAGCCGTCTGCCTTGTTATTCTCCTTGACAATTACGTGAGGCCAGCAGCGATCACGGCCGTTGGTTTGCGGACTGGCTCTGCTGTGTCTAATCACAGTGGGAACATGGCTCCAGTGGCACGCACATGCCCCCTGGAGCCTTAAAGCAAAATCGTGTACATGTACGTGATTTTGCGCTTAAGGGCCACCTTGTACGGTGGGTGGTCCGTAAGTGGTTAATGAATCTCATATACACTTGTGTCGGTAGTGATGAAAAGTCGATTTAAAATATGAAGATGGATAATGTGTATGCTTTGGAATGTTGTGCTAAATGTTATCCTATAAATTCAAATTATAGCTAATTAATGAGGTCAAAGAGCAGGGCACATATGTGAGGCCTGGGTTAATTGACTTATGTGCTTTTAATGAAGGCTTGCTATTTATACAGATGTAAAGAGTGTGTCTTCTAAGTACTTATATAGTGTATTGCTAGTAGAATTTATAGTAAAATCTTAAATAAAAAAGAGGAAATAATAAAAAGAAAAGCAGGTAATAATTAAATTATGCTATATACTATAAATTGTATAGTATACTGTGTGCTATAAAATATATACATCTTAGAAAATGAAATGCTTAAGCTATCATGTCATTTGGAAAGAAATTTCCTAGAAAAAAAAATAAAAGGGGGGTAAGAGACTAATTTACAGACATGTATCACTAGATTCAGCTAGCACTGCCCAGGGGAGCCAAACGCTAAGGTATTATTGCTGACCACCTACCACATGTACACTTTGACAATAGCAGACCTTCCCTTCAGCAAGTGCCCAATTTGATGTAGTTATGTTGGACAAGTATTCGTCGTAACATTAATAGTATTATCTGCTTTTTTCAGCAATGTTGAACTTGAAAAGAAAAAAAAAAAAAAACTAGGCTGGCTTAATCAATTTAAAATTGTGGCTCGCCACTACATAGCTGGATGATCTTTAAAATCCTCAGGCACGCTCTGACCCAAAGTATTAAATCTGCTATTCCCATGCTGAACAGCTCTGTCTAATTACCGACAGTCATATACAATTTCATAAAAGTCAGACAACATCACTTTGAGTTGTGCTGAAGTTAAGCAGTCATATAACAGTCACAATAGCAATAGTAAATAAGCTTTCAAGTCTTCACGAGCTTTGGTAGCTAGAGAATCTTGACCATGCGATATACTTTTGGGTGTGTCAGAAGCCCAGGTCCTAGCTGTGCTCTGAGAGTTCTCCTTGTAGGCCCCTACATCACTACTGTGTCCTGTAGAGGTTGATGGATTTTAATCACAGTGCACTGTGGGGGACCAGGAATCTAACCGACACAGGAGTGGTGGATGCTGACATTTTGACGTAATAAGTTTGAGAAGTCTGCTTTTGCAGGGACGTTTTTTTAAGCAACAGAGTTCCTTTAACCACTTGCCGACCTCTCCCTATAACAGTTTAACTGCTACAGGGAGGCCACTGTGTGCAGGACCATGTATATATATATATATATATATATATATACGAGATCCTGCACTTCTGGGTAGGGGCCACCGGCGACTTGCTCCCACTGTGATTATACACAGCGGGAGCCAATCAGCGGGTACTGCGGACTCAATGTCCGCCGGCAACCTGCCAATCATCCTGCAGAGGCAGAACAGCAGTCAGTCTATGTAAACAAGGGAGATTGCCTTTCAGACAGGAGGGAAGGCATGGATAGATCCTGTGTCTCTGCAAAGCAGGGACATGAATTGAAGTCTTCCCATAGTAAAAACACCTCCCACACTGTAATGAAACACAAGCTAGGCACACAGTGAACCCTTTGATTGTCCCTGATGTTAACCTGTTCCCAGCCATTGTCATTAGTACAGTGACAGTGTTCACTGTATTAGTGTCACTGGTTCCCAAAAAAAGTGTCCGCTAGTGTCTGATTTTCCCCCGCAATATCGCAGTCCCTGATCGCTGATTTTACTAGTAAAAAAAAAAATGAATTAAAATTCCTTAGCACAAAAAAGAAAAACACTGAGGTGATCAAATACCACCAAAGAAAGCTCTATTTGTGGGAAAAAAGGACATCAATTTTATTTGGTTACAGTGTCGCAAGACTGCACAATTATCAGTTAGGGTACCGCAGTGCCGAATCACAAAAAAGGGCCTGGTCATGAAGGGGGCTAAATCTTCTGAGGCTGAAGTGTTAAAGAAGATTTGTAATTTTGTACAGTTTGCTGAAGGGTTATACCTTCTGTCCGATTTTTATTTATTGTTTTTCATTTGATGTCCGTATTCCTGTTGGGGGTATTTACTTTCACTTCTTGTCCTGGGAACTACATAGGAAGTAAGGATAATTCACTCAAGTGGGGACAAAGACATGTTGCATGAAAGTGAAGGCACAGAGACAATATGGAATTGAAAGGAAATCTGCTGTAGTGACAGCTACTGCAAATAAAAGAAAAAAAATAGAAATATATATACTGTGTGTGTGTATATATATATATATATATATATATATATATATATATATATATGTATATATATATGTCCAACCCTCATTATAAAGTTTTTAGTCTTATTTTTAAGCTAAAGAGAAAGAAAGAAAGAAAGAAAGAAAGAAAGAAAGAAAGAAAGAAAGAAAGAAAGAAAGAAAGAAAGAAAGAAAGAAAGAAAGAAAGAAAGAAAGAAAGAAAGAAAGAAAGAAAGAAAGAAAGAAAGAAAGGAAGGAGTATTTTGTCACATGGCATCCACTGTCTGCCATTCTTCCAGTGTAGGATATAAATCAAAAGTGGCTATTGCCATTTTTTTCATATATATATATATATATATATATATATATATACATATAATTTTCTTTCACACACACACACACACATATATATATATATATACATATATATATATATATATATATATATATATATATATACATATATATATATATATATATATATATATATATATATATATATATATATACTCCGCATATATACTCTATATGGAGAAGAAAATGTTCTTTTTGTAATTAGAGGAAATACACACATATTATCAATATTATTAAACGTTATTACAGTGTGATTAAGTGCCATTGAAATAGTATCTAATGTTTGGGATTTTTACCCAGGATATCAATTTGTCCTTTGTGTTTTCCTGTCCAAGTCTGACTCAACATATCCTTACTATGATTAGAAATGACACTGCTTCGCATATACACTGAGCATACATTAAATATTTGCAGATCAAAAAAGATAGGATTGCTATGGAATCTTATGATTTAGAATTTTAGAATTTAGAATTTAGAAATCTTTAGAATTTGTTTGCGTGGTCGGTTTATGTAAGGGACTATCTTCTTTATAATATTATAAATGACATTATTAGAATATGCATAATGGAAAAACCTGCCAGTGTTAGTGTAATATTCAAAATGTGCAGTTAACTTAAGCAGTCTTCAAAACACGTGCATGTTTTCTGTATGATAGATATTTCACATTATCTGCAGAAATATGGACTCATTCGTTTATAAAATCTACCTGGCACTTGTCGCTGAGCAATGTGTTTGGTACAAATTTACCAGAAAAGTGCTACATCTTTCCTGTGCCAGCAACAGCTAATACTAATAGGTGTATGGCTGCCGTATGTCAACAAGTAGGTGTAAAGAGTTATCTTTAATACAGAGCTTCTTTCAGAAACTGTTAAATGTGGACACTAAAAAATGATGTTTTCTTTTCTTCATGACTGCCAGAAGGACTTCATGGATATATCTCTTAACTTTTTTAACCAGTTGGAACCAACTGATCTTGATTTTGTCTCCTTAAAAGCCTATAGGCCTTTTTGTAATAAAACAGCATACGTATTGCAGTATTTTTAAAACTAAAGACAAAATCGTGGTAGGGTATAACCCCTGTCAGTTTTGTGTCATCTGTGTCCCATTGTAAAGATTTTCCTTCATGTCCTGTCCCATAGTCAAAACATAACCAAAACAAGTCCTTCTCATCTCCTCCAGCACTGTCAAAGATAACAAAAAGAGGGGCGCACCGACCTAGTGCATTACCACTAAAACCATTTTTTAAAATAGTAAAATATACTCACAAAACAAGTGTAAATAATACACACATCAACAAAATCAATATATAGTCTCCAAGGTAGCCAGGCACTGCGTGATGCTGGATGGCATGCAGCGAACCGCATGGAGCTGCTGTGGCTAGGCTGACGTGTTTCGAGGGCGAACCCCCTTCCTCAGAGCCAAGAAATGTTAAGCAGAATGCAGGAGAAATACAAAAATAAGCACAAGGGACATTACTTAATGTGTTACTAAACTCACAACAGTAATATCAGTCTGTATATGCAGAAAGCATGCCGTGGAACCTAAGGGGTTAATCCTGCACATTGTGTAAAAAGGCTATTTGATCGTGTCTTCTATGATCCCCCCTTCTTCTACACCCCCCAATCCATCTGCTGATAGTACAAAGCCTTAGGGGCACTCTGCACATGCTCAGTTTAGTTTGCATTACTAGAGAGGTTTTTTTTTTGGGGGGGGGGATTGGGGGAGAGTGCATGTGATCATCCATGATGTGAATCTCCCATTCCACCACATCCCAAAGGTGCTGTATTGGATTGAGATCTGGTGACTGTGGAGACCATTGGAGTACAGTGAACTCATTGTCATGTTCACGAAACCAGTGGTGAGATGACTTGAACTTTGTGACATGGAGCATTATTCTGCTAGAAGCAACCATCAGAAGATGGGTACACTGTAGTCATAAAGGGATGGACATGGTCAGCAACAATACTCAGATGCTCAAATGATGCTCAATTAGTACTAAGGGGCCAAAAATGTGCAAGGAGAAAATATCTCTTACACCATTACACCACCACTAGACTGAACCGTTGATATAAGTCAGGTTGGATCCATGCTTTTATGAAGTTTATGCCAAATTCTGACCCTACCACCTGAATGTCGCAGCTGACATTGAGACTCATCAGACCAGGCAACATTTTTTCTAGTCTTCTATCGTCCAATTTTGCTGAATTGTAGCCTCAGTTTCCTGTTTTTAGCTGACAGGAGTGGCATCTTGTGTGGTCTTCTGATGCTGTAGCCCATCTGCTTTAGGATTTGATGCGTTGTGCATTCAGAGATGGTAATATGCATGCCTTCCTTGTAATGAGTGGTTATTTGAGTTATTTTTGCCTTTCAAACACCTCAAACCAGTCTGTCCATTCTCCCCCAACCTCTGATATCAACAAGGCATTTTCCTCCACACAACTGCCACTCACTGAATTTTTTCTCTTTTTGGACCATTCTCTGTACACCCTAGAGATGGTTGTGTGTGAAAATACCAGTAAATCAGCAGTTTTTTAAATACTCAGACCAGCCCATCTAGCACCAACAACCATGCCACGTTCAAAGTCACTTAAAACCCCTTTCTTCCCCATTCTGATGCTTGGTTTGAACTTCAGTGAGTTGTCTTCACCATGTCTAGATGCCTAAATGCATTGAGTTGCTGCCATGTTATTAGCAATTTGTGTTACCAAGCAATTGAATAGGTGTACCTAAAAAAGTGGCCTGTGGGTGTATATTGTACATTCACAGTCCCTGCCCCCAAGGAGCCTACAATCTAAGGTTTCTAAGGCCCCTTTCACACGGGCATTCTGATCAGGTCCGCCTGTCAGTTTTTTCAACTGACACCCTATTTTCCATCTATCTGGAGGATCGGATCAAATGAAAACTGACAGGCGGTCCATTTTCATCCGATCTCCCATTGAGGAGAGCGGGGATCTGACAGCTCTGCCTCAGCAAAGTAAGCTGTCATCCACCTGCTCAGTGGGGATCGGGTAAGCAAAATGGAGTACGCCGGGCGGAAAGCCCATGTGAAAGAACCCTAACTCACATTCATGCATGCACATAATAGGGTCAATTAACCTACCGGCATATCTTTAGAGTGTGGAAGGAAACAGGAAGGACATGCAAACTCCAGCCAGGTAGTGCCGTGGTTGGGATTTGAATTGATGACCCTAGTGCTGCTAGATAGAAGTGCTACAGAGAATGTTAGCTAAATGTCAGATTTGTTGCTTTATAAATATGCCCCCATATAAGGTACACCATTGGGGTGAAAGCACAGAGTGAAAGAAATAACAGGTGTGTGCATTAACCAGTTCTGGACCAGAAGGATTTGCCCCCTTAATGACCAGGCCATTTTTTACAATTCGGCACTGTGTTACTTTAACAGGCAATTGCACGGTCGTACAATGCTGTACCCAAATAAAATCTATGTCCTTTTTTCCAACAAACAGAGCTTTCTTTTGGTGGTATTTGATCACCTGTGCAATTTTCTTTTTTTTGTTTGCGCTATAAACAAAAAAAGAGCGACAATTCTGGAAAAAAAAACTATATTTTTCACATTCTGCTATATAACATTCCCAACAAAAAAAAAATGTAAAAATCTAACTTTTTTAACATTTTAGGCCAATTTGTTTTCTGCTACATATTTTTGGTAAAAAAAAAAATGGCAATAAGCGTATTTTGATTGGTTTGCGCAAGTTATTGCGTCTACTAACTAATGGAAAGATTTATGTCATTTTTTTTATTGTTTTTTTTTATTTACTAGTAATGGCGGCGATCTGCGATTTTTTAGCGAGACTGCAACATTGCGGTGGACAGATCGGACCCCTAACTGACATTTTTGACTCTTTTGGGGGGACCAGTGACATTACTACAGTAATCAGTGCTAAAAATATGCACTGTTACTGTAATAATGACACTGGCAGGGAAGGGGTTAACACAGTGGGTGATCAAGGGGTTAAATGTAAGCCTAGGGGAGTGTTTACTAACTGTATGGGGGTGTGGCTTTTGAAATGATCACAGTGATCCTATATAGAAGGATCGCAGGCGCTCTGTTATAATTCCAGAGAGAAGAATGGCCAGCTGTGTTTACAATAGCTGACCGTCCTTCTCTCTCAGCGGGGAGCGATCGCGAGTGCCTGGAGGCAATCGCGGCCCTTGGCCCCGTGCATCGGCATCCCCGCTGCCTAGTGGCGTGCTTGCCCCCCAGCACCACGTGCATGACCGACGTAGGGCTACAACTGCTGACTGTCCTTCTCTCTCAGCGGGGAACGATCGCTGGTGCCCGGTGGCAGTCAGAGCCGCCGGCCCTGTGCATCGGTGTCCCGACTGCTGAGTGGGGGGCGTGAGGCGCGTGACCGACATAGAGCTACGTTGGTTGGCGCAGGAGGGCCAGCCTGCCCCAGTAAATCCTTAAGTGCTTAAGCACCCCTTTTGATGTCTGTGTTGACAGCATCTAAACCAGGGGTCTCCAAACTATGGCCCTCCAGTTGTTCAGGAACTACAATTCCCATCATGCCTAGTCATGTCTGTGAATGTCAGAGTTTTACAATGCCTCATGGGACGTGTAGTTCCGCAACAGCTGGAGGGCCGTAGTTTGGAGATCCCTGGTCTAAACCTTCCCAACAGTACAGTTCACACTGGGGCAACTTGTAAGACGACTTAGCCACCTGACAAGTCGCGCTCAATTCAGTGCAATGGAACCGTTCTAATTGGAGCAACTCAAGTCGCTCCGACTTAGAAAATGGTTCCTGCACTACTTTGGGGACGACTTGCATTGATTTCTATTAGAGAAGTTGTTTGCAAGCCATGCTGAAGTTGCACTGCACGGGTCTGGCAACTTTGAAGCCGCCCCAGTGTGAACCCAACCTTAAAGTTACTCCAGAAACACCAGCCTAAACAGAAATTTTAACCCTATGATATAAGCCATAGCAGGTCTTTGTCTTATTGCCAAGTAAAGTGGCCTACCTATGACCTGCATAGCTATTTTGTAACTCTCCAAAAAGATGGTAGGTGTATTCTCTATAGAAATATTATTAATGAAAAGAAGGTTGCTCTCAAGAGAGAGAGAAAAAAGCATGTGTTTGTCAGTTTTTAAATGCTTATCTGAGCCATGTTTAATATAACTTCTTTCCCATTTTACCTCATCTGCAGATCCGTGACCCATCTTTCTAAAAGAAAATCCAGTGTTGAACATTTAGCAGCTTTGAATAATCTACAAACTAATTAGTCAAGCGCCTGTGAGACTCTTGAGGTTGTGAGAAATCCCTAATGTGTACAGAGGGAGTTTTTCTTCAGAAGAAAAGGGAGTCCCCAGGCTGGGGTGAGATTAACCCTTCTTCTTCACGTTCGGCACGTGATTGCTATAAAGAAAGTCTAGCATTTCCTCATATGTATACTGCACTGGTCTCCAACAGATTTATTTTCAGAGAAAAAAAACCTTGTCAGCACAAAAAAAGCCGTTGTAGGATCAGAGGAGACAGAAACAGGTGTCACATAGGACGTCAAAAACGAAAGGGGGGAAAAAAGATCAGGGTGAAGGCGAGAAAGACAGACAATTATATTAATGCTGTCGCTTTTATGTTGTAGCTTTGCGTTATTACCTTGAGGTGCTGAGTGTGCAGTTGCCTCAAAGAAAAGTAGACAGGAGACAAGGGGGAAACACGATCGTTATTAACTGAAGAGGCAGTGTGTCAAAGCTGGAGAAGGTTCAAAGTTTTGTTTGAAAAGAGAAAAAAAAAAAATAAAAAAAAATTCAGACAGCCACGTCTGTGAACAAACTGCGGTTCTGCTGTCGGCTACATAAACAGAGTAGCCGTCTAAAATGTACGGCTTGAAAAAAGATCACAGAGCTGAAAAAATAATAATGAAAGATGTCATTGAGACTTTTTTTTCCGCTTTAATTTAATTATATTTAATTTGTAAGTACATACATTTTGGAACGATCTGTTTTACTGACCCTTAGAAAACATCCAGGGTAAAATGCACAAGTAGTGGGATCCGAACAAGGTGCTAAGTTCAACACAACACCTTTTTACAATTGACTACACTCAAATATTTAAAGATAATTTAGAATTATGTGGAAGGTAAGGAGGAATGTGGGGATGGGTGTGCTCTATGCACCACTATTTTTGTTGCACTGATCAAATTCATCCTCTTACCTTAAAGAGGTTGTAAACCCATTACCATTTTTTTTTTCAACCTGCATACTAGCTCATTATGAAATACTTTCCTTAGAACGAGCCCCCGCCGTGCCGCCCACTTACCTCTATGACAGGCGACATTTTCAGTCACCCGTCTTCTGGGATCATGGCATCCGGCATCTGATTGGCCGGAGCCGCGGTGACGTCACTCCTGCGCATGCCCGTGGGAGCCGACGGTCACGGCACGGGGCTCTGAAGGAACGGCATGAGTGGCCGTTCCTTCAGAGCGCATGCGCCAGTGACGTCACTGGCTGCATGTAAGGTAAATATCTCCTAAACGGTACATGTTTAGGAGATATTTACAGTACCTATATGTCAGCCTTATCATAGGCTTACCTATAGGTAAAAGTTGCAGAGAAGGGTTTACTTCCTCTTTAATTCTTATAATTTTTTTTTTATTTTTATCTGACTACAATGGCCAGTGTAACATACCTATCAGTCACGAAGCAAAAGCTATACCATTGGTAGCAGTCAAACTAACCAATGTGTGGCCTTTCCCCTAAAACATCTGCCTTTTATCATTTTGAAGCTCAGGACTTTATAAACTGCTACCACTCCCTTGGTATGTTTTTTAAATTTGTCATTTATTTAACCATTTCTGGACCGGAAGGATTTGCTATTTGACACTGCGCTAGTTTAACGGAAAATTGCGCGGTCGTGCAACACTGTATCCAAATAAAATTAATGTCATTTTTTTCCCATAAATAGAGCTTTCTTTTGATGGTATTTGATCAACTCTGCGATTTTTATTTTTTGCGCTATAAACAAAAAAAGAGCGACATGTCTAAAAAGAAAAAATATATATTTTTCTCATTCTGCTATATAACATCCCCCCCAAAAAATTAAAAATCTACATTTTTCATCCTTTTAGGCCAATTTGTATTCTGCTACATATTTTTGGTTAAAATTTTTTTTAAATAAGTGTATTTTGATTGGTTTGCGCGAAAGTTATCGCATCTACAAACTAGGGGAAAGATTTTTGCCATTTTTATTTATTTTTTTTACTAGTAATGGTGGCGATTTGCAATTTTTAGCGGGACTGCGACATTGAAGCGGACAAATCGGTCCCCTAACTGACATTTTTGACACTTTTGAGGGGACCAGTGACATTACTACAGTAATCAGTGCTACAAATATGCACTGACAGGGCTTTTTTTTCTCAGAAAAAAGGTGCAGGAACTAAACCACGACCCTGTGTTTACAAGTGATAGTAAAGAGCAGGGAGCAGAGGGCCTGAGCCAAGGGTGGTGGAACTGAGTTCCACCAAGTTCCAGCTGAAAAAAAGCCCTGCCCACTGGTATTGTAATAATGACATTGGCAGGGAAGGGGCTAACCTATGGGTGATTAAAGGATTAACTGTGAGCCTAGGGGAGTGTTTACTAACTGTATGGGGGGGACTTGTGAAATGATCATAGAGGCATGTGTTCCTATATAGAAGGATCACAGGCGCTCTGTGATCATTTCAGAGAGAATAACGGTCAGCTGTGTTTACAACAGCTGACCGTCTTTCTCTCTCAGAGGGGAGTGATCGCGGGTGCCCGGCGGCAATCGCAGCCCTTCGCCCTGTGCATCGGCATCACCGCTGCCTAGTGGCGCGCTCGCCCCCCAGCACCACGTGCGCGACTGACGTAGGGCTATGTTGGTTCGCGCAGGAGAGGCAGCCTGCCGCAGTAAATCTGCGGTGGGCTGTCTTAAAGATGATAATAGACCTTAGTGTTGGAAAGAGATGGCATGCAAATACGGTCCTTTGTATGCATAGAATGTCTTTTTGGTTCCTCTTAACTCACTTCACACTAAAGCCCCATACACACGCAGCGATTGTTGGCCGACCGTCTTTTGTCCAGTGTTGTTGTGTTGGTTGAAATGTGCTCTAGACTGCACACAAATTTTGTCGGCCAACAACAACCAACTGCAGAAGTGATGTCATGCTGGTCTACTTTTCGTGTGTTTTTTCTTCTCTGAGCATGCCCAGTCTTGATCATCTGATTTTTGTCGGCCGAAATCTGTACTGACTGAGGAACAATCGGCCGTACTGCTGACGGCCAACAAAAATTTTATAGCCTGCACATCAGATTTTGTTCGGCCGAAAAGTCGCAGTCGGTTGTCGGAAGCATCATACTAACAAGCCGATAATCGGCCGATCGGGCGGCGGCCGAAAATTCACGGCCAACAATCGGTACGTGTGTACGGGCCTTAAGCAGACAGGTTGTCATAGTTAGGTATCTCCCAAGTCCCAAATCTCTCATTGGAGTGTACCTATGCTATACGTCAGCAGTACCAGATGTGCAGTTAGCTACAGGGGCATAAAAAATATTATGTGTGGCTCCACCCTTTATCCTAAATTGGGCAATAAAGCCCTTGTTTTTTGGGGGGATTTTTGTTGAGGATAATGACGTGTCATTACCTTCAATTTTAAAGAGGAGCTCCAGGCTCCTTCAGAAAAAAAAATGAAAGTCAGCAGCCACAAATACTATAGCTGCTGACTTTTAATATTAGGGCACCTACCTGTTCCAGAATCCAGTGGTGTCCTCACCCAAGCCCATTTTTCAATTGGCTATCAGTTGCTGGCGCTGCCATCTTGACTAAGGGAAACCGGCAGTGAAGTCTTGAGGCTTTGTGAATGGGTCAACAGTAGGGGAAGGAGGGGGGGGCGAACTGAGGCAGAAAAAGGATCTGGTACCTGTCAAAATCAGGTACCTGCTTCCCCCCTCCCCCCTCATGCCTAAAAGGTGGCAAATGCAGCAGCAGAGGGGGGGGGGGAGGAAGCAGACAAGTGGAGCTTCTCCTTTTGGGTGAAGCTCCACTTTTACAAGACAGTGCAACTTATATAGGGGTAAATATTACTACTCTTCTATTAATTCTGAATACTGTTAGTGATGCCAGATTGATGATAGCAACCAAAGCATCCCACTTTCTGCTGAAATTATATATAGATGGGAGAAGGAATGGCCCCTAGCTAATAAAAAAGCAGAATTATTGTTATCTACCTCTACCACTTTGTTGCTTCTTTATGGGCTTGTGTAAGCAGGGGCTGAGCGAGTATTATTTGTAAAAAGCAGGATTTGGATCTTTGGATTTTGGATCTTTTGCAGAGCTCGATGAAGGCATCTTAATAGGTCATGCCCTATCTGAGATATCTTGCACTGCAATTGAAAAAAGTGCCAAGAACTGTTGCGGTTTGTGTAAACCGACCCTCAGCTGTCTTGTGAACATTTGATTTGTCCTTGCATGGCAAAGTAAGTAGGTTTATTCAAATGCTGACCCTCTCAGTTGTTTTGATCCAAGTCTCAAAACCCCCATGTGACGGCACTGTGTGCCTAAGCAGCCAATCACCTTGCACCCACACTGTGGGTGGAAGGAAAGTGAGCCACACACTCCTCTATACCTGGAAATGCCAGGTGTGTAAGTTTGCTTCCCCAGGCAGGCAGTGGTGTAGTGGAGGAGCATAAGTATCTGCAGGGGCAGGCTTTAGTGTGAACCTGCTACTTTGCCCTGCATGGTGTTATAGTGTCGTTATATGGCATTTTCAGCAAACTTTGGAAAATCCGTCCTAGAAACAGACTAAGATAATGCTACTACATCAGAAAGTAGCAGAAACGGTAATGAAAAATTTTCCAGAAACGGCAATGAACAACTTTGTTAGCAAAATACACGTAGGGTATAATATCTCAACAGTGTCTTCATACATATTTCATTTGATTGCTTAAAAAATATATAACTGTAAGTGAAAAAAGTAAGTCAAACCATTGCTTGTTTTTTTGGAAATGTGCTGTAAAACAAATGGGGTTGGTTTACTAAAACTGGGGATTATTGAAGCGCTAGGATCTCTGTGATAAGAGTGATGTCACCATGGGCTGGGAGTATATCCAGGGTGACTGGAAAAAATAATGAAGATGGACCAGAAGATATATCAAGGAATATGTGGTGGGGGCAAGTCTATCAGTCCTAGGTTGTCATGCACTTGTAAGGCAGCCTGCTTTAAAGCAGAAGGAACTCTGTGGTACTGGAATAAAAAAGGAGAGAGGAGCAGCGCCATTCTAAGTGCAGTCAAATCTTTTGTCAAAGCTTAAAGTGATATTAAAGTCTCGTTTTTTTTGTTTTGTTTAAAAATAACAAACGTGTGCAAATAGTTACAAATGATAATATGAATTATAATACCTGCTCTGTGCAGTCGTTTTTCACAGAGCAGCCCGGATCCTCCTCTTCTTGGTCCTTCGTCAGCCCTCCTGGCCCCTCCCTCCTGCTGAGTGCCCCCCACTGCAAGAAGCTTGCTATGGGGGCTTTTGAACTGAGCCGTTGCTTTGTCTGTCCATGTCGACACAGAGCCATGGCTTGGCCCTGCCCCTCTCTCTCCTCACTGGCTCACTGACTTTGATTGACAGCACCGGGAGCAAATTGCATCCTCTGCTGTCTCAGCCAATGAGGAGGGAGTTTCCGTGGATTTTGTTGCTCTCGTGGAACAATCCTGGATTGAGATGGGGCTCAGTAAGTATTAGGGGGGTTGAAGGGGGCTCCTGCACACTTAGCTCCCGTTCACATCAGCATGATTTGACATGTCAAATCGCATTCTATTGCTGGCAATGGCACTGTCCCAATCGGTGCAACCCAGACTTTGCAGCACCACACCGATTTCCAAAAGTAGTTCCTTAACTACTTTTGAAGACTTTGGAGGTGCATCTGTTCATGAACCCACATAGATGTCTTTCAAATCGCCCCCGAACTCGCACTGAAATGGGGGTTTGAAATTTCAATTTCGGGTTCAGTGTGAGCGTACCCTGAAGGTTTTAGGTTTAAGATAAAAAAACCTTCTGCCTTTAGAACCACTCTAATTGAACAAGCTGAAATTAGAAGCCGATTGGCTACTATGCACTGCTGCACCCGATTTTGCACTTTCCAATTTAAGCAAACCAAACTCTAAAAATTGATTTTTGTGATAAAAGGCATCTAAAAAATTGTTAATATAATCCAACAAAAAATTATTGTAGATTTTTCAGACCATGATCCATATTACTTGATAGTCTAAGTCTGTTCTACAATATCTTAATCATGACTCTAATGACAAGTATGCATTCATTTGTTCAGTAGCACTCTGTACTGGTTCAGCAGCAACATGTGTTGTGTGACTTCAACTGTGTACATGGTAGTATTAATAAAGAGAAGCTGCTTGCAGAACTCTGGATCACGGGGGGGGGGGGGGGGGGGTTGGTAAATGCTTGTGGTAACAGATCCTGTACCCACATATTTACACTACTTTATACAGTGTTACAGCAAATTCTTTGCCTGTTATTTTGAGATTACAAAAATTCCTTCAGTTCCCAGATTATTGAATCTACCCGGTGGATCCAGATCTCTTCAGCATAATTAAGCACAGAACATCTTTTCCTTTAATATATAGATAGATCTTAGGCTTGCAAGAAATCATTTTACAGTTTTATTTATCCTATGCATTTAGTGTACTGTACACCATGTCTACAAAAAGATACGTCTTTTTGTCATTTTTTGTTCAGTAATTAAAATATACTCAAATTCTGATTCTAAAATTTTGCAATCACGGCCATTGTCATTTGGGAAATATTCACAATATTATAATATACACAATTGGCTTCATATTAATCAAAATGTATTTAAACCAATATAAAAATTCTTAATATTTTAAATATAACTCCTAATACACATCTGTGTAAATTCTAAAAAATATTTTGAAAGTGATTAGCATGTGTTTGTTGCCAGTTATGGATTTGAGATTCTGGTTAAAAATTAGGGTAAAAAAACATGGTCAGTCCTCATCATTAAACATGAATCTTACTTACTGTCTTCAAATTTTTGAGTGTATGAAATCTATAACTTCCCTGGTAGCAAACTTACCTGGATATAATAATCCATCGGCTTGATTTCAGTGCCTGGAGTTGTTCTTTGATGTCTCCTGTCCTGCAGATCCTGAGCTTTTGGATGATGCTATCCATCCTAGGTACTCCCACATGTGTCAGCATTCTTTATAATTGAGATTATGATGTATCAGCTGGTTTAATTTAAGTAAAATGAACATTAAGCCATTGGATGTAAATGAATACGGTAGCCATAAACCTGGAGCTTATGAAGTAACACGAATAAGGGAGGCCCTAAATAAATAAAATACATTTTTCCTTTTTTTTATCAAACTCTTATGTAAAACTGTTTTTTTTTTTGATAAAATAGAAAAGAGTTAGAAGCATTGTCATGTTTTTATTGCTTTCTGTGTCCCCGCTGGGAGGGGAGAATCAACCCTCTCTTTGTCCTGGTGACCATTGTCATTGGGCCTGAAAGTGAGGGAAAGTCTAACATTTTCATTTGTTACAACAATGTTAGTGGAGTTGAAATCTTTCTATGGGGAAGTTTGTTTTGATGACCACTTACTCTCCCTTACTTTAGTGGGATTGTTGTGTTTCAGGTCAGGAAGTGGAGAACAATCTCTCCAATGGGACTTAGACAGCTAACTAAAATTGCTGTGTTTCTGCTCTATTAACCACTTTACCACCGGAGGATTTTGCTGTCTTACGTCCAGGCCACTTTTTGCGATTCGGCACTGTGCGAATTTAACTGACAATTGCGCGGTCGTGCGATGCTGTACCCAAACAAAATTTACATCCTTTTTTTCCTACAAACAGAGCTTTCTTTTGGTGGTATTTGATCACCTGTGCGATATTTACTTTTTTCGCTATAAACAAGAAAAGAGCGACAATTTTGAAAAAAGAACAATATTTTTCACATTTTTTTATATGAAATTCCCCCGAAAAAAATGTAAAAATCAAATTTTTTTATAATTTTAGGCCAATTAGTTTTCTGCTACATATTTTTGGTAAAAAAAATCGCTATAAGCGTATTTTGATTGGTTTGCGCAAAAGTTATTGCGTTTACTAACTAAGGGAAAGATTTCTGTCATTTTTGGTGTTTTTTTTTAACGAGTAATGGCGGCGATCTGCGATTTTTTTTGCGGGACTGCGACATTGCGGCGGACAGATCGGACCCTTCACTGACATTTTCGACACTTTTGGGGGTACCAGTGACATTACTACAGTAATCAGTGCTATAAATATGCACTGTTACTGTAAAAATGACACCGGCAGGGAAGGGGTTAATTTTTATTGGAGAGGGAGGGGTTAATGTATGCCTGGTGCTTACTGACGTGTGTGGGGGGAGGTGACTGAGTGACACAGGGACAGATCGCAGGTTCAGCTATGCTGAACCCTGCAATCTGACCCTGTCTGTCACTTAGGAGATCCGCCCGCTTGTGTTTACACAAGCGGGCGAATCTCCACACTCGATTCCCCGATGATCGGGGAAGAGCGGCGGTGATCACCGCCGCTCCTCCCCTGGCCCGACTCCCGCTGTAACTGAATACAGCGGGAGCGAGCCTCCGGCGGCGCGCGCGCGCCACCCACAAGAGGAGGAGTCCAGCGACGTAGGTCTACGTTGATGGACGGAATCGAACCACTTTCCCGCAGTAGCACCAATGTGAGCGGTCGGCAAGTGGTTAAAAAAAAGGCATTTTGGATATAGATATAATATAAATTACATATCTAGACTAGTCTGAAATGAAGAATGAAGACCTGACATTTCCCTTATGTAACCTATGCCAAAGATACTCAGTCTTTATAACTGTTAAAAAAAAGCGAATTCAGCCCGCCCAACGTGTATACAGTCACTTCAGTCCTTGCTTCCATTTGGGTCTGACATGTTTCTATTAGGGTCGGACAGAAGGTTCTTCTAAAATCAGCCTGAGTTTTCTGCGGAAATTCAGTTAAGTTATCTTGTCCTGTGAGCAAGAATGGATGTTTTCATTAAAATCCTCTCTACAAAGCCCTGCAGTGTTTTTTTTTTAGAATGCATTCTGCTTCCATCTCTACCTGATCTCAAGACCTGTGACATGTCTGTGTTCTGTACCATCTGTTCAGCACACTTTTGCTTGATTTGAAGATGTCTACTAATGCAATGCTGTGATAACTACAATCCCCTCAGTTCTGCTTGATGCTTGGGGCAGTAAGGTCTCAAAAGCTCCTAATGAAACACTTGTCATCTCCTCTAACCCAACCTACTTAGCCCTGCTGTTCTCAACTGATCTGCACCTAAGCTCATATAAACCCAGTCATTCCCATTCAATTTCTTTTTCGGAATCTATTTTTTATTTAAAACTGATTCTGTATACTTGTTCTTGAGCTATGCAAGCTGCGATTTTAACAAAATTACCCTGTTTATTTTGCCACAAAAATTGGCAGCTCTGTAGACCATAGCTCAACAATATCTTTCTTTGAAACTGAGATATTTGTAGTTGGACAGACTAAGAGAAAATAAACAGTAAAGAGTGCATGTTGAACACTTACAGAGTGTTTTTCGGGAGAAACTCCTCTCACGCTTTAGCTTACTCTTGGTGGTATAAGTTTTATACCAGTCAAGTAAACAGTATATTTTTAAATAAAGCACAATTAAGTTCAGAACTTTGCTTTGTTTCTATTTTCAGTGTTGCAGTTATATTAAATCTAATATTTTATTTGCTCCGTTTGGCCTGTGCAAATTATATCTGTTTGGTAAATGTAAAAAAAATACCTGTTGATACTTTCAGAAATCTTGTGAGCTCATAACTTCCTGTGCTCTTTACCTGTGCTGCACTCATCCTTTAGCATTGTTCCAGTTCTCTATATGGACTATAGAACACTTGCCTTATGCTTTGGGAAAGACGAGGGTGAGAAGTTCTATAGATTGTAAGCTCTAACGAGCAGGGCCCTCTAGTTCCTCCTGTTTTGAATTGTATTGTAACTGTATTGTCTTCCCTCACATTGTAAAGCACTGCGCAAACTGTTGGCGCTATATAAATCCTGTATAATAATAATAATAGTCCTGTTGTAGGGTGAAAATTCTTCTCATTCATAGATACAGTACAGTGAGTAACCTGGTCATTCTAGGAAAGGAAGTGTATTACTGCCAGGATCACCAGGTGAAAATAAAGGTATTAAAGTCTAAAAAAATAACACTGAGGACTGGTAGGCTGTAATATATTAAACTTTTGTTCATTGGTATTAGAAACATTTTTTTAATATTCATTTATAAGAGTCTCTTTATGAACAGTAAAATCTAACAATGGGAACCAATCCAAGTCAAAGCCCATATCCCCTCTGATAGCAACATTGTCTCTGGAGCTCATCCACATTTCTACTAGTATGTTTGACATCTCAAATTCAACTTAACTGTATCAGACTGTATGTGGACCTCACCAAGATTCTTACTGTCCACCATACTTCACCCACCCGGCGTAGTCATTATTATTATTATACAGGGTTTATATGGCCTCAACAGGTTGCCCAGCGCTTTACAACATAAAGGGCAGGCAGTACTGTTACAATAAAGTTCAATACAAGAGGATTTAGAGGGCCCTGTTCATTAGAGCTTACAGTCTAATTGGGTCCAGTGATACAAAAGTTAATAACTGTGGGGGATGAGCTGATGAAGAAAAAGTGCAGTTGTTGAGTGGAGGCGGGATAGGCTTCTCTAAAGAGAAGGGTTTTCAAGGATCACCTAGAAGTGGAGCAGGAGACAGTTGGACTGATTATGGTAGGGAGTTCCAGTGGATGAGGGAGGCTCTATAAAAGTCCTGGAGGCGAGCTTGGTAGGAAGTGATGAGGGAGCTAGAGGGCAGGAGGTCTTGGGAGGAATGAAAAAAATTATTTGGTTGGTATTTTAACCACTTGCTCCCTGGAAGAATTACCCCCTTTATTACTTGGCCATTTTTTGCGATACTGCACTACGTTACTTTACAATTGCGCAGTCATGCGATGCTGTACCCAAAGAACATGTATGCCCTTTTTTTCCCCACAAATAGAGCTTACATTTGGTGGTATGTAGTCAGCTCTGCTGTTTTTATTTTTTGCGCCATAAACAAAAAAAGACCCACAATTTTGAAAAAAACAAACAGTAGCAAGAGGTTTAGATTAAAGAAGCTAGTGATAAAAAGGTAATAGTAAAAGGTGAATTTATTAATGACAGAGCAGACATTCCAAAGGGCACTTGAGAAAGGGAGGCTAGTTCAGGGAAGAAGAGGAATTAAAACTAGATTGTGTGGATTTTGGCTGTTGGCAGAGGGCAGGAGGAGCCAGGTGTGTTAAAGTTAAATGATGGAGGCCCAGGGTTTGGGGCTTTATCTACAGAATTTAGGAGAAGCAGAAGGGTGAGGAAGATAATATGGGAGTGTGATTTATATAAAATGACATGCCCCAGCATCCTGGAGGTTTTATTAGCATGTGGGTTCAGAATTACCAGGAGTTGATAAATGCTGTAATAAGGAGAATATAGAAGTAAGGGTGATATACTCCATATAAGATGCGGGATGGAGTAGAGGGGGTAAAGAAAAGAGAATTTAAAGAAAAGGACATAACTGTGAGAAGGAGAGGTAGAAAGTACATGTTATAGAGGGGAAGGGTAAGGGGAAGTCTGTGTAAGAGCTGAGTGGAGAAAATAAGGTCACCTGCAGTCTGTTTAGTGTTTTGCAAAGTAGTGTGCTGTGGGTTTTCTGGTCGTTCAGTAGCTGAATGGAAATGCACCATTTAATCCAGGAGAATCACATCAGAGAATTAAGACTAATGCCCATTACACACGTGCAGATTATCTGAAGACTTTTGTCTGCAGACTTACCTTTTCTATGTAGTGCAAGGGCCTGCCGGATTGCATACAAATTGAAAGTGTTTAGGTTTGACCTCTTATTATATGGTTTTGGTAAGTCTGCAGACAAAAGTCTTCAGATAATCTGCACGTGTGTACGGGGCATTAGCCCATGAGCTGGGCAAAACATGTAACACCAATTTTCAAATTCTGACGTGTGGCTAAGTTTCTTTTTTTCTGAGCACAGTTCTCGTTGTGGTCATTGTGCTATCCATTTCAGAGTGACCAGAGACCTGATTACTTTTTCCTGCAATGCAGCACCTGGTGTTTAGGATAAATACTTTTCAAAGGAATAAACTGGGAGTCAATTGAGTTCTGATGGAGGCAGAGTTTGTATTACTTTGTTGCAAGCATAAGGGTCCTTCCACAGGGCCGCTCCGTGTGTCCGCAAATCATCCCATCCGTTTGCGGATGATTTGCGGACATAATGTAAGTGAATGGCACTGCGGGTGTCAGCGGAATACCATCCGCTGACATCCGATTTTCCTCCTTTCAGTTCTGTTCCGTTTTTTCGAATGGAACAGAACCCTATTTTTTCTTCCGTGTAAAAAACGGAAAGGAAGGAAAATCGGATGTCAGCGGTGTAATCCGCTGACATCCGCAGTGCCATATACTTACATTATGTCCGCATATCATCCGCAAACGGATGGGATGATATGCGGGCACACGGAGCACACGGAGCGGATGACAGAAAAGTCCCGCAGCGGAGCTTTCACACGGAGCGTGTGAAAGAAGCCTAACAGTGCATGTATATTAGCACATGAAGAATTTCTGATGGTTAAAACCTTTTCTGCTGTGCACCAGCAAGTATTTCCTGTGTTTGATTTACCTCAGTGTGAAGTCCAGATAGACATCTTGAACTGGTATTCCCATCTTTGAATGTTTTCCAAGTTGTTACAGGTTGGTGAGACGGCCTTTTACAGTTTTGCAATATGAAATACTTTAGGTACCAGTTAAGAAGACTTTGCATGAATCAGTCATGTTGCTTTCCTTAGAGGACATCTGAGGGATTGCAGCATATGTGGAAATTAAAGACTTTTATAGCCATTATCACACCGAACATGCAAAGACTGGTCAACTTCTTATAGCATCATAACACTTCTTTTTAATTCCACCACCTCTTGTATAAATTACGCCCTAAATGTCTCCATAGAGAATAACCAGAGGCAGCCATATGTATATAAATACCAATGAAAAGGCTCTGGTTCGTAGGCCGAATAGAAAGCCAATCTGTTCTTGACATTCAACCAAAACAAACTTTACAAACTCACCAGTTGAAAAACTACGAAATAAGCACTTTAAATTTAGAATTTGCCACAGCTGTGTATGTCATTCTTGTGAAACACAAGGACCCTTTTCAGCCCACTTCCTCCAAAATGTCAGCTTCTTTACTCTGCAAAGTATGTGGTTTTAAGATTCATTAAGTTCCCCTCGCTCAATGTGTAATTACTCCTTTTTCAGTGACTGCACACATTCAAGCTCTGAGCACTCACAGCGAGTGCAGTTTTGGCGAGTAAAAGTGATGCTCACAGCTGAAGTGCTTATCAGATAAACATTCACTTTCACTGCTAGCATTGCAATGTTTTACTTACAGCTTCTAGGTTACGTTAGGGGAAGACAGACAGTAATAACTGATTGAGAAAATATCATCACTGAATATTATCCTTTCATAGTGTTGTGTATTTAATACTAACACAATATTAAAAGCAGAATATGTAAGTAAATCAGCTGATGCGACAATTATAAAATCAAAGTAATATTTCAATTTGGCTATGTGTGATCAGCTTACTGTACAAGCAGTAAGGAAAGAGTTAAAGCATAGTAGAAGACACTCATTTTAATGTCCTGGTATTCTATATGATATGTTCAGGTTTCCATTGAATAATATGTTGTCGTCCCACTTGCAATACTTCAGCAGCTTCCTTTCACTTCATTGTGTTTATCTGCACATTTCAACGTAGATTGTTAAATTAAAGTGGACCTGTATATTTAGCAAACTGCAAAAAACACATTTAAAATGTATATGTTAACTTTTTTACCTGTCAGAGCGTTTTTAATTGTCCTTAAAAAGTCTTGTTATTTAGATACCCTCTGCACCCACATAGTGTAGCAGAAAACATATTTTCTGGCTCAGTTTTGCAGCTTCCTATGTCACCACTCACAGATTAAGCAATGAGAAAGAAGGTAACCCGGAAAGTTGTAAAGCTGAGTTAGTAAACAGTAGACTGATACACTGATACACTCCTGGCTACACCACGTGGAAGAGATTAATGAATGACAAATCGGGCATAGCGTAATTACAACTGTTTTGGCAAGAAAAAAATTGAATGGATGCATTTCAACTGTGTTTTTAGCTGTTTACCTAAATTTCTATTTTTAGGTTCCCATAAACCCAAATCTGTCGAAATAAACATAAATGCAATTGCTTTATCTGCCTGTGATAATAGCTATGGAAATTGGAGGGGTGGGCAGATGTCGACACTGCTTATCTCTTTGGGAGAACTGTAGTGACTGGCTAGCTGATGACTTTGACTGATCCGTCTACCTAAAGTAACATACAATTTGCATTTAGGCCCTAAAGAGTTCCCCCCCCCCCCAAAAAAAAAAAACAGAACACTGTAGCTGCTGACTTTTACTATTAGGGCACTTACCTGTCCAGGTATCAAGCGGTGTCCTCACCCGTGCTGATTCTTGAATCAGCTCTTGGGTGCTTCACAGCAAGAGTCATGCTGTGCTTTGTGAATGTACCTGCTGCAAGGAAAAGGAGGAGGGGGGTCGAACTTCCGACTCATTTCACCGCAGCGAACTGAGCCGGAAGTGGGACGGGATACCTGCCAAGCTACCCCCTCCCCCCAAAAGATGCCAAACGTGGCAACGGAGGGGGGGAGAAGGCAGACAAGCTGAACTTCCCCTTTTGGGGGAAGCTCCACTTTAAAGTATTAGTTCACCTTTACAGAAAAAATGTAAAGGTGAACTAACACCATACACCCTACCCACCTTCCCCAACCCCCTGATCCTCTATACCTACAGAGATGCTAAGCTGTCAGTGCTCGTGCACTCGGTCCAGTGGTCTAAGGATTTGAGATCCCCGCTCTTCTCCCTCTTCTCTGTGCAGTGCCCCCGGGATGAATCAGAGCGTTGCTCAGTGATAGGGCTGACTAATCAGAATTTCTGTGGTCCATCCTGGAAGTCTGCAGAGAGAGGAAGGAGAAGAAAAGAGATTTTAAATCCCCATTCAACTGAACTGACTGTATGTGCACTGACAGCTCAACATTCCAAGAGGTAATTGCAGCAGGGACTGGGGAAGGAAGATGGGAATGGTTTAGGTGAATGTCATTAAGAGATGGGGCCATAAATGGGAAATCAGTCAGATGACCAGCCATATTGTGTTAGTTTACATTTATATTTTTTTCTGTAAAGGTGAAGGAACACTTTCAACTGGCCGCACACTGTTCTTTTTTTTATTTAGCCATCAGTGTGAAGGAAAAAAAAAAGCCTCACAAAAAGTCCCCACAAACGAGGTAGATGGAGGAATCCCTGTCACTGGGACATTGTATTCTGACAGCAGAACCCACCACTGTCAAAATACACTGAACAGCAGCTGCAGCCACTGTTCGACAAATGTTTTCCTACATGTCCCTTCTACAGAAATTGATTAAATTATTGACTTCTGGGGAGCAGTGACAACCCCACGCTGATTGAACTGCAACCGGTCCTAGATGAACCAGTCAAATGTTGATTAGTGTATGGGCAGCTTTAATGTTTTCAGCCAGACTAGTTACAAAGCCCATTTTACCACATTCTTCTACATTTAAATAGTTTACACATGTTTGTTTTAAGGGTCATTTTAGTTCTTTTGCAGTAAAACACACATTAACATGAATGGGCTGCCTTGACACAGTGCACCTTAATGCATGGTGAGGTAACACACAGAGGAAAAGTCACTAAAGAAATTTAAGAATGTTCACACAATAAATTGTGGGAATAATTAGGTGAAAAGAAAATCCCTCTTTACGCATTTCATCTGCGCATAATTGAATAATTTTGAAGTGAATATGCACACAATTTATCATGTGGACATTCTTAAATGCTTTAGTAAATTAGCCTCATAATTTTAAGGGATACTAAATGTTCTATGGGGGGGTTAACTTAGTGTATTCTGGGGGAGAGTTCCTTGGTGTGACTCAGCTGGATTATGTTGTTTTGTGGTGTTTTTAAATTTTCAGCAAAAGGGAATAAAATGACTGCTGCTACTGCACCATTCTGTCAACATAATTGTAACAATAGGTAGTAAAAATGAGAGTGAACTTGGAGAACTTCTGAGTATATGTTTGTAGCAAGAAATCATGCAAACTCTTCCAGTATAAAAGCTAAAAATGTATTTGAATAGGCAGTCTCTGATTGGATAGTACAGTTTTAAATGCTTTTAGAACAAGCTATTACCGGTAATTAATGTGCAGTTTTTTTTAAGTCAAGGTTCCTTTATAAAATGAATAACATAATTTAAACTGATGCTTTGCCAAATTTGCTCATTTCAGTATCAGTAATAAATCACTTTTCTTCATAGTGAGTTGTGGAATGACAGAAATGTCTAAAAATAAATAATTCTTGGAGAACTTTGTTTATCCGCTTCTATTTTTGCATGACTTCATTCCCTGGCTAGAAAGCTAAGAGATTTCCATAGTCCCCTTGATTGTGCAAAAGCGTACAGTGCTTTGCCAGACAATGCATTATCCTTAAGGGGCATATTCTCTAAGCTTCAGCAGCTTTGGTGTGAAATCCCTCTTGCCTTCAGTATTGCCATTTCTAGAGCCGGAAGATTCCTAATTGAGTTAAAACAAGACTGAGAGTGACTTAGACCTTGTTGCTTGAAAAATCCACTTACAAGTTATCAACATTATGGACTGATCTTTTAATACAGGCATCTTTTTATTTTTGTATTTCTCTATTACTACAGCTTTGGACAAGCTCAGCACTCAGCACCTGTACCACCCAACACAAGTGGAAATTGTACAATCTAACGTAGTGTTTGACATCAGCAGTCTTATGCTCTATGGTACACAGGCTGTACCTGTGCGGCTCAAGATCCTGCTTGACCGGCTCTTCAGTGTCCTCAAACAAGAAGAGGTACTGCACATATTGCACGGCTTAGGATGGACGCTGCGGGATTATGTTCGCGGATACATTCTTCAGGTGAGATATTTAGTAAGGGTAAGAAATTATATATGCCGAATAATATTTGGTGTAATGTCAACATTTATATGGGCTCGTGGCAGATTGCTCAGTGTTAAAGAAGTTGTGAAGTTAATTATTAATAAAATCATTTATAATAGATTCTACAATACATCTGAATAATGCTTGGTTACAAAAAAAACTTCCCTGTAGTGCTTTATTAGGCTGTAAATGCTTCCCACAGACCACTCTCACTTTCCACAGACCTGCAAGTGGGAGTTTACAGAGCGGGGTACACGTCATTGCAGGAAATGGCCTAATGCTGCTGAACGTTAGTGATTCCAAGGAAATGGAATGCAATCATACCTGGTTAGCCCTGATGAAGGGGGAGTGCTTAGTCCACGAAACACGTTGGCTGTTCCAAAATAAAAATATTTTAATAATTTATACAAGCTGGTGTAGCCCCCCCATCCTTTCAAAACTTTAACAAACTCCTCTGGGGGTCCAGCAAGACCCAACAGTTGGTGGTGAGCTGCCCCTAGGACCACAAACCACCTCTCCCATCAAATTACATGTGCATAAGTTTCAGCGCTCCTACATCACAAAGACTGAGGTGGCCTTGCATGACTTTACCCTTTTCCCAGCAAAGTCCAGTGACGTCGCAGGTGCTTGTATCTAATTGCGGGATGACAGCGGACGTAAATTGACCACACTAGCATCAAACAGGTTTCTTGCTAGCATGGTCAGTTTATTAACAAGAAGATAAGAACTGGCAGGATCAACCAGGTAATTAGGAAACACTGCCACCACAGTTACAGTAACGTTATCCAAAAACTAATAGCAATACCTTAAGGAGACAGATTAATGTTTTTTTATTGCTTTTTTTTTAGGTTACAAACACTTAAATGTGATTTATAAGACTACACAACATTTTCAGTAAATAAAGCCTTAGTTCATGAGGAACATCTCATATAGACATCATACATTATTTAAATTCCCAACATTATAATAAAAAATAATTAACTCTAAAGTACTAAACAGAACATTAGCTTTATTCTATCAATGTCAACATGCAATACAGTTTTTGTAAGTTGTAAAACCAATAAAAGGATTTTATGACATCAGTTATTTTCTGGTCAAACCTTCTTTAATGGTGTAACAGTTAGCGATGTCCAATGTTAGATTGGACTGCTATATGTACTAAGATTGCTTTTCATAAATACTACAGTTTTTTTGTAAACGTTTGAGATCAAAAGTAATATATTTAGGTTTCAAGTATCCATCCAACAGCCTAAGCCTATATAGGCTTTTTGGAACATGCAACCCAAGTAAAATTAAACACATAGATGTTCTTGTAAACTTTAAACTGTTCCACACAAAAAGGATAAAATCTCTTTGATAGAGTTTCTAGTTTTCAAGTAATGCCACTCTTCTGTTACACTGGAAGGCTCAAACGTTATTTTCATGTTACTGATAGATAAAACAAGACAGCAACCTGGCTGCATCAACCTAAAAATGTTAATTTTAGAAAAAAAAGCAGAATTTTAAATGGATTCAAATGGATTGTATTTCCGAAAAACGGTACATTTAACACATCTAGTACATTTATTGACAAGTTATTTACTGGCTTTTATTTTCATTATTTTGTAATATCAGGCAGTGTTTTAAGTCTTACAGTAACTTATATCTGTATAACGTATAACAGTATGTGGGTAAGTACAGATGTTTTCTAACTTTTTTTTTCATGTATGTAACCTGGGCTGATAATTTCCCTATATATTTACTAATCTCTAACAGGCATATATGTGTCTCTCCAATTTTTAAGGAAGGTTTTCACCTTTCC
The DNA here is from genome assembly GCF_965119305.1 of Pelophylax lessonae. Taxonomy (NCBI): domain Eukaryota; kingdom Metazoa; phylum Chordata; class Amphibia; order Anura; family Ranidae; genus Pelophylax; species Pelophylax lessonae. The sequence goes on from NC_138768.1 coordinate 414,202,374, forward strand.
ACCAGAAGTTTTTCAATGTATTTGGAAAATTCCAGGCACTATTATAACAGCATACAGTAGTACTTACTTAACACAGTGATACATTTTTGCACACCCCAAGCCGTCTTTGCAGGTTACCACTATGACAAAACGTGTGCTGTGCTGACAAAAAATTATATGTTTTATGTCAAGAACTTAGCTCTACCTACTTTATGCTGCTGGCCAGAAATCCTTGTCCGCAAGTTATGTGATAAGTGATGTCAGAAGTCTCTTTTTTCCCCAACCAGGACCTGCAGGAATTTGTTTTGGTCTGAAGCCTTTTAAGACTTATTTAACAGGGAAAGAACATAAAAAAACAAAACAGTAAGCTTTCTATCTGCTCTCTACGGACATACAAATATGGCAGCAGTGAGGATATTTTGAGATAACACATGAGGCGTGTACAGGACAGCTCCAAATTTCTTAATGAAAAAAAAAAACGTAATTTTATTCTTCTATTGAATAGATATAGATATAGAACAGAATAGATATAACAAAACACTTTCAGTAGTATATTTAAAAGGCCAAAAGGGAGCAAATAAGAAACATTATTGTTAGGGTTTACATACATTTAAAGCACATGCGTTAATGTATGTTTTGTCATGCATTAACATGCGTTGTATTGAAGCAGCCCAATTATTTGAATGGACTGCCAACACACCACAACAAATCAGAAATACACCTGCATAAAGCAGCACACCACAACACAAGGTAATGTATGGTGGTGTACAGAACACAGGTGTACTGGGGGTGCATTCCTGTACTGAACACAGGTGTACTGGGGGTGCATTCCTGTACTGACCACAGATGTACTGGGGGTGCATTCCTGTACTGAACACAGGTGTACTGGGGGTGCATTCCTGTACTGAACACAGGGCTACTGGGGGGGCATTCCTATACTGAACACAGGTGTACTGGGGGTGCATTCCTGTACTGAACACAGGTGTACTGGGGGTGCATTCCTGTACTGAACACAGGGCTACTGGGGGTGCATTCCTATACAGAACACAGGTGTACTGGGGGTGCATTCCTGTACTGAACACAGATGTACTGGGGGTGCATTCCTGTACTGAACACAGATGTACTGGGGGTGCATTCCTGTACTGAACACAGGTGTACTGGGGGTGTATTCCTGTACTGAACACAGGGCTACTGGGGGTGCATTCCTATACTGAACACAGGTGTACTGGGGGTGCATTCCTGTACTGAACACAGGTGTACTGGGGGTGCATTCCTGTACTGGACACAGGTGTACTGGGGGTGCATTCCTGTACTGAACACAGGTGTACTGGGGGTGCATTCCTGTACTGAACACAGATGTACTGGGGGTGCATTCCTGTACTGAACACAGATGTACTGGGGGTGCATTCCTGTACTGAACACAGGTGTACTGGGGGTGCATTCCTGTACTGAACACAGGTGTACTGGGGGTGCATTCCTGTACTGAACACAGGAGTACTGGGGGTGCATTCCTGTACTGAACACAGGTGTACTGGGGTGCATTCCTGTACTGAACACAGGTGTACTGGGGGTGCATTTCTGTACTGAACACAGGTGTACTGGGGGTGCATTCCTGTACTGAACACAGGTGTACTGGGGGTGCATTCCTGTACTGAACACAGGTGAACTGGATTAGTGCAGTGTCAGTGAACCTTGGCACCCCAGATGTTTTAGAACTACATTTCCCATGATGCTCAACTACACTGCAGAGTGCATGAGCATCATGGGAAATGTAGTTCCAAAACATCTAGGGTGCCAAGGTTCGGCATCACTGCTTTAGTGCATTGGGATGCCATTTAAAATGAATAGCACTGCAAATGCGCATGGTGCATTATTGTACAAGCTGCACATACTCAGTTTGGTGTGTATTGCAAGTTTTTTTTTTTTTTTGTTCTCGAGAGAGTTCACATGATCAGCACAGGGCCAATCAGCACTGTCCAGACAGAGGGTCAGAGTTCCTGCTGTCTTATAGGACAGTCAGAGGAGAATGAAAATTCCTTCTACAAGCTTTAACCAGACATTGATACAAGTCACAAGACTGCTATATACTGCTGCTAAGAATATGTATTTAGCAGTTTTTATTTACTAAAACTATTGCATATCCATGTTCTGTGTACTGTGGGTGTCCAGATATAACTAATGCACGGTCCGGGGTTTAGTAACACTTTAAAGTGTATTTCCACTTTTGCAGTCAAAATGAAGAAAACCTCACTATATGTTTGTTATATGCTGCCATAAATGCATACCTAATATCATACAATACATAAAAGAGTTTTTTTTTTTTTTTTAAGACTTTTCTTACCTAAGATGTTTCTGAGAGGAAGGCCTCATGGCTGACTGCAAACATTTAGGAATATAGTCATTGTGGGTTTGATTTAATAAAACTGGAGAGTGCAAAATCCTGTGCAGCTGTGCATGGTAGCCAACCAGCTTCTAACTTCAGCTTATTTGATTAAGCTTTGACAATAAAACATGCAAGCTGATTGGCTACCATGCACAGCTGCACCAGATTTTGTGCTCCAATTTGGGTAAATGAACCCCAGTGTCCTCTGTCCCCACACAAAATGGGGGCACTTTAAGAGTATTGTTTTTTAAATCCAGATTACTTTCCTTCCCCCATACAGTACTATTCAATTTAAACAGTCGGGGTGGATGGGTCTGGTTGTTGGAGGCAACAAGAACATTCTTTCTTGGGACTCTTTAATAAATAAGGCCTATAAGGTTTTTTTGTTAATGTTATAATAAAATACGATCTTCCTGGATCTCCTCAGTGGTGAATAAAAGTCATATTTGAAGACCAACAATCATGAACACAGGCATTCTTTGTTCAGAGCATAGGTCCCTGAATGTATACTGTCCTAAATGCAAGTACCGCTCTGAACAGCATCTGAGCGGCATACAGGCTGTTTGCAGCATGTCCCAAGTGCCCAACAATACCAGGAATTTATACTGTACATGCCAAACCACCCAAGTGCATGAGCCCTTATCCAACTTTCGATCCACTGAAGAATGGTCCTGCCTAAGTAAACCAAGCAAAAGTAGCTTAGACAATAACTATATTATTATCAACAGAGAACTGCCATGATTGACTGAGCTACATGTGTCAATCATAGTAATATAGTAGAAGACAGTCAACCCAAAAGCTCCGATTAGATAAAAGCATGATCATTAAGTGCTCTAATAATAAGGAATCGAGAAACATTTGATTTAGAACTAAATTAGATGTTTTATTATGTTGTCCTGTAAACTTGGTGTAGCAGAAAATTGCTTGATTTTCACCATACTCGTTAATGTCGCTGGCAGCATTTCTGCTATTGGATTACATCTTTTTCAGACATCATTAAAAACATACAAAAACAATCAGAGTGCTTTGTCTTTATAGACAGAGTCTTTCTGCAGATGCGGACTGGAATGGTTTATGTAAACACTTTAAAAGAGAAAGAAAAAGTCTATTTTTTTGGACGACACCCATCTATTAATTTTAACCACAAAACACTGTAAATAATGTTAACTTCCATAAAATAAACAGACTGGTGGTTATGCACCATATGTTTCATAATTATCCTGTGGATTTTGTTTACTGTGCTGTTACAAATCCCTCAGACAGCTCTGTGAAGCAATGTCTTTGCTAGACTGAAAGGCAGTCAGCACTTTCTAGCATCCATAAAAGGAGCTTAAACAAACCCAAGTGTCCCTGTCTAGTCAGTGTGACCAAATATAAAAGACACACATTGCTGCAAATTTGTAGAGTTTGCATGGATCACTTTAAGTCATTGAAATATGATTTATGATTATTTGAAGTGTAAGGAAGTCAATTCTGCACATAACTGTATATTAGTCTAACAGGTATATGGTTAAAATATGCATTAAATTGATGATGAACGTATAGCTGTGGCTCAGCTGTAGGTTGCATTACTGAATTTAAAGGTCAGAATTATTTCAAAAACATGAGCTGGTGTTTAGCCTATCTAATTTTGTAGCTTGTGCCTTTTGCCCTTAACTATGTAAAAACGTTTAATACTTTTTTACTAACTTGCTGCAAATTATTTCTGTACAGCGTCAGAATATTTCCAAGTGTTTTAGGCTCAAAACATGTATATTTGGGGTTGATGGTAATCTGCTTGAGACAGCTCAGGTTTTCCCCATGCATACATCTCCTGGACCACTAGATCACATTTTTGCCAAGGAAAGAACTCACTATAGGAAAGAACTCACTCACTATAGGAAAGAACTCACTATAGGAAAGAACTCACTATAGGAAAGAATTCACTCACTATAGGAAAGAACTCACTATAGGAAATAACTCACTATAGGAAAGAACTCACTCACTATAGGAAAGAACTCACTCACTATAGGAAAGAACTCACTATAGGAAATAACTCACTCACTATAGGAAAGAACTCACTATAGGAAGGAACTCACTCACTATAGGAAAGAACTCACTCACTATAGGAAAGAACTCACTATAGGAAATAACTCACTCACTATAGGAACTCACTCACTATAGGAAGGAACTCACTCACTATAGGAAAGAACTCACTATAGGAAAGAACTAACTATAGGAAAGAACTCACTCACTATAGGAAATAACTCACTATAGGAAAGAACTCACTATAGGAAATAACTCCCTATAGGAAAGAACTCACTATAGGAAAGAACTCCCTATAGGAAAGAACTCACTCACTATAGGAAATAACTCACTAAAGGAAAGAACTCACTCACTATAGGAAGGAGCTCACTATAGGAAAGAACTAACTATAGGAAAGAACTCACTCACTATAGGAAAGAACTCCCTATAGGAAAGAACTCACTCACTATAGGAAATAACTCACTATAGGAAAGAACTCACTCACTATAGAAAAGGACTCACTATAGGAAAGAACTCACTCACTATAGGAAAGAGCTCACTATAGGAAAGAACTTTTTTCCCGTAGGAGAAAAATTTGGGAGTTTGTTCCTTCGAGAATTTTTGTATGAAAATTCTGAATCGTCTGTAGAAAGTTCTGTGCTGCACTATATGAAAATCGACCAAAAATTCTTTGGACAAAAATGTTCGCCCGATTTTCTTATAGTGTGTAAGAGCCTTTAATTGAACATTAACCCCAAATAGGATGCTAATCATGAACTTAGTCAGGACACTAATATTTTGGGGGCTTTGGTAAAGATATAGATCCAGTGACAAAACACAGCTCAAAGAGAAACTCTTGGGTCAGATAAAAAAAAGTGTTTAGTTTTATAACTTGCACTTTCACTTCACTTCTAATTTGCACAAAAACAAATTGTAAAACGATCATTTATATGGTACAGTCAGTCACCAAGTTACATACATCCGACTTACATACGACTCATACTTAGAAACGGAGGGAAACAACAGGAAGTGAGAGGAAATCTACCCCTAGGAATGGAAATTCACTCATGTAAGAGTTATCATGGGAAAAAGGTGTCTCCACTGAAACTTTATCACAAATCCTTGTTTCCACATCAACTCAAAATTTTCAAAATCTAATTGTCACAAGGACAGAAAGTGAGGTGAAATCTTCTGAGCTGGGGTACAGACAGCAAAGCAAATGTTACAGGGGTATTAACCCTTTCCTAAGCTATCCAAAATAAAATCTAATTTTTTTTTTTTGGTCGGAGTTAAAAAATTTACCTGTTCCAACTTACATACAAATCAACTTAACTTAATAACTTTCCACATAAAAGTGGAACTTCCACTCATTTGCTTCCTCCCCCCCTCCAGTGCCACATTTGGCACCTTTCAGGAGGGAGGGGGGAATGGGTACCTGTTTTTGACAGGTACCCTTCCTCACTTCCAGGAGACGGCGCAGTGGCGATGTCCCTCTGAAGTTTTGCCCCTCCTCCTTCCCCGCCACCGAGCCAATTCAAATGCGCAGCTTCACACATGCGCAGTAGGGACCCGCCCGTGAAGCTGCAAGGATTCACCGCCGAGTTCCCTTACCTGCAATGGCGATGGCAGCACCTGACAGCCAATGGAAACATCGGCTCCGTTGGAGACATCGCTGGTCTCCAGGACAGGTAAGTGTCCTAATATTAAAAGTCAGCAGCTACAGTATGTGTAATTTTTGGAGGGGGAGGCTGGAACACTGTAATTTTTGGAGGGGGAGGCTGGAACACTTTTATTTCACCAAGCAGCTTTTGGCTGTTCAAGTAGAGTGCCCCTCCTTATCTAGGCAGAAGAAGTTAGAAGATATTTTATATAATTTTCAAATGTCTGCAAGGCAAAACCCCACCTCTTTTAATGCTATGTTACGGCTGATATACATGGGGGAAGCTTAAGGGCCATGTTAGACAGGTGATCCTGTTGCTTGTGACAACTTGCCAATGCAGAATTGCTAAGAGACAGCTTACCATTCCCTATGGAGATGCTCCTTTGTTGGCTTGATCAGAAAGATGCTGCTCCATTGCTGTTCCCACTGCCTCCCGAATTCTGCAGTATTCTAATCCAGCGAGGTAGTGGCACCCACAAGGGGAAATAGTTGCATTATTTTAGTTATTTGTTGTTGGTGATGTATTTACAGCATCAAAGTCACCATACATTAGCCTAAGGAACATTATAACTTTTTGTGGTCACTGAAGACTACTGTTCATACATCTGCCTTATAAACTTTCAATACAATGATAAATGTAACAAAACAACTGTAATTTTATTATACTGTAAGCTGCTTTAATTTTTCAGTTAGAAAAGCATAACTAGTATGTAAGAGAACATTCGACTCTTTGAAAGCATTATGACCTATGTATCCTGATGCCTTACTTACAATAATTATCACTGCAAATTTTGCTCCGATGCCTCATGAAAATAACATAGACTACTCCATCATGTGCAAGAGTACAAAAGTAAAAAAAATATGAATTTATTTCCTTTTCTTTCGAGGCACTCATCAAATGTACCCCTAGATATAATTTAAAACTTTTCTCTACAACTACGCTATGACCCATTGTTTTCTATTGTGCTTGTAGAGGCTGTCCCCATTTCAGAAACCAAATTTGAACCTGAAAACTCAAGTTGCTAGATATAATATCAAAATGTATTCCTTATAAAAAAATGTGTTTTCTTCCCAGTGTCTTGGCATCTGCTCTGAAAACATTTTACATCTGTTCTGCTAAAAGGCCTGGAGGACTGGGAGGGGAAGCAGAGTGCATGGATTGTGGGGGGAGGACTGAAGGAAATGTTACAAATCTCTTAATTTTATCATTGATGCTCATGCAATTTGAGCATCATATTTCGTGACAGGGCTATCTCTTTCACATCTCCGTCCCTCACTTTGTGATGACAGTGCCGCCTGAGAGCAAAGCATTGTTCCAGAGTCCCCTCATCCCCTCTCCCTCTTGACTTCAATTTGCAAGCGCACGGCTCGTTCCAGTGACAGGCAGGTCGTTCATGCTTGAATAACTTGCGCTCTGAGCTGTACAGTTTGTGGCATCCATGTAATGCTTAGCAGTAGGTACAGCTGTTAACCATTCACTTATAAATAATCTCCCCCTCCCCTCACAACCTGTCTCGCAGGTAGTATACCTGTCACCATTAATAACTCACAGTCTGTGTTCCCAAGTGATCTGGCCCATCGCATGTCATTCACAGCCGACTGGTGCAGAGGCCAGCAAGTGAAGTTCAAGCTGACAGCCTAAGCAATTCAGTCATGGCATTAGCTGTGAAATAATTTCATTTTGTCTGGGTTGTCTGGAGAAAACGACAGATCTGGTTTGCTTTTGGTACACTCCTGTATGTTTGGAAGAGTCACCTAACTGAACATCAATCTTCCCCATAAAACGCTTGTAACCTGCTTTACAAAAAGGCCCTTTTGACAAGGTCAACAAAGAAGTGTATTAGTAACTTGTTGGGCGTATAAAACCATTTTTTATCAGACTCCTCACAAGGCCTATGCTTGTAAAATAAAGATTTCACAATAAAACATATGTTTATGCTGTAGTGCCTTTACCATCCTTTTTTTCTTGGCTATATATATCCATGAAAAAAGAATGAATACACTTACAGTATCTCACAAAAGTGAGTTCACCTCTCACATTTTTGTAAAATATTTTAATATATCTTTTCATGTGACAACACTGAAGAAATTACACTTTGCTACAATGTAAAGTAGTGAGTGTACATCTTGTATAACAGTGTAAATTTGCTGTCCCCTTAAAATAACTCAACACACAGCAATTAATGTCTAAGCCACTGGCAACAAAAGTGAGTACACCCCTAAGTGAAAAGGTCCAAATTGGGCCCAAAGTGTCAATATTTTATGTGGCCTCCATTATTTTCCAGCACTGCCTTAACCCTCTTGGGCATCAAGTTCACCAGAGCTTCACAGGAGTCCTCTACCACTCCTCCATGATGACATTATGGAGCTTGTGGATGTTAGAGACCTTGCACTCCTCCACCTTCTGTTTGAGGATGCCCCACAGATGCTCAATAGGGTTTTAAGTCTGGAGACATGCTTGGCCAGTCCATTACCTTTACCCTCAGCTTCTTTAGCAAGGCAGTGGCCATCTTGGAGGTGTGTTTGGGGTCATTATCATGTTGGAATACTGCTCGGCAGCCCAGTTTCCGAAGGGAGAGGATCATGCTCTGCTTCAGTATGTCACAGTACATGTTGGCATTCATGGTTCCCTCAATGAACTGTAGCTTCCCAGTGCCGGCAGCACTCATGCAGCCCCAGACACACTTGTCTTTGTACTCCTCACCAGGTTGCCACCACACACGCTTGATACCATCTGAACCAAATACGTTTATCTTGGTTTCATCAGACCACAGGACACGGTTCCAGTAATCCATGTCCTTAGTCTGCTTGTCTTCAGCAAACTGTTTGCAGGCTTTCTTGTGCATCATCTATAGAAGAGGCTTCCTTCTGGGACAACAGTCATGCAGACCAATTTGATGCAGTGAGCAGCATATGGTCTGAGCATTGACAGGCTGATCCCTCACTCCTTCAACATCTGCAGCAATGCTGGCAGCACTCAAACGTCCAGTGCCCAAAGACAACTTCTGTATATGACACTAAGCACGTGCACTAAACCTCTTTGGTTGACCATGGCAAGGCCTGTTCTGAGTGGAACCTGTCCTGTTAAACCGCTGTATGGTCTTAGCTACCTTGCTGCAGCTCTGTTTCAGGGTCTTGGCAATCTTCTTATAGCCTAGGCCATCTTTATGTAGAGCAACAATTCTTTTTTTCAGATCCTCAGAGAATTTTTTGCATGAGGTGCCATGTTGAACTTCCAGTGACCAGTATGAGAGAGTGAGAGTGATAACACCAATTTTAACACACCTGCTCTGCATTTACACCTGAGACCTTGTAACACTAACAAGTCACATGACCCAATTGGGTCCAATTTGGACATTTTCACTTAGGGAGATACTCACTTTTTTTGCCAGCAGTTTTGACAATGATGGCTGTGTGTTGAGTTAGTCTGAGGGAACAGCAAATTTACACTGTTATACAAGCTGTACACTCACTACTTTACATTGTAGCAAAGTGTCATTTCTTCAGTGTTGTCACATGAAAAGATATAATAAAATATTTACAAAAATGTAAGGGGAGTACCCACTTTTGGAGATACTGTAGGTCTTGCAATACATTCAACACACATAACACTAGGACTGCTGAATCAAAGTCGAAATTAATTGCGGCAGGAAAAGCATGCTCACTACACATTTATGTGGTCAGGAATTGAGACGCTATTTATGGACATGCTTCCATCAATGTTCCTTCTAAACTGGACAATCCAGCAATATTAGTTGAACTCTGGAAAAGATTCAGCATATATAAGTACCTGAAAGTATCACGTAAAAATATTTATATGTAGCGCAAAAAGTGAAAAGATATGCACTTGCATTATGGTTATCACTTCACACGTAAACCACTTGGCAACCCTCGTTGATACACAAGTCTGTGTGTAGAATAATACTATAACTGCTTCATATTACATAGAAAAAAAAATGTGATGTATATTAAAAAGCAAGCAGGGCCAAAATATTCACAAATGGTAAATGGGGCTTTCAACAGATCTGTGTCCTTCAAATTTGACTGCCTCTGAATATGCAAATAAAAGTATGAGATCCACAATATTAATGTGTGCTCAATTACCATTGAATGCCTGAGTACATAGCATGTACTAGCCACATTTCCTCTAACGACTGCCAGCCCAAATCAATTCTGACACTTCGCTCCGACATGTAAACACCATCATTCTTTTCCTAGAAAATTACTCAGAACCCCCAAACATTATATTTTTTAGCAGAGACCCTCGGGAATAAAACGGTAGTCATTGCAACTTTTTATGTCACACAGTATTTGCCCAGCTATTTTTCAAATGCGCTTTTTTGGGGAAAAAAAAACTGTTTCATGAATTAAAAAAAAAAATAAAACACTAAAGTTAGCTGGATTTTTTTGTATAATGTAAAAGATGATGTTACGCTGAGTAAATAGATACCTAACATGCCCTGCTTTAAAATTGCGCACACTCCTGGAATTGCACCAAACTTTGTTACTTAAATATCTCCATAGGCTATGATTTAAAAATGTTTACAGGTTACCTATTTAGAGTTACAGAGGAGGTCTTGTGCTAGAATTATTTCTCTCGCTCTAACATTTGCGGTGATACCTCACATGTGCGTTTTTAAACACAGTTTACATATGCGGACACAATGTACTTATGCATTCGCTTCTGCATGCAAGCACGCGGGGACAACGGTGCTTTACATTTTTATTTTTTATTGTTTATTTTATTCATATTTTTTATTTTTATACTTTTCCTTTTTTATCACTTTTATTTCTATTACAAGAAATGTACCCATTCCATGTAATAGAAATAGGCCTTAACAGGTCCTCTTTACAGAGGGATCTGGGGTCTGTGGGACCCCACGTCTCTCCTCTAGACTTGAAAGCCTGAGATTAAAAAAAAAAAAAACATATGAAAAAATATCTTTGCCTTTCCAGCTAAAAACACAGCAGTGTTTACATCTGCTGGTGCAATAAGTGATGTCATAAAGTTGCGCCTGGTCTCCAAAGGTCATAGGGATTGCCGGGGACCATCTTGTCCTCAGTGAGCTCTATGGTAAGCTTCCACCGCTAGCAGATTCATTCTCTGGCTTGCCGATCACAGGGCAAGAACATTGAAGGACCAGAGGGTGGTGAGAGGTTATGATTCTTTTGAATTTGCAGGGAAACGTCAGCAGAAAAGAAAGGCATCATTCAGATATTACCACTTAAATCCCAGGATGTCATATGACGGCCTACGTGTGGGAAGTGGCTAAACTTTGCATAATTTAGAAATTATGTTATTTTGGAATGGGAGAGCCAACAGGTTCTAAAGCTGTAAAGATAATCCCTCAACTGCTTTACCAGACAAATTATTTAATTCAATTCTTTAAACCTATTGTTGTAGCACTTGTTATTAACGAATGCCCACAATTTTGGTCATATACACCCACAAGACAGGAAATGTTTCTAAATGTAGAAATCAGGGGAGCCCTTTCATAATTATGACATTGGGGAGGTGTTTTGTATTTCTATTCATATCTCTATTGTTGTCTGTTCAGTGTTCTTTCTGTTTATCCGTCTGCATATGCTCACTAACATATTCTTCACTGCATTGACTGCAGATGAGAAAGCATGAAACAAAAATGACCTCCAGGCCTATTGGCTCTGACACACCAGTTTATCAGTTCCCCACCACCTCCTTCCCTGTAAAAATCCATAGTGAAGTGTGAAAAGCAGCAGAAAGCATTGTTTGTGCCAGTGAAGCTTTTTTTTTACTTGCTTGCCAGCACCTTCATCTCCTCATATGTTTCTAGCTAAGAAGTAACATGGAACATAGAAAAGAAGAAGGAAAAAAAAAAGCCGACAGCAATAGAGACCAGATGCCGGTATTTCTTCTCTGTCACTTGGCTGCCGAGCAGATGGAATTTATATCACTCGGGCATGCTAGAAGGAAGAGGCCTAGAGCAGCCAACATGTGGAACTAGGCCTGAGTGACATTTTTGCTAATGTTTTGTCCTTGTAGAACATTATGCTTCCTTTTTGCTTATGAGCTGCGGTTTTCCTGACTCAGACAGAGTTTTCCAGGCCCAGCTGGAGCAGGGCTCTCCCCCTCCTTTTCCCTTCCCACCCTCTCTGAAAAGGCCTACGGAGCAGGAGTGGACCCTTGTACAATGAAGCTCTTTATTAAAATACCTGACATCTGTGTGCAATGCGCACCAAATCATCCTGAGCCACACTGAGGAATTTGCTAGGCATTACCAGTCACTTCTAGTCTGACTCTCCTTCCATGCCTGATTTATGTAGGCCTCTGGCAAAAGAGTGTGTTAAGTACTTTATTGGACTAGAGCAATCTTCCAAGAGGTATTGTCCTACAGATACAAATTAAGTATTTTCTCTTCCCTTGTGGTTTCTAGACATCAGGAAAGGAAGAGAGAAACAGAGCGCGATGAGCATTGTTCCTCACTAACTCAAAATATATGCTGTGTTTTTTTTCCCAAATGAGATATCTAACATATGTCTGTGCCTAAGCATGTTTTGTTCAGGGGAACAATGCTTTGAACGTGAAATCTAAGCTGGTGTGCTGTATAAGTATCAAATAATATAAATCCTACTATAACTCTGTCAGCACTGTCTGTACATATCACACTGCTCTGCATTGTTCTCCCTTTGTACTTAGATAATAAAGGTTAAATGAGCACTTCTAGCAGATACTGGCAGCCTGACTACACCCAGAATCCTTTTCAGCTCTGTTGTTTCTGATTTGAAGTCATGAACTCAACTTCTTACTTCACTCTTTCAGCTACTCTTTTTTAAATTCTCCTGTAACATTACAGTATTGATGCCCTAATTTCCTAAAATCATTTTTACATGAATTTTTATTATCATGCCACTAGAAAATATGTAGAAATGCACTTAATTTTCTTTGCATGTGGGTTTACTTGTGAACCAAAAGCGCACAATTCCTTTTTGTAAAATAGATCCATGGTGATAAAAGAATCCTGTTTGTTCCCAAAACATCATCTTTTTAGGGGAGTGTTAGGATGTCTATACTATAAAAACCAATATCCTTACACCTAGGCAAAGTGTGTTATTATTATTATACAGGATTTATATAGTGTGAAAAATATAATATTAAACCCGCGCTAAAGTGATGCAAACTAATATCATCTGCAGCTGCTGCTCACTTAAGTAAAAACCAAGACATTTATAAAATATTATAAAACAGCGCTACCAGGCATGTGAAAATACTAGATAGACATAATTTACAAATCCATGATATAATAAAGTGCACTAGTGACCAAAATCTGAACCATTCAGTAATACTAATAATAATAATAAAGTGCACTAGTGACAAAAATCTAATACCATACAATCATAATTGATTAGGACAATAAATATTCTAAGGTGCAAAAAAAAAATATATATGACAATAAATATTCTAAAGTGCAAAAAATTGTGCAATAAGTGCCAAAGTGCTAAATCCAGTGCAGTCCAAAAAAATATATACAGTCCACTCAAATTAGATAAAGTGCTGAATACAGTGCTTGAAGTGCTCCACAAAAGTGCCAAGTGCTTCCAAAGAGACCGTTTTAGGGATCCACTCACCAGACTTTAGTGTGCAGTGACTTCCAAACAGATAGCCAGTAGGGATGGATAGGGCAGCTGAGCCTCCAAATAAACCTCCAGCCTCAGACTTAGGATGTAATACAGCCTCAGATCTGCAATGATTTTCCACAGAATAACCAGTAGGAAAGGATGAGACTCCAATACACCTCCAGCCTCCTCTATAATTTCCCCTTGCTCAGGTGCTCAGACTTGAACATGACAGTGGAGGCTCATCCTTTCCTACTGGTTATTCTGTGGAAAATCACTGCAGATCTGAAGCTGTATTACATCCTAAGTCTGAGGCTGGAGGTTTATTTGGAGGCTCAGCTGCCCTATCCATCCCTACTGGCTATCTGTTTGGAAGTCACTGCACACTTGAGGCTCAGATTTATCTTTATCCTAAGTCTGGTGAGTGGATCCCCAAAAGGGTCTCTTTGGAAGCACTTGGCACTTGTGTGGAGCACTTCAAGCACTGTATTCAGCACTTTATCTAATTTGAGTGGACTGTATATATTTTTTGGACTGCACTGGATTTAGCACTTTGGCTCTTATTGCACAATTTTTTGCACTTTAGAATATTTATTGTCATATATTTTTTTTTTTTGCACCTTAGAATATTTATTGTCCTAATCAATTATGATTGTATGGTATTAGATTTTTGTCACTGGTGCACTTTATTATTATTATCAGTATTACTGAATGGCTCAGATTTTGGTCACTAGTGCACTTTATTATATCATGGATTTGTAAATTATGTCTATCTAGTATTTTCACACGCCTGGTAGCGCTGTTTTATAATGTTTTATAGGATTTATATAGTGCCAACAGTTTGAGCAGCGCTTTACAATTTGAGGGAAGACAATACAGTTACAATACAATTCAATGCAGGAGGAATTAGAGGGCCCTGCTCATTAGAGCTTACAATCTAGAAGACGGGGTCAAGTGAAACCAAAGGGAGATTTCCGTGGGGGATGAGCTGATGGAGAAAATGGAAGTATAGTTGTTAGGTGTGGGTCGGATAGGCTTCTCCGAAGAGGAGGGTTGTCAGAGATCGCCTAAAAGCTGACAGAGTAGGAGATAATCGGACAGATAAGGGTAAGGAGTTCCATAGGTGAAGGTGAACACTACTTAAGATATCTTTGATGGCACCATCCATCTGGTCACTACAGCCACCACAAATTGCTGGGTCTTCAGACTGTTACATGAGATTACTACTTTCATTTTCAGTTCTTCAATAGATGCTTTAAATGATGTTTTGAAATGATAAGTTTAACAAAAGTACCTTGCTAACAGTTCATTCTTTCATGTGAGTTTTCTTCAAACTCTGTCCTGCTGAAGCCATTGTCTAAATTGTTTCCTGGTAGAAAGGCTAGAAAAGTCTGCATGCAAGGCAAAAAAATGCCTGTATATTTAAAGTTGCAGGGCTAGATGTTCAGCCTGAATGACAGATTATCAGTCAATTCCCCCATTCCCTCATCCACACTAAACAATGTAGATGAAGGAATCTCCACTGTCCGCTATTAGCCTTATGACAGGGCCACCCACTACTTGAATTTCAGACAATTCAGCAGAAATCAGCTGAAAATTGAACTGTCTATGGCTAGCTTTAGGCTATGCCTACTATAAACAGATGGCCATAGAGGGATAAAGGTTTAATTTGCATGACTTTACCCACTCTCATAAATTATTAAATAAACCCATTATTTTTTTTTGGGACTTTTAGAAAATGGTACCTTCTGTATTAAAATGACAGTGTTGCACTCTAAAGTAATTATAAAAGAGAATATAGATAGGATTACTTCTTAAATCTCACAGTGGTTAAATCATTTTAAAGTTTGCTAGCACTTTAAAGGTGCTGAAATACAGGTGCATGGCAGGTTTTCCAACAATTTGCACCCAGGTTTACTAGCCAGTGTACTGCCAAAAACAGCATTGTAATGGGTGATAACATTTATTAGAGTGGTACATGTTAAATTAATTGGGGTCAGCATTGGCTTGAATCAAAAGAAAAATGATTTTGTCTATTTGTTGGTACAGCAGGAATTTCAAGGAAGTAATTTGTTAAGTTTGAGAGTGTAGGCATCATCTAGTGTTACCACATAGCTCAACATTTTTTAGTTCCTACATACCAAGTCTTTCTTTTTCAAGTCCTATCCTTTCACTTGCATAGAATTAAAATAAAATGTTATCCAACAATAAGGATATACATTTTTTTCTATACGGCAAGCCCGTTTTTGCTTTCCGCTCCCGGCACAGCACAATCTGATAATAATTAGTGTTTAGACAAGCTATGGGTGCGTGGCCTGACTCAAGGACAAAAGCAACACTAATGGAGAAGGCTTGGTCCCCACCATTGCATTCTTTACCTGACCTTGTTTAAAGGGCGCTGCACAGAGAGACAGACAACAGTACAGCCATCTGCTTATTGGACAACAGCTTCACTTACGCTGAGTACTACACGTTGCAAAGAAGATGTATTTATAGATTAGGATTTATGTATAAGAAGCAAGCCACAAAAAAACAAGTATTAAAAAAAAAATATATATATATATATGTATATATATATATATATATATATATATATATATATATATATATATATATATATATATATATATATATATATACATGTATATATATACAATATTCTGCAATTATCTGTTAGCAATGTTTTTTGTTCAGAATAATTTGCAAGTGTAAAAGTTTTTTCATATTAGTATATTAGGTAATATTAATGCATATACCTAAGCTACATGGGATATGGAAAGCATTTATCAGTTTACTGCAATTTGTTTAAGCCAAAATTAGTGATTGTATATATCTACTTCTTTAGTATTATCTTGTGAATTATAAGATCACCAGTTACATATTTAATAGTATTTATTTAGTTGTACCTACTAGCAATGATGGCTGGGTGTGTTTTGTAAGCAAAATACAGATATGTTTAACCTGCAGCAAAGTCTGTTTCTTTGTATAGTTTTCAAGTATCATGGTATAATCATATCTATCTATCTATCTATCTATCTATCTATCTATCTATCTATCTATCTATCTATCTATCTATCTATCTATCTATCTATCTATCTATCTATCTATCTATCTATCTATCTATCTATCTATCTATCTATCTATCTATCTATCTATCTATCTATCTATCTATCTATCTATCTATCTATCTATCTATCTATCTATCTATCTGTTACAAGGACAAGGTCCTCTAGCACTCAAAGTGAAAATTGCAAAGTTTGCTCCCCACCTTGAGCTCAGACAGATTGTGCTTGCACATATAGCAACTGGGCCAAGGAGGGGTGCCGAGGTGACAATTTTTCATCACCTACACTGGTTGAAAATTTTTGGTCCATGGAAAACCAAACAGGATGGGGTATTTAGGGCTACCAAGGGTTACAAAAGGGTAAAATATGAACAAATTCATAATAGAACAGTATTCTGATCTCCTAGCATTAATCAGCAAATGGGATATCACTCTAAGTTATTTTGAGTTGTAGTAAAACAATGAAATATTTGATTAATCCAATCTGTACCTTTTATAAGTCTCATCTTCACATTATCTAATAAGTAAAGTATGTTTTTCTGTATTGAATATATTAACCACTTCTGGAAGGTTTTACCCCCTTAATGACCAGGACATTTTTACACTGCGTTACTTTAACTGACAATTACGTGGTCATTCGATGCTGTACCCAAAGATCTCTGTCTTCCTCCCTGACAGAATGGTGATCTGCCTTGTGTCCATAGGCAGATCACCATTCTGCCTATCCCGGGGATGTTCACGGGTGGCCGGCAGACATCAAGTCTGCCAGACCTGCTGATTGACATCCCCGCTAGTCAATCACTGCGTGATAGCGGCTCCATCTAGTGGCTATTGAACCAAATGACGTACAGGTACGTCATTTTGCGCAATAGAGCCACACTGCAGCAGTATATACATGGCAAGTGGTTCATTTTTTTTTCTTTTTTTTTTACATTTTTCTTTTATTTCTATATTTAAAGCTGAACTATAGGGAAAATTAAAAAACCCTTGCAGTAGCACATCTCCCTGTACTACAAGGGTAAAATGTTTTTTTCATTTTGTTTAGGGAACCAGTAAAATGCAGGTTTACTCATATTATCAGTCCTCCAGCTGTAGGCCATCCCCTCTTACCTCTGAAGCTCTGGCTTGTGGGCCAACCCCCTGCATCCCCACCTACAATGCAGGTCTGCTGCTCCTGCATTGTACATGATAAATCAGAGTGCCTGCAACTGGTAGAGTGCAAAAAAAAAAAAAAAAAAACAGCTTCGGGGAAATGAGGAATTGAGAAAAAAGGCAAATAAAACAGATTTTTAAAAATTCCCTAGACTGGTTGTAACCAAGTTGATCGATTGATCAACTTGGTTACAACCAGCCTGCCGGATTTTACATGTGATTATCGCTAGCAGTTATTATAGTTATAGTGAAATTGTCTTCTCCCAGGGGTGGGTTCAGGGGAAGCTGTCTCCACCGCGAGAAGACAATTGCTTAACAGGAGAGATTCCCCTGTTATCACTGTCTGTGTTGATGGGGGGAATCAAGTTGATTTCTTTCCTGTAACCCGTGGTTGCAGGAAAGAAATTTGGTCTGGCTATAGCCTGCCTTAGGATCATTGTCCTGCTACTGTATATGACTACTATTGTAATCTGCCACATGGACTATTTATTTCTATTTGGTTATTGCTTTAGCTAACCCTGCACATGTACTGAAATCTCTATACAAGTGTCCTATGCATTTGTAAGACTCCTATGCTGGTAATACTCTTGTACATGTAAAACTGTTATTGTTTGTGCACATCAGAAAAGTTTAATAAAATGTATTTGATAAAAAAAAAAATCACTTGATTCCCCTATCAACACAGACAGTGATAACAGGGGAATCTCTCCTGTTAAGCAATTGTCTTCTCCCTGTGGAGACAGCTTCCCCTGCACCCACCCCCCTGGGAGAAGACAATTGCACTATAACTATAATAACTGCTAGCGATAATTGCATGTAAAATCCGGCAGGCTGGTTGTACCCAAGTTGATCGATTGATCAATTTGGGAACAACCAGTCTAGGGAATTTAAACAAACATTTAATCCTTGCAGTAGGGAGGGAAGGGGGTGCCCCACTGTGTGGTTAGTTTTGAATTTTTACCGATGTTCAGCTTTAAATAGCACTGTCAGAACTTTATAGTACAGTGGAGTGTATGGATCTGTTCCCATTAGTCCTGAACTTTCAAGAAGCTTACCACCTAATGGTTTCCACACTCATACATGCTTTTCGGCCAAATACGTATTACCTATCCAGTATCTGCTTTTGAAGGAAAATGAAACACCCAGAAAAAAACGCACACACAAAATTGAGGAAAACAACATATCATATAGTATTCAAAACCAGAGCTGTACGGCAAGGCTGCTAACCATTTTTCTGGCCAATAGTTGTTACCGTTAGCCAGTTCGTCTACCGCATGTGTATAGCAGCTCTTGTTTGAATACATCACCAGAACCATTATGTTCTGTGCAATGCATTTTGCTTATGTACTTATAGGGATATACAATATTCTAAACCTGTTTCATGTTATCACTGTCAGATGCTTCTGCAAGTTTCTCAGAACAAAACGCTGTTTTTTTTTTTTTTTGTTTTTCTTTTTTTTTTTTTGTGAAAAAGTTCAGCCATGTGGATATGATTTGGAATTGTCAAGTTTTTTTTTTTGTAAAAAAAAAAAAAAAGCTGTACCTTTTTCTTTGGCCAAGACGCTAGCTGCAGACACATCAAAGAGCGTATACATTGGATCAAGGTGTTTTTTTTTTTCTGGTCACATCACTGCCAGCTGTGGTGTTTATGATTAGAGTCAGTGTTTTCCAGACACCTCAGAGTCCTCTCCTAGATGCCGATCTATAACTGGATCCATCATTGGGGAGTGACAATAAACAGACAGTCTAAGGGAGGGAGCATGATTCCAACAGGAAAGGCCTAAAATGAGCGAGCAGAGAATACTTATGAGACAACTAAATACCTTTTTTTTACATTAAGAGTCTTGACTAGCCTAGGCCTTTGTTTAATGTAAGACAGCACATTTATATACATCCATATCACCAAGATGTTTCCAAGTGAACCTTGACATTAAAAAAGGTGGAAATGATAAGAGACGTGAAACCGTTTTTATCAGAAGCAAATGCATTGGACTGTTTTATAACAAGGACCACCCCAGAATCCACCACAGCGCATTTTCAAATTACATGGAAGTTCCCATTAACCAGTTCTGGACTGGAAGTATTTGCCCCCTTAATGACGAGGCCATTCTTTGCGATTCGGCACTGCATTATTTTACAGGAAAATTGTGCGGTCGTGTGACATTGTACCGAAATAAAATTGATGTCCTGTTTCCTTTTGATGTTCCTTCCCACAAATAGAGCTTTCTTTTGGTGGTCTTTGATCACCTCTGCGATTTTTATTTTTTGCGCTATAAACCAAAAAAGAGAGACAATTCTGAAAAAAAAAAAATAGAAAAAAAAAAAAATATATATATATATATATATATATATATATATAATTTATTTTTTTCTGCTCTATAACATTCCCCCCCCCCCCCCAAAAAAAAATTGAAAATCAAAAATTTTCATCCTTTTATACCAATTTGTATTCTGCTACATATTTTTGGTAAAAAAAAAATGCAAAAAGCTTATTTTAATTGGTTTGCGCAAAAGTTATCGTGTCTACAAACTATGGGAAAGATTTATGCCATTGTTATTTTTTTTTTTTTACTAGTAATGGTGGTGATCTGCGATTTTTAGCGGGACTGTGACATTGCAGCGGACACAGCAGATCCCTAACTGACATTTTTGACACTTTTGGGGGGGGGACCAGTGAAATTACTACAGTAATCAGTGCTAAAAATATGCACTGTTACTGTAATAATGACATTGGCAGGGAAGGGGTTAACCTAGGGGTGATCAAAGGGTTAAGTGTGAGCCTAGGGGAGTATTTACTAACTGTATGGGGATGGGCTTGTGAAGTGATTTGTAATCCTATATAGAAGGATCACATGCACTCTGTGATCATTTCAGAGAGAAGAACTGTGTTTACAACAGCTGACCGTCCTTCTCTCTCAGTGGGGAGCGATCGCTGGTGCCCGGCGGCAATCGCGGCCGCCGGCCCCGTGCATCAGCATCTTCACTGCCTAGCTCACCCCCCAGCACCACGCGTGCAACCGACGTAGGACTACGTAGTTTCGCGCAGCCGAGCCAGCCTGCTGCAGTGAAACTGTGGCGGGCGGTCGGCAAGTGGTTAAACAGATAAATAGGTCTCATAAATTCATAAAATGAAAATAGAATGTGATGGTCTTGCTATTGTGTCTGTGCTAGATTTAGGGTGGAGGTATATGCTTTTAGTGGGGATTATAAAATCAGTAAAAACACCTGAATATTATATAATAAATATTTAATATTGAATATTTAATATTAAATGTATCCAATTGCAAAGAAGTTAGCTTTTTAGGCTCTAACGCAATGTCTCTGCAGATAGCCCAGCATATAGCATGTACTCATCCACACCACAGAACACAGGTTTGGGATATGTGACCCTAAGGGCTCATATTTGTAGGTTTAAAAATAAAAAAACCCTTGTTAAAGCTTTTCAATGTATTTATATAGCTCTATTAAGTGTTGTTAAGTATCTTGGACAGGAAAAATCACAGATAATTCAGAAGAAACACCTTTCAGACATCTGGGTGTTTATTCAGTGTCCTCTTTGACTTGCAGCATCTGTGCTGGTTGCAGGAGACATTTTCGTCCATGCGAAGTGATGCTGGTGCTCTAGTAAGCAATTTTTTTGTACAAGCATGGACATTTACATTATAAATTTCGACACGCGTGTTTTTAAACTGTGCTGCTGGGGTTCAAAAAATGTGTCATTGTGCCCATATGTATGAGGTCTTAGTTTATTTCTCCCATTATTGTATATAAGGAATGCTATCACTCCCTCTCAATTTTGGTAAAGCTTTTTAATGATTGTGTTGCACTTAACAAGTCACATCACTTACCAGTATAGTCAAAAGAATACACTTTATATATTGTCTATAGGTCTTTACACAGCATGATTTATTGATAACACATAGATTCTGTTTTCTTTGGGCTTGGGCATCGAACCTGTAGGTTAATAGTACTTTTGTTAGAAAAGAGTAATGGCATATCACAAAAGTGATTCAAGTAGAGGCCCTCTGTGTATATGAGGCCTAGGGCTGTTGCTCTTTTTGACCTCTTCTAAAAGTGTCACTGAAAATAAAAGGAGATGGTGGAACACTCCACACAGGCTTAACACAAGCTCTCCTAATGCTGGGCTTCAGGCTGCCCAGAGGCCTAGTAGTCTTATGTGTTTCAGTAGAGCTTTCATTAGCAGAGTAAGGAGGGAGAAGCTAGGAGCCCAGCATAAGCTGTCATTGATCCACTTTCACAAAGTGCAAAGATGTGCAGCTTTCTAGTCACAGGCCATTCAGCTTCTGAGCAGCTTCATTTGACACCGCTGACAGCCCTATACTACAGAACTGGTCAAAAAAAAAAAAAGCTGAAATAATTCCCTTAGCTATTGGTTTCCTTGCTAACGACACAGAATTCCCCTCGGACATGGCTTGACTGGAAACATTAGCACTTGTTCTCAGGTCTTGTTGACATGAAATTCTTTCAATAGATAACAGGATGGGAGAATGCTCTCACCCAAGCATGGCGATATTATCTTAACCGCCTTGTTGGGTGAAAATGTGATTTATTGACAAACAAAATGCTGCTGTGCTTTTCAAGCTGTGTGTAATTAGTCACCATTTCTAATGTACTGTGCTCCTCTGCAGCAAAGCATGCCAGTCAGTAATAGAAGTATTCACCTCACATGGCATTGATCCGTCAGCTTGCATTTTCATCTATAACCACTATTCCAGTAATTGAGTCTGTAAGACTGCAGGACAGGTTAGATAGCTATTAAGCTACAACAGTTAACTTAATTCCAGTACCTGCAAATTTTCTTTTCAGCAATGCCTCCTTTTCTGTGCGCCTCTGACTTTAGTTGAGTTTTTCTCACTATAAAATGAAAGAACTCGGTTCAGTTTTAGGCTACGTTCACATCTTGGCGTTGCTATTTCCAGGCGTTTTTTTCCAGGCGTTTTTATGGGCATTTTTTCAGGCGTTTTAAAGGCGTTTTTGTGCAGGCGTTTTTAGGTTGACTAGTGACCAATGGAAAAAAATAAAAATGCCTGTAATCTGACCAAAAAGAAGCTCCTGTACTTTTTTCAGTGTTGGGTGTTTTGCTTAAAACGTCAAAACGCTCAGATGTGAACAGGGGCCATTGAAATGAATAGGATTTGTCTTGTTGGGCGTTTTTTGAGCTGATCCTAGAGCAGAAAAAGACCCCAAAAATGCCCCAAAATGCCTACATGTGAGTTTAGCCTTAGATGATATAACCAAGTATGCACGGGAAGATTTTACAGTATATTTTGCCTGCTTATTATATAAACATAAGGAGTTGTAAAAGGAATTAAGGACCAAAGCAAGGTACTTCATTCCATGCTTGGAAGAGACTTGTCCTGTCTCCCTTTCTAAAACATCAGCTCAACAAGGGAGAACTAGGGTGATAATTTTCACCAAGTAATCCCATGAGGAAAGGACGTGTGTGCAAAATTGTGGATGGGTATGCTGAGCTCATAAACTGTGAAGTTTAAAGCAGCACTGTGCCCACACCATCTTGCCCCGCCATAGAAAAGATAAGAGCCAAATGCATAGATCAGTAGAACCCAGGAAGTTTCAACTGGTCATACATGGATCAAAATTTGGCACGACAGCTTAGCACAAACCAGCAAAATTTCTATCCAAGTATGGGCAGGCTGGTTGTTTACAAATCAATCTATCCATCAATTTGTGTACAACCAGCCTATCAGGTTTTTCTCGAACAATCAGTGCTGCCGGCTATAGCTGGCAACATTGAACTTTGCATTCTGATGGCTCACCACCATCAGAACACAATAGCACAGCGGGATTGATGCCTCAATCCACTGTAAATGTGTATGGGCTGCCTTAGTCAGTGTAGCCATGACATTAGGGACACATGCTAAAGGTTCCTGTCCTAAAACTGATACTGAAAAGAAATAATTTCCTCCCTAAACTTGATATTTGGCATGTACAGTGAATGTACAAATAAATGCAAACCCTGCATCTTTAGACAGATGATTACCTTTCAGCCTCCCCAAATGGCCATATCCCCTAAACTCGCCTACAAGCTGCTAATCATTCGCCACTTTTCCACCCCAGAACCACACCATATCATGTGTTCTGGTGTACTGACAGGTGACCTGCTATAAGCAAAGTCTGTTTATTTTACGAGAGTTTTAGGCTGGCCATACATTATACAAGTTTTCTTACATTTTTCTGTACAATGTTCTTGAAATTTACCTTCAACTAACTAGCACAAAGGCCTGCCTAATTGGATACAAGTGAAAGTGTTGTTTAGCTTTGACCTCATATTATGTGGTTTGTGGTAAATCTAACCGAAAATTGTACAAGAAAACTGAACATGTATGGCCAGCCTTATTCTGACTTGGCAATTGATGATGTGGTGTGTTATCACAGTAGCATATTATGTTTGCAAATTATATGTACTATATGATAATCAGCTACCATAAACCATGACAGAATAACTTCAAAAGAGTCTCCATTGTAAAAAGGACTTTATAGTGGGACTATGAACAAATTTAATATACACACCCTTTCAGCAGAGTTGGGAAAACATGTCTACGCCATAATTCCACTTTAAAAGCATAGTCCACTTATTCCCATGTTTCATGTTACACTTATATTTAACATGAAACATGGTCACATTGTACAGCCCTTCACCCTCAAACCTCCCCCTACATCCATGAGTCATGGAGTTTTTCTCCTCCTTGCACGCACCTGTTTTGCCTTGAATATAGTGTAGCTGCGCATGGCTCTACACACACAACTGCATCATCCATTCAAAGATCTATTCACACTGTGTGCTTTATTTATCTATAAATAAGGAATTTATTTAAAAAAAACTGTTCTTTTGTGCAGGTCATCCTTTCACATGCCTTTGTCTCCAGAACACATAGCATTTCCAGATCCTGCTTCAAACCTTCCCTATTGCACATCCAAACTTGGCAACTTTAGGTATAAAAAAAATCAACAACAAAAAAATTTAGTGCACCAACATATACTCCATAACTACCATTTTATGCATATATTTTTTTTGACATTTCTACCATTTAGTGAAACAGCACAGTTTGATAGATAAGTAGTAATCTGGCAAGGCTGACATGTAGCCTGAACAAAAATTGTCCCAATTAGGAGAATTTGGCAACAGTTTCGCTAAAGCTTTAAAACTGATCTCTTATCCCCCTTATTTCCTTCTTCACGTACATAACATCTTTTGTGACCTTGTGAATGTTTTCCTTGGCTTTAATTTTTAGCCCTTGTATCCAAGTGATGATATGTATTTTAACACCTGATCCTGCACATATAACAAAGACAAAGATCTCTGACAGCAGCGTGCCCCTTGATTTCACAGTTCTTGTGCCCATATGTGACCTCCTAATTCTCCATGTCTCCTTATTTCTTTTGATGTTACCTTTAGTATGGCTAATATCTCTGAAGCACACACGCATCATATCCTCCCATAACAATCAATCACTGACAATTTACTAGGTACAGACACATTTGCTGGGATAAAAATAGGTTTATTTGTATGAGGTTGAAGGAGTATATTTAATTTAATCTTTCATACATGCGCCGACACACATTGAACTGCCATGGTCCATTTCTGCTACTATTGGTAAACCAGTGAACCAGTCCAAATCTATGATGTGCAGCCAATACTAAAATGAGGGTATTTAGACAGGAAGTGGCTGAAAAGGCTAAAGAAGATTGGCATGATGTTCAAAATAAAGATGGGGGAGGGGGGGGGAATGTAATGCGTTATTAAAAAAAAAAAAAAAAAGTGAGTAGAGTGGATGTGAGTGTGAAAGGAATAGGAGATCATAGGATGTAAATTTGTAACATTTGTATATGAAAGTCTATATGAGCCCATGCTTGGCCAGCTTAATGTGATATTAATGCTATTCACTATCTAGTTTATACAACACAGAACATCTTTAAATATTTTCTTTAATCATCTCTCATACCTTTATATCTCTTAATAACAATTTTTACATTTTTGCTATAGGCCTGTTTATTTGGCGATACCATTGTCATTACCGTATTTTTCGGACTATAAGGCGCACTGAAAATCCTGAAATTTGATCAAAAACCAGCAGTGCGCCTTATAATCCAGTGCGCCTTATATATGAACCTTGAGTATTGAAGGGATCTCAAAACAATTTCTGTTTCACATTGATTAATGAACTCCGATACGGAGGATGAAGAGTTTGAAGGTTTCATGGAAGATGAATAGAGCCGACTGTAAAATAAAGCTGTTTAAAAGTTTAATAAAAGTGAGTGAATTTTCTCTGTATTTTTTTTAGTGTTTTGATTCTTTTTAGGCTGCGTTTAAAGGCTACGCCGATCCATGAAAAATGTTTGCAAATTGAGCACCTGCCTGTAAACCATGTGCGGATCAACGTTGCACAAAAAAAGTGCGCCTTATAATCCGGTGCGTCTTATATATGGAAATAGTTTGAAAATTTAGTGTAAACTGATGCTGCGCCTTATAATCCGGTGTGCCTTATGGTCCGAAAAATACCGTACTTAAAATAACTAAGTACTATATGCTTTGTTTTTTTTTTTTTGTTTTTTTTTGGGAGGGGCAAAGTAGACATTCTTTTGTTTTAAAAAATAATTTTACTTATAGACAAAAGAAGTGAGTATTTTTTTTGTTTTGTTATCAATGTTAGTTTAAAATAAGTAGTGTTGCAATAGATAAAAAGTATACACCCATTTATTCTATCATTTGTCCTTTTCAAAATTACACTCAAATGATATTTCTTGTAAAAAGAAACGTAAACAATTAAAAACGTAAAAAGTTTAAATATTACTAATCATTTTAGGAAAACAAATAAATAGAAAAATATTAGCTAATGAGAGAAGGGTAGAGGTTACATAAGAATACTTTTTATTTAAACAAAACATTTTTCTACTTGTAAGGTTTCTTTAATTGGTGTAATATATCAATCAAAGGTCTCCCCTACTGTATGATTTAAAGCATAACTCAATTTTCGTGGGAAAAAAAAAATACACTACATACTATTGCTACTCAAGCCATATTGTAATTTAATATTATTAAAAAATACTTTTTTTTTTTTTTAAAGTGCAGCACTATAATTTACTGTAAAAATCAATGCATTATGGCAACCTGGAGGTGTTCTATACACAGTTGGTATACAGAACACCACCCCCCCAGAAATGTAATTTCTTGCTTGGAATGATACAAGACATGTTTTAAACATAATTATAAGAAGGACATAAGCATAGTAGAGTCCATATGCAATAGTCCAAGTGAAACACAATATTGTAGTTTCCGGTGCTCAATGATAACTCAAGTGTCACCACGGCGTTATCCTCCACCAAATAGTAAAAATGGATCTTACCAGTTTGCATTTTTACTATTTGGTGGAGGATATCAGCCCAGGAAAGTTGGTGGTGGGAAGAGGGGGGCACTCCCTTTTGTCACCTGTAGAAATGATCGAATGGCTGAAAGTGGTTCTAAAGGCTGGAGGTTTTTTACCTTCATCTATTCAAAACCTTCTGTGTGCAGCACCCCCTCCCCCAGCTCCCCAATCCTTACCTCAGCTCCCTCCGATCCAGCGATGTTCACAATAGCCTCAGCTGTCCTGGACTCTCCCTCTTCATTGGCTGAAACAGCAGCGGGAGCCCATTGGCTCCTACTGCTGTCAACCACAGCCAGTGAGCCAATGAGGAAAGAGTGGTGGGGTGGGGCGGGGCTGTGCCGTGGCTCTATGTGTCCTATTATGGCTTGGGAGCAAGCAGGCAGCAGTGCCCCCAGGGCAAGTGCCATTTTCTGGGGGCACTGTTCGATGGGAAGGAGCCAGGAACACCAACAGGGGACCTAAAAAGAAAAGGATTGGAGTTGCTCTGTGCAAAACCACAGCACAGAGTAGGTAAGTATAACATGTTTGTTATTTAAAGAAAAAAAAAAAAAAAAAACGTTAATAACACTTTAAATCCCAGGACATTATATGACATCCAGCCAGGGGGAAGTGGTTAATAGAGCCTTTATTTCCACAGCTACATTATATGCTGAAGGAAAGTGTGATAGTAATTGTCAATGCCTGAAGTGCATGCAAGGCTCCCAATTTAAATCACATGCTATTTACCTGTTACCTATGTAGAAAGGTGGAAAGCCTTTGGAATATGATTGCAGGTTGCATAAGTTGCCTATTGGAGAGACATATAAACTTATCATTTAGAATGATTAGGTTCCTACCAAGTATCTAGGAAAATGTAAACATTTTGATAATTCTGAGTACATTAATATAATTATTAAAATGCGAGTTGATACAAAGGTATCTCAGATAAGTAATATAACATAACCGATTGCCATATTTTCAGTTGCAAAGTAGTTTTCAAGGTCAGTGGGCTTAAAGCAGTATTAAACCCAAAAGCAAATATTTATTAAATTGCAGCTTAACAAGCCTTAGATGTAACGACAGCGTTTGATTTCTTTTTTAGGCTTTCTTTCTTCTTTGTTCATGGTGATCTGGCCAGTAAGTCCAAAGAACAAGCTCTCTTCCAGATGTATCAGTTTACAGGGATGAGAAAAGCCATTTAACACAGACAGAAATGCTTACAATGATCAGCTTTTATTTATGTAACGCCTTTATCCTAAAAGTTAAAACATGTTTACTATAACTGATTATAAAGTGTGAGCTGGAGTTTGTCTTCAATTTGTTAGTGTATTTGAATCTTCTAGTTCATCTAACACCCCCTTCCCCCCAGACAGACAATGCTGCTGTCTGCTGTGCCCTCCCTGTTTATTTACCCAGAGTGGGGGCACTCTAATATAGGAGGTGTGTTACTGGCTAGATCACCAGGTGAAAACAGAGGGGGGAAAAGCCTAAAGAAAAGAAAACTAAAGCAGCCACCACATCTAATGATTGGTAAGCTGCAATATATTCATTTTTTTTGTTTCAGGTTTAATACTGTTTTAATATAGAGTGACATATCCAGTGTTTCATTTGTTCAAATAAGGTATATAACCGTAAAAACAATATTTAAAGCGTAACTCTTTTGTTGAGAAAAAAAAAAAAAACATTCCCCTCTGCAGGGATTATAACAACATTTGTTGCAGATTCCTACCTTTTGTTATTCTGAAGAAATCATTGTTTGTTCCTCTGTGCTGAGTGGGTCTAATGGGAGTGGTTTCATAATTATCCATCAGCTGTGCAGCTGCAGGGCACTAATGAGGAAACCTGCTGGGTCTGCATCCCTTTAGATGTGTTCCTATTGGGAGTATCTCACCAAAAATGACATATTTGTTGCAGGGGATGCCAGAAATCTGACTTGTATCTTAGTTATCAGAAAATCAGTGAGCCAATCACACAAGCAGGAAATTATGTTTCTGGGGTGAGGTCAGTACACATTCTGTGTAAAGAACAACTCCAGGTAGCCAAATTGCATTGCATTTTCAGAAAATGGCAACAGCTGCAGATTGAAAAGGAAAGGTCATTTTTAATACCATTCAATTACAATATGATTTGTGTCGCAATTGTATACGCTATATTGTTTTTTCTTTATTTTCTGATTTTATTCCCCCCAAAAATGGAGTTACCCTTTAATAATGATTAATAAATAAGAATAATAAATACCTTGACTCATTTTCTTTTTTTTTTTTTTTGTTATGATTTTTTTTTTTTTTTTCTTTTATGACTATTTAGAATTGTGGTACACACTAGTAGAAAATCTGCTGAAAATTCCTGTCCGAGGTAAAATCGTACGATTTTCGGCTAGTGTGTACACAACTTTCAGCAGCCGATGCCGACATTTTCAACGAAAAAAAACAGAGGGACAAACACCAAAATTTTTATCGTCCGTCCCCAGACGACCAATTTTCGTTTAATGTGTATGCAGTACGTCCGTGAAAAATTGGATATGAAAGACCACGCATGATCTGAAGTTGCTGACGACCCGGAAGTCTAGGAACAAACGTCCCAAAAAAAATAATAAATCGGACGAGAAATTTAGTGAACATTATGCACTGTCAATTAAAAACGGTAATAAACGCTGAGCGAGAGAGAGAAAAATCGGAGGATATTTCATCCGATTTCCGTCAAGTGTTTACGGGCCTTAAGAGATAAAAAAAAACCTCTCCCACAAAATTTTCACTGCTGCCCGTGCTCTCCTGTTCCAGTGACAACTATTTCCCCCATTTCTTTTCCAGGCATCACAGGGTCAGGCAAAGTGAGGGAAAGTCTCCCTTTGGGAAAAAATGGCTGGAGTTGGCCTTTAACATATCATTGTTGTCAATAAGTGATAGAAAGTGTTTTGAAACGAAATTTGATTTTTGAGCATTTAGCTGACTTTGCACAGACCAGCAAATGTATAGAAGCTTCATGGCCCACAAAGACTTATGCTTATACATCATTCGCTGCGTATGGTACTTCACTTTTATTCATTTGTCGTTTAGCTTCCACCTTTACCTCTCTGCGTGGTACTCTTGTTCCATCCTGCAATTCAGCAAACATCTGCATACTCTGTTGGGGCTATGTAAATAAACTTATACATGAATACATTATACTAGGCAAATGACAGGGAGAAGACACGGCGTCGTTTACATGTATTAATATATAAGTGGCATGTAATTAATGATACCCTTATTAACATCTTTAGACTCCGTGCATCAGCTGTTTTTCCTCCTGACTCCTTCAGTCATGTAGCGACAGCAGTAGGAAATAAAAGGGAAGATAATTATATCTAATAATAAAAAAAGATGTGTAATGAACACACACTTGTCATTTTGAATTTTCAGCTAAAGAAAGCAGGTGTCCAGATGTTTACTTTCTATTACTAAATGTAATTACCATAATTAGCATCAATGCCAGTTATTCTTGAAAAATGCATTGATTAGCCTAATAATTTGTAAATTGCGATGAGGTGAAACAGTAGCTTGACTTTGCAGCTCTGGGAGAATTTGTTTAGATTGGTTTTCAGAAAGAAATAGGATTCAGTAACTTAAGAGGAAACATGTATAATTATAATGTTCTTAGAATGCATCACAGTAATAGAAAATACCTTTCTTAGTTTAAAATAATGCTTAACATTAAACATTTTGGATAATACAGCACAGTGGCTAAGTGGTTAAAACTTCTGCCTGGCAGCACTAGGGTCGTCTGATTGAATCCCAACTATGGCACTGCCTGCCTGGACTTTGCATGTTCTCCCTTTGCCTGTGAGCTTTTCTCTGGATACTCTGGTTTCCTCCCACACTCCAAAGACATGCTGGTAGGTTAATTGGCTCCTGTCTAAATTGGCCCTAGTATGTGCATGTATGGATGTAAGTTAGGGACCTTAGATTGTAAGCTCCTTGAGGGTAGGGACTGATGTGAATGTATATGTACCAGTAAAGGTTAATTAGCTCCTGTCTAAATTGGCCCTACTATGTGTATGTATGGGTGTGAGTTAGGGACCTTAGATTGTAAGCTTCTTGACGGCAGGGGCTTATCTGAATATACAATGTAAACCTCTGCATAAGTTTATAGCACTATTTAAAGTGGATCTTCACTGCATCTGAGCACCACAAACCAAAAACACTATTTAACCACTTGCTGATCACCCACTGCAGATATACTGCGGCAGGCTGGCTCGGCTGCGTGAACCGCCGTACCTGTACAGCGGTTCGCAGGAGCGCACCTGGGGGTGTGCACACCACTGGAGGTGCATGCCTGCCCCCATTAGGTGGTGGGGAAGCCGATCCATGGGTCAAACGTTTGCCGCGGGGCACCCGCGATTGCTCCCCCGTGGAGAGAGAACGATGGTCTGCTGTTGTAGACACAGCAGACCGTTGTTTTCTCTGGAATGAACACAGAGCGCCTGTGATCCTCCTATTTAGGATCACAGGTCTCTGTGTTGATTCCATAAGGCCCTCCGCCATACAGTTAGAAAACACTCCCCCAGGCTCACATTTAACCCCTTTATCACCCTTGGTGTCACCCTCTTCCCTGCCAGTGTCATTATTACAGTAACAGTGCATAAAAAAAAGTGTTAAAAATGTCAGTTAGGGGTCCGATCTGTCCGCCACAATGTCTCAGTCCCGCTAAAAATTGGAGATTGCTGCCATTACTAGTAAAAAAAATAAAAAATAAAAATGACATAAATCTTTCTCTTAGTTTGTACATGCACTAACTTTTGCGCAAACCAATAAAAATACGCTTATTGCGTTCTTTTTTTACCAAAAAATATGTAGCAGAATACAAATTGGCCTAAAAGGAAGAAAGATTTTTATTTGTATTCTTTTTTTGGGAATGTTATATAGCAGAATGTGCAATGTGCAATATATATATATCTTTTTTTTTTTCAGAATTGTCGCTCTTTTCTTGTTTATAGCGCAAAAAATAAAAATCGCAGAGGTAATCAAATACCACCAAAAGAAAGCTCTATTTGTGGGAAAAAAAGGATATCAATTTTATTTCAGTACAGTGATGCAAGACTGCTCAATTGTCCGTTAAAGTAACGCAGTGTAGAATTGCAAAAAATGGTCTGATCATTAAGGGGGCAAATCCTTCCGATCCAGAACTGGTTAAAGTGTATCTTCTTCACTGCATCTGAGCACCACAAACCAAAAGCACTATTTCATTCATTTTTAATATTCAAAGCAAATTCCCCATTTATTTTGGTGAGAAATCACTTTGAAAAACACCCCCTAGCATTTCTGGTTGTGGCCATCTTGAGTAAGGGCAAATGATTCATGAAGCATTTACTTCCTGACCTTAGCTCAAGTGTGCATGCAGGAAATTGTGCTTAGCTGAGAAAACCTCTCCTTCTCTCCTCCCCTGTTGAAGACTCTTGGGATGTATGACATCATTGCCTAGGCAGAAAACCAGGAAGTAACTGAAGAAATGTAAAAAAAAAAAAAAAGTTTAAAACAAGTAAATATGATATAATTTCCTATCTATTTACTAATGCTAGCAGCATGAGGATTAAAAATAATCGGACTTCCGGTTCCGGCGCCTGATGTGAAAGACGTGTCAGCGGCGGCTCCGGTCTGACCTGCATACCAAGCCTGCTCCTACTCACCCCCTCGGCCGATAGTAAAGCTCCTCTGGCTCCCCGCACCTCCTCCCGACTCAGGCGATGGATCGCTTTGTGACTCACGGAGCTCCGCTGTCAGGGGATCCCCGCTCAGCCGCGATCGTTCCTGCACCTCCAGAATCCAATATGGCGGACGCTACCTCTCCCCTTGCGGCGGGGCCGGCGGAGCCAGGAACGATGCCGCTCTTCCCCCCTGCAATGAATCCGGAGGATGCACAGTATGCCCGGATTGCTCAGGCTGTGGCTGCTCTTTTGTCCCCCACCATCACCTCAGCTGTGGACAGAGCAGTCGCAGCAGGGATCATTCAGCTCCGCAAGGAAGTGGGAGAGCAGTCCAAACGAATCACTGAGCTTGAATCCCGCATGTCTGAGGTGGAGGAAGAAATACAAGCCAATATGGCCAATGACCAACGCTGTACCCAGACTCAGAACTTTATCCTGGACAAACTCGAGGATTTAGAAAATCGTTCCCGCCGGAACAATCTTCGTTTTATCGGAGTCCCGGAATCTATTACTAATGCAGCTCTGGAGGAATACTGCTCCTCTAAAGTCCCCCAGGCCCTGGGGATCCCAACGCCATGTGTAGTGGAAAGGGCACACCGCCTGGGTACCCCCTCCAACGATAGGCGCTCTCCACGCCCGGTAATCGCCCGCTTTCTCAATTATGCAGACAGGGTCGCTGTCCTGAAATCCTTCAGGAATGCTAAATCGCTACAATTGGACGGCCATAAAATTCTGCTTTTCGCGGACTATTCTCAAGAAGTCGCAAGGCGACGGAAGGCATTCCAACCAATTTGCTCCGCGCTTTTTCATAAAGGCATCAAATTCACTTTGGCCTATCCAGCGGTTCTCCGTTTCACTACATCTTCAGGAGAAGCCAAGTCGTTCTCGCACCCGGAAGAAGCAGCAAATTACCTGCAGGCTTACTTACATATTCCTATGGAGACTCAGGCCCCAACCTCATCCTCCCGCTCCCCGGGATCCAAGGACTTGTACGGCCCCAGAAAAGACTCCCCAAAAAGGCCTCGCTATGCCACTAAATAGCATTCAGGCAAACTGAACTGTATGCTCTTCACTGGGATCTCCCTGTCCTACCAGGAATTATTCCCGCACCCGGCACCTGACTGCTCCTGCAGGTGTGGTTAAATATCATGTGGCCTCATTCTACCACTTCCACTTGAGTGCTGGCATGAACGTTACAATTTGTTGATCCATGGGTCCATATATTAATGTGTCTATATTTAGGATATGCGGGGTTCTGCTCTCTCTTTGTTTATTACCCCACTTGTTGTTGTTTTTTTTTTTTTTTTTTTTCTCTTCACAGCCTTACCGGAGCTGCACTGGTTTGTACAACCTCCCTCTATACCCTGAGTGGGTTCCATGACCTGCTCGGTTGTTTTGCATGGCGCTGTAGCCCATGCGGAGGGGCAGATGACGGCTCACCTGACCCTTTCTCCTCCTCTCGCCAGGGGGTGGACGACTTGGCGACTCCGGTAACGTCGTTGGGAGGTGACGTTCCTTCAGGAAAAAAGTGAAGTCCCCAAGGAAAATGGTATGTGATGTTTGGTTTCTTACCCTCCAGTTTGCTAGCTCTGTTCTGCTAGTTATGGTTGCACCCTCCTCTCCCCCAGGGAATACCACCTGGCCCTGTCTGCCTATCGAGACTCAGTATGCAGCTCTTTTAGGTTCACTACTGCTGACACACAGCTTACTACACACCCTTCCCGCTCACAACCTATACAACTCCTATCTGGTCTGTACCCCCCCTTACGACCCTCCGTAATATGAAAATAGTATCTTGGAATGTCAAGGGGTTACGTTCCCCTCATAAGCGGATGGCCATCCTCAGACACTTGAAAAGATTGAAGGCCGATATTGCCCTCCTCCAAGAGACACATTTGGAGGCTACTGATTTTCACAGAATGCGGAAATTGTGGGTGGGCCGGATTTTTGGCTCGGCCTCTGAGAAACAAAAGGCAGGGACCCTCATACTCCTCCATAAAAATCTCCCATACGAAGTGCTTTCGGAAGAATCGGACGCCTCCGGGCGCCTGACGATACTGAAACTAAAAGTTAATTCATCTACTCTAGTTGTTGCTAATATATACGCCCCCAACTCCCCTCCCAAATCATACTTCTCTGAGCTGTCCTCCAAACTGGCTCCCCACGTCCACTGTCCCCTCCTCCTGGGAGGCGACTTTAACACAGTCATGCACTCAGCGGAGGACAGATCAAGAGGCCCTCGCTCACAGACCCACCCTCACCTCGTACACACACCTCTCTCGGAATTTGCCTTCTCTCTACACCTTACTGATGTTTGGCGGCTGTCTCATCCTCTAGGGAAAGAATTCACCTTTTTCTCCCCACCTCATGACAGTCTCTCCCGTATAGACTATACCCTATGTAATCACCTGTTCCTTAAACTCACATCTGACTCCTCCATTGAACCTATAGCCATATCTGATCATGCTCCAATCACTGTTACCTTTACCGACCCTGCCATGTCCCCCTCCTCGCCGATTTGGCGGTTCCCCTCCTACCTCACAGACAATAACGAACTCCGTAACCTACTTGAGTCCACTTGGGCATCTTTCCTTCAAGACAACGCAGCCCACAGTACTGATCCCATCTTGCTATGGGAGACGGGGAAGGCGGTGCTCCGGGGTAGGATTATTGCCTTTGCCTCAGCTCATAAAAAATCAGCTAGCGCTGGCTTCCAGGCGGCTAGCAAGGCCCTACGCCTGGCACAGGCGCAATTAGCCCACGATAATTCCCCTGTGACACGACAGACTTGGAAAAAGGCGAAGGCTGACTTTGATCTTTGGGCGGAGGCCGGGGAGAGGCTTCACCACTCCCTCCTCGACCTCCGACTCCACAAGTTCGGCAACAAATCCGGGAAACTACTTGCCCATTTGTGTAAAGGTCCTCGCTCTCCCACACATATCTCTTCCATTAAGAATCCGACTGGGGGTCTATCCACGGACTCTAAGGAAATTACCTCGATCATCAGGGAATACTTCGCTTCCCTGTATGGTCCTGACCCCATCGAGACAAATAAGGCCACATCCTTTTTAGATGGGGTTCAGCTCCCCACCTTGACTCCGTCTGATATTCAAAAAATGAATGCGCCCATCTTAGTAGAAGAAGTCCAATCGGTTATTAATTCTTTATCCACTGGAAAAGCTCCGGGTCCAGATGGCTACACCTCGGACTTTTATAAATTGACAAACTCTTTCATTTCCCCCGCCCTCACCAATGTTTACTCCCACATTATGAGCGGAGGCTCATACCTCCCCACGGGTTTTCAGGCCCATATTAAACTCATACCTAAACCAGGAAAAGACCCCTCCGAACCTAGTTCATATCGCCCAATCTCCCTTCTTAACCTGGACACCAAAATTCTCTCTAAATTGATAGCTAATAGATTGGCAGATATCATACCATCCCTGATCCTACCCTCCCAGGCAGGCTTTACTAAGGGCCGCTCGGCCACCTCTAACATCAGGAGGGTTTTGGCAGTCTTGCACAAGGCCCATGCGGACCCCCACAACGACATGGCCATAATTACGTTAGATGCAGAGAAGGCCTTTGACAATGTTAGTTTTTCCTGGCTCCGGATGGTCCTGGAGAAGTTTGGCTTCGGTGGTCCTTTTCTGCATCTAATTTCTGCCATGTACTCAGCTCCCCAGGCGAATGTGGTTGCCTGCGGCCATGTCTCGGACCCCTTCCCGCTCTACAAGGGCACCAGACAGGGCTGCCCGTTATCCCCATTGCTCTTCAATATTGCCCTCGAACCCCTCTCGCGCTACTTGTCCTCACATCCATCCCTCCACGGTATCCACATAGGAGAACAGGAGATTCGTACGGCGCTATTCGCGGATGACATTCTGATCTTTACCTCCGACCCTGCTGCGGATGTTCCCCTTATCCACAATATCTTTACAAATTTCCGCCAATGCTCAGGACTTCGCATTAACTTTACTAAAAGTGAAATTCTCCCTTTGTCCCATACCACACACCGACCATGGTTGGAGCACTCCACATTCTCTATTGCCAAATCCCATATCAAATATCTGGGGGTTAGAATAGGTAGACTGCCTTCATCTATATATGCACTTAATTTCCCTCCAGTGGTAGAAGCGATCAAGAAACAGTTGGAGTCTTGGTCAGAATTGCCCCTCTCCCTCCTGGGCCGATGTCACTTGTTTAAAATGGTCAGTTACCCGAAATTGCTATATCCCATGCAGACCATCCCTCTCCTCTTAAAACACAAGGACGTTCAGATCCTTTATAAAGCACTTTCCCAATTTATTTGGCACAATAAGCGTCCCCGCATTTCACTGCAGAAACTTCAGAAGCCCAGGAGGGGAGGGGGCGCCAGCATTCCGGACGTTAGATTGTATAACCTGTCTTGTCTTTTGAGGGTGGGGATTGACTGGATAGCCGAGATACCTAGATTCTCGAATGTAACCCTTGAAACGCAAATGGTAGCACCTTACAGGCTGGGAGCAATCCTCCACTGTCCATTATATGCCCTGCCAGCCAGCATCAGGACCAACATCCTTCTGCGAGACACCATCATAGCCTGGCGGGAAATCAACAAGAAGCTGAATCTATCCCCATATTTCTCGAAGTATCTCACCATCATGGACCACCCCCTATTTGATCAGACTAGACAATACCAGGCATTCGCCCAGTGGTCATCTGGAGGCCTTACACACTTTGCTCAACTCTTTGACCCACTTTCTGGATCTCCACGCCCCCAATCGGATATCCTCACCGCCTTCAATATTCCCACGAAGCACTTCATTCACGTTCAACAGGCGATCTCATTCGCCAAAGACCTCTGCCCTCGTCAGTTCAAACGTACCGGAAATTCTCTGTTGGAGGTGCTCATGTTGAAACAGAAACTTACCCTTTCGGACGTCTACAAGCCATTGCTAAATCTCAGTTCACATCAACACATCTCTCCGTCCTCTTCTCCATGGAACAAAGACTTTAATATCCCAAACATTGGGGAGCACATCCTACAAGGCTACAACCAGACATGCAAATTTAATATTAATGAGTTTTGGAGAGAACAACAGCTTAAAATTCTCCACAGGGCCTATTCCCCCTTTTCTTTCTCAGCAACTACGACGGCCGCCCAATCCTGCTCTTGGTGTCTTACTCAGCGACCCACCCTGGCACATAGACTTTGGTCATGCCCACTCATCTCTGCATTTTGGGAGGCAGTACAACAGCTGATTCTCTCCACCACAGGACTGATTCCGACTGATAACCCTCTCCTACTACTGTTTGGCAACTTACATGGCCCCACTCTGGAGGCCGACCGATCTCAAACTGCAATACTTAACACTCACAAGGCATGGATTTCAACTTGTCTCATGATAGCACGGAGAGCTATACTTCGGAAATGGACAATCCCTCACCCACCAGGTATCCAGGATGTTAGGGAAGAACTTCTCAGACTATACCACAAGGAGCTTTTAGACTCCAAGCTTCTCGCAGGCTCTTCAGAACAACTTATTTCCAAATGGTCCCCCTTTTTGCGATCGCACCCCCAGGCCATCCCCAACCCTACTTGAGATATTGAGCATATCTCTGTTAGCTGTGTCCCTATGTGAACATCTCTACATTAATTTCCGTGTTTTGTTCTTTCCTTAGGCCTAGGTATTCCCCCCCCCCTCCATTCTCCCCCCTCATGCTGTTCTTTATGATGGATCCCCCCTTTCTCTTCTGTTTTCTTATGTCTCCAGGACATGTTTATTGTTGTTATTAGTATCCTATGTCCAGACAGGATTCATCGAGTGTTTCTGCTTGTTTTATCCGCTGTAAAACTGTACGAAAACCCAATAAAATTTGTTTAAAAAAAAAAAAAAAAAAATAATCAATGGGAGACTGAAGTTCCACTTTAAGTACCTGTAATACTACTTATGTAAACAGGCTTCCAGATTCCATTTCATGTTGAATAAAGTATTATTCCGTTTTTACCAAAACAGTATTGACTGAAATATGACACAAAACTTAGCCATAAAAGGTGTCAGAGGTTGTAATCCCTCTCCAGTCTAACAACAGACTTATTTTTGCTGCTGTCTTTGTATCTATTTAAGAGGTATCTCAGTACATGACAAGGAAGGAGGAATTGGGCTTGGGGCTGGCTGACAGAACAATGAGAGAGATGCAGCCATAGACATGTACATGCTTTCCCCTTTAAGGGTTAGCAGATAGGCTTCAGGCCTGTAGTCCAGGAAAGGAGAGCACTTCTGTACCACAATAGCAACCCTTTTATGGCATCCAGGATATAAGACTAACATCCATTTTTTTTTTTTTTTCACATTTTTGGACATAATTATTTAGCGTATATGGACCGCAATCCATGGGTTCTAGTTGTCTGTTTGGTCTTTAATTCAGCAATAGGCATAAAACTAAGAAGTGTCTTGTTGATGAGCTTGGTAAAGACTAACGCCATATGAAGTGAAGCTCAGCTTGGTAACAATCCTTCAGTAGTCAGGTAAGGTGAGTGATTCTGCTGTTAATATGCAGGACTGATCGTATAGCCTCCTTTAGACAAAAAAGGTGAGTGGTGATTTAGCGATGAAGGATCTGTCAGTGGTGGTCGGGAAGGCTTCCTGGGTGCATATAGCTGCCTACTGAGCCCCTATTCCTATTGGCCTCAAATGTTTGATGGGTTTCCACTTGGACTAAACCTTGAACCACTCGTAAAGTTATGACCTCTCAAACAAATTGTAAGTAGTTACTTCTGAGAAGGCCTAAGGCCAAAGAAGTGTGGAACCTGAGTATGTATTGAGCCATTGGGCAGAGCCTTGTCTTGGCACCCCTGCTAAGCTGTACACTAGGCATAGTCATTGGGTACTGGCTTAACAGCCCAGATGCCAGTGGGTGTCCCTATAGATTTTCCATGTTAAAGAGCTACTCTACTTTTTATAATGTTTCTCAGTGGAATTTAAAGTGCTTATTACATGATAATTTACTATGCAGCCTATACTGTGATGTATACTGAGGATAGTGTAAAAGGATAGATATCCTTTTTGATTGGAGCATACACGTGTATTAAAATAATTAGTGGAAGGTCTGTATCTAAACAATTTTAGTAATTCATTTCCATGTTGGAGTGGATCTATTTATTGCAGGAGGTAAACAATGCTACCATGTTTAACCCTAGGATGTTGAAATTTACCTTTGAGCAAACAGTGGAGAATACAAAAGCACAGCAAGTAAAATGAGAGTGAATTACGTGCGTTAAAAATGAAGAGGCTATGTAAATATATCTGTCCTGCTAAAATTACTGGAATAACTTAACTTGACTTGATTGAATTACATGGATGCTTTGCGGCACTGCACAGGTTTCTTATTCATTTGTCCAATTGACTGGAAAAAAAGAATTCTCCTTTGACTGTGAAATGTGGAGCCTCACTAATTACAGTGGAGGCCATCCATCTTTTACCCTGTCCCTTCCTGTTATTAGTCATAAACAGCGGTGTCACTTCTCATCAATCCTATGACATCCCTTCTGGGAGCTCCATCCAAAGAGGTCAATTCTCCAATTGCTGTCCAACAGTTAACTATAAACATTGACCTCTGCCTTCACAATAAATGAATGCCACAAAACGGTCAAGAAGCACTGTCATTTGTAACGGCTAATGCTGCTCAGTGACACCGGAGAACTGGATACCTCTGGCATTGATATACAGCTCTATTAAGATAGACAATGCAAATATTAGACTCCAACATCTGTGCTTAGTCTTATGGAGAAGCTACTAGGAGCCAATATACCAGCCTTATAGATGGTAATAGTTATGGGTTTTTGTACATAGTTAAGTAATTATGAATTCTTGACATTGTGACCACATTATGCAGCCCCCGTCAGTCTAAATATGCAAAGGCACCCAGAACAGAACAAAGACTAAAAATATGCACTTTGTTTTTAGCATATCAGATATATTTAATCATAATCTATCATTAAGTGCATAGTGTTGTAAACCAGACTGAAACATTACAGAAGGCACTTTTATTTTTTTTCTTTTTTCTACTTCTGGCTGATCTTGCTGAGTAATCAATAGTGGAAAGCCAGTGGTTTTGGCACCTTTACTTTAAATCTAACAATGAACCTATATGGTTTTTATGCAACTCTCTGTGCCTACAAGCTGCAGATAATCAGAGTGAAAATAATATTACATTACAAAATTAAAGTGGTTGTAAAGCTGAGGGTGTTTTACCTTCATGCTGCATGAAGCTCAAAAACCTTCTGCTTGCAGCATCCCCCTAAAGC
Organism: Pelophylax lessonae; assembly: GCF_965119305.1. NCBI lineage: Eukaryota > Metazoa > Chordata > Amphibia > Anura > Ranidae > Pelophylax > Pelophylax lessonae. Next base: position 414,243,565 of record NC_138768.1, read on the forward strand.
CCCCCCCCCCCAATACTTACCTAAACCCCATCTCAGTCCAGCAATGTGCACAAGAGCAAAGGCTCTTACAAGTCTCTTCATCCTCATTGGCTGAAAATCACAAATCACAGCCAGTGAGGGAGGAGTAGGGGGTGGGGCCAAGCCGTGCTATGTGTGTCTCATAGACACTAGGAGGCGGATCGGGAGTGAGCACACATGAGTGCACTCAACAGGGGAGGGGCAAGGAGCCCCAGTGGGGGAACCCAAGAAAAGGAGGATTGGGGCTGCTCTGTGGAAAATTATTGTACAGAGCAGGTTAGTATAACTTATTTATTATATTTTTTTAAAAACACAAGCCTTTAATATCACTTTAATTATGACACTCGCAGTTGAAAATAGGATGGGTTTCCCAGTTAGGGTATTGCTTCATGGCTAAACATTATTAGGTGGAGAAAGATTATATTGCCAGTGCCCCATTTGTTTTAGCTTTGTTCCATCTGACTTGAGCAACTATAACTTTAGCAAATAGGATGTTACCATTTTCTGTGAAATAAGACTATGCCTATATTAGGATGTAAAGATTTATCATCATGGCAGGAGATTTTTGCGTGCATGTTTAAAGAAAATCTGTTGCTAGGGAAGAGGAGCAAACTGCAATAGGTATGAAGTGCTGCAACCTTGCAGTACTGGAACCACAGTGGCCTCCCAGAACTTCCTGAGGGAAGCTTTGGTACTTCTTGATACTGTATTGAAGCTTGCTTATCTCCTGTGTCTTCTTCCTGATAGCCACTGTCATAGTGATGTGTGGCATTAGACTTGGCTGGAAGGTTTGGGAAGCTGCTGCGGGTATGAGCAGGTTTCTCAAGGTGCCTACACTTTAAAGTGTTACTAAACCTACAACAGTAAAATACAGTCTGTATATGCAGTAAATCATGGTTGTTATACTCACTGTGGAACCTAAGGGGTTAATCCTGCGAACTGTGTAAAAAAGGCTTTTTGATCCTGTCTTCTCTGATCCTCCCCTTCTTCCCCAATCTATCTCCTGATAAGACAGAGCCTTTGGAGGAACTCTTCACATGCTCAGTTTAGTGTGTGTTGCTAGAGAGTTTTTTTTTCTCTTGGGAGGGTGAATGTGATCAGCACAGGGCCAATCAGCACTGTCCAGGCAGAGGGTCAGGGGTCCTGCAGCCTCATAGGATAGTCAGAGTAGAATGAAAACTCCTCCTGCAAGTTTTAACCAGTGCTTGGCCGGACAATGATAGAAGTCACAAGACTGCTATATAGTGCTGATGAGAAAAGGTATTTAGCAGTTTGTATTTACTAAACGAATTGCATTTTCCTGTTCTGTGTACTGTGGGAGGCCAGATATAGTGAATGCAAGCTCCTGGGTTTAGGAACACTTTAAGGCCTCATGCACACTGCTGCTCCTAAACTGACATTTTTGGGGCTTTTGGCTATTTTCCCTAAGCCCCTGAATGCATCTCAATAAAAGTCTATGTTGTTGATTTACTAAAGGGAAATACACTGTGCACTGCAAGTGCACTTACTCCAGAGCTTAGTAAATGAGGTAAAGCTTCAATTTGCAAGGAAAACTTAATCACATGCAAGGAAAAAAAAGCAGCATTTTTGCTTGTACTTGACTGGAAATCAGCAGGGCTTCCCCTTATTTCCACTCAGATCTAGAGCAAATTCACTTAAAATGCACAGTATATTTGCCTTTAGTAAATCAGACTCTATGTGTCCATGCACTCACAGGCTTTTAGAGGAGTTAAGAAGCAACTGAGTTAAGAGGCAGTCAAAGCTCTGTCTCCTGAACTCAGAAGAACCACATTCAAGAGAGGGGATTTTGGGCATAAAAAAGCCAAATGCATCTATACGCGCCTAAGTGATAGGCGCATTTAGCACTTCAACCTTATTCATTTCAATGACCAGACTATATTTAAATTCTGGCCAATTAAATGAATAAACACCCAAACACCAAACTCCGCTTAACTTGCCTAAACTGGTTTGAAAAAACGCATCTTAGGTGAGTTTTTACCACTGAGAAAAAATAGCATTTACAATAAACCAGTGTGCATGAGGCCTAAACATGTAGCAGCTCCTCCTTCACCTGTAGAGTCTTTGTAAAGGATCAGTTCAGTTTTAATCTAAAAAAAAAAATATGCTCCCTCATCCTCATGGCCCTCTTTACCAAGTAAACAATATTTACCTGAATCGGGAAGCTGCTGCATAAATTCCACAGTAAGGGTTCCCTAAAAAATGGGTGCGTGTGCCCTGAAGCCCCATGGACTGTCATTGATTTCTTCCTTTCCTGTAAATTTACAGATTGACTGAAATCAATGAGAGTTTACAGCAGCCTTTCTCAACCTTTTCAACACAGAGGAACCCTTGAAATAACCTTCTGGTCTCAGGGAACCCCTGCTAAAATGACTATATTTAAAACACGTGATACATTAGTGTGATGGTCAGTGGGAAGAATGCTCCTTAGACTTGTAGTCATTGGGAAGATTTACCACCTTACAGACAGCTAAAAAGATCAATGGTGTCATTGGGAACTCATCTGAGAAGCAGTATTTCCCCCGTTGCTCAGGGAACCCCTAGTAACTTCTTGAGGAACACTAGGGTTCTGTGAAACCATGGTTGAGAAACCCTGGTCTACAGTAACACCAGGTGCATGTGCAAACTTGTAGCTGAAATCTCAGCAACCACCCTTTTATGGAAGCCCCATTGCTGACTTTCAGGATAGTGCGCACTAGCTTCTGTTTCTGTTTCAAAGGCAATTATTTTTTTTGAACATGTGCACACTGGAAATTTTTGTTTCGTTTTGTTTTGAATGCATTTGTTTGTTGAAGAATTTAGCTTCATCAAAGTTGTTATGTTTAATCAATTCGCTTTTTCTGAATTAATTTAGTATATTTGCCATTCGTTGTTCAAGGTGGATAAAGAAAATTAGCAGGTTCCTTCTGGAAGAGTGCTATATATTCGATGTATTATTTAATCACACAGAAGATTTCAATATTTTTGGACGCTAATCCAACCCACCAAAAGAAATGGCATGAGCTGATCGACTGGCGTCATGTAAATCCAAATCAACAATCGGAACAGAACTTTATTCAGTATCCAAATCTGAATTATTGAACAAATTCAAAAATGTAATTCATTTCCCATGGTTCTGAGCTATTATCACAGTTTTTACAGACTTCATTCGAATGAAAACAAATGCATTCGGTAGTTCCGTTATTACTTTTTTTGGATTTGGTGACAGTAGTTTCTTTTTTTTTTTTTCACAATATAAAACTTTATTCAAAAGAATGAACAAACATATAGATGTATGCATTACAAAAGTAAAGTGCATTTGGTTTCAAACAAGTTATCCAGTAACAGTAAGCAAATATGATGAACAGTTATGTAAAACTTCGTACTCCAAACGTGGAGAGAGAGTGGTGAATATAGAGGATTAAATATTTGCATACATTTCTAAATACATAAGAAATGTAAGCATAATGAGTACTTGAAAACAAATGAGAATCAGTTACTGTTAAGAGAATGTCTAGTGGAGGAACCGTGTAATGCGGTTCCTCCCTAAATTAGAGAAAAGACAGAGAGAAAGAAAAATTAGGGAAGTTAAAAAGAAAAGAAGTAAGGAAATATGAAATAGATAGAAAAGAGGGGCGGGAGGGGGGGTGGGTGGGTAAGGGAAGGGTGGGAAGGGAAGTGGGGGAGTATTGTTGCACCTAGGATTTGCACCTAGGATTTGTAGTTTCTTTGTCCATTCAGAGATTCCTATACATCAGAATCTCCAAAAATCTAATTTTTGTCCAAAAAAAAAAAAAAAACTATCTATCTATCTATCTATCTATCTATCTATCTATCTATCTATCTATCTATCTATCTATCTATCTATCTATCTATCTTTTTTTTTTTTTTTTTTTTTTTCAAGATTAAGCCTGGATTCCTTTTTTAACTCAAAAACAGCCTAATCTATAATACTTATCACTAAACTTTTCTTGATCACTAAAGAAAACTAGAGTTGTATGTTTGAACTAGGCTTTTTTTGTGGGAAATAGAACTTTCACTCAGGGGTCTATTTATAGATGTTTTCACACAAAATTCACACTACTTTTAACCAGAACTCACACATCTTTCCCTTTAAATACAAATAGAAAAACTTGTAAATCTGGGGTGAAAGTTGAGTGAATCTTTGGGGAAAAAATTATAAGTAGGCCCTTAAGTGATTTGTTCCATGCTCTGATTTACTAAATAACCCTGAAAGACTTGTAAATGCTAGGGTAAACAAGAAATGGTATTTCTCTTTCAAAGTGTGTGGTCTGCATAATAAATGTCTGATTAATGGGTGGTGCTCGATGAGTAGAGCCAGAAAAAGAAATTGTAAATTTTGTCTTCCAGCATCACAATGGTATATAGGGACTTCTAACTGCCTAAAGCTTCCCCCCTTTGAAAAACAAAAAATAGATTTCAGTTCTTTTTGGTTGTTATAATAGGAGAACATTAACACTAAACAGTTGAGGAATTTGTGTGGACCTTTAAGGTACCATGAGATCATCAATATGCATTTTCTTAGCCACTTAAGGACAGCCCACAGTACATATACTGGGGCATGGTGGCCCTTAAGCGCAAAATCACTTATATGTACGTGATTTTGCTTTAAGGCTCTAGGGGGCGCGCGCACTGCCAGACCTGCACTCCCACTGTGATTGGACACAGCGGGAGCCAGTCCGCAGGTCCGGCGGCTGCGATCGCTGCCGGCTTCCCGCGATTGTCAAGGAGACTGACAGAACAGCCGCCTGCCTATGTAAACAAGGCAGATTGCTGTTCTGTCAGACAGGAAGGGAGAGATTGTGTGTTCCTAGTAATCAGGACCACAGATCTCTCTCTTACTGCAGTCAAGCCACTCCTCCCACAGTTAGAAAACATTCCATAGGAGCACACTTAACCTCTTGAGCGCCCCTGATGATAACCCCTTCCCTGCCAGTGTCATTTATAAAGTAACAGTGCATATTTTTAGCACTGATCACTGTATTGGTGTCACTGGTCCCCAAATAGTGTCACTTAGTGTCAGATTTGTCCACCGCAATGTCACAATCCCGCTAAAAAGCGCTGATCGTCACCATTAGTAATTAAAACAATTTTTTAAAAAAAGTCCATAAATCCATCCCATAGTTTGTAAACGTTTGCGCAAACCAAATAATATACGCTTTTTTGGGATTTTCTTTACCAAAAATATGTATCAGAATACAAATTCTCAAGAGCATGGAGGAGATTCCAGGAGACAGACAGTTACTCTAGGAGAGCTGGACAGGGCTGTAGAAGGTCCTCAACACATCAAAAGGACCGGTACCTGCTTCTTTGTGAAAGGAGGAACAGGATGAGCACTGCCAGAGCCCTACGAAATGACCTCCAGCAGGCCACTGGTGTGAATATCTCTAGCCAAACAATCGGAAACAGTGTTCATGAGAGTGGCCTGACATCCTCTAGTGGGGCCCTGTGCTCACTGCCCATAACTGTGGAGCTTGATTGACATTTGCCATTGCACATCAGAAATGGTAGGTCTGCCATTGGTACCCTGTGCTTTTCACAGATGAGAGCAGGTTCACCCTGAGCACATGTGACAGACGTGAAAGGGTCTGGAGAAGCCATAGAGAATGTTATGCTGCCTATATCAACATGACCGGTTTGGTGGTGGGTCAGTGATGGTCTGGGGAAGCATGTCCATGGAGGGACACACATATTTCTACAGGCTAGACAATGGCACCCTGACTGCCAATAGGTATTGGGAAGAAATCCTTGGACCCGTGCTGGTGCAGTGGGTCCTGGGTTCCTCCTGGTTCACGACAATGCCCCGCCTCATGTGGTGAGAGTATGCAGCCAGTTCTTGGAGGATGAAGGAATTAATACCATTGAATGGCTCCATTGCTCACCTGACCTACATCCAATAGAAAGCCCTTTAGGAGCTCACTGTCACTGATGCCCTGGTCTAGATCTGGGTAGAAATACCCAAAGATACCTCAACGTTGCTCATTAGGAGCATGCCTGACATTGTCAGTCATGCAAACAAGCACTTGAGGGCCATACAAACTGCTGAGTACCATTTTGAGTTGCTGCAATGAAATTACAGCAAAATGGACTAGCAATTTGATTTTTTATATTTTTTTATTGGGTATGTTTTTATTAAAACACTATTTTAAAAGAAAAATCTAATTGTATAATCTCACGGCACCTTAAAAGTCCACATAAATCCTTTAATTGTATAGATTTAGTACTCTATTAAGGGATGTAGTGTTTAGAGTTTTTTGGGCCAGTACACATTCATTTTCTCATAATAATTGAACATTTAAATATTTAGTAAGATGCTTAGAATTTTTATTTTTTCCAAAAAAGTTATATTATATGAAAATAATATAACAGTATTAAGGGAAAAGGAAGGGTCTTGAGGTACATAACAACATTCCATAGTCAGCTTGTACATATATCAAAGATATGTGAAGTACATTCGTACATGACTAAAGTAGTCAAATAAACCTAAGTTTATAACATCAACAGATATAAAAAAGGACAAAAAAAATTGGGATCCCATTATTTCATATTATAGCTTTTGGCAAGGTATATGATAGCTTTCCTTCTCATTATTATATTTTGTTTTCTCTTCTTTTGTTATCCTTACCACAATACAGCAGGATAACCCTCCTGTGTAACGGAAGGTATGTTACACTTGGATTCCACGTAAGGGTGGTGGCTTCCAAGTAGGCTTCACATATCAGTTTAGAATTTATATTGATAATAAAAGTGGAATTTAACTTTCGCAAAAAAAATAAAAAATCGGCCCCTAGATGTTTAAGTCATAATGTGCTGTGCTAGTATGTACAGCATATTAGAACATTATGGCAGACTTTCCCGCCAATCGATCCTGCCCAGTGCTGCGGTGTCAACGCCCTTATCTGTGTTGGGTGCCATCTTCTCTTAGTCTTCCTGATCTTCCTTCTGAATTCTGAATCTTCAGCTACTGCATATGCTGGGCCATGATGACATCACTCCTACGCTTTTACTCAGGAGTCACATTGTCACAGTCCAGAACCTCTCCATAAATGTATGCTGAGCAACGCATGCGTGGCTCAGTGTACACAAGTGCTGACAGGCAGGAAGAAAGACAGAGAACAGGAACCATAATTCCACTTTAAAAATAGATTTCTACAATAGCTATAAGCTATAATAGCTATTCTGTATTTCATTTTTTGGACAAAAATCTCAGTAGAGTATTAATTAATGAATTTATTAATTTATTTTAGGTTCTTATATATGTACAGTGAAGAAAACATTTTTGTATATGAATGAGTAATTTACTAAAGTCAATACATTTGGCCCAGACCTGTGTGCATGTTAAACACACAAATGGGTTAAGAAAATAATCACATTTTTTTCTCTTTGCAATTTGGGTCTGTTTAGCAAACTCTGGTTCCCTGATCTAACAAAACTTTTACCAGTGATGGTAAATCATCTCTTACATCCCTGGAACATCTTTACTTTACTGTTTAGTAATATCACATGCACAATATCTGCTATGTGTTTGCGTTATAATTTATTAAACCGAAGAGCTGAAATTTATGAAGTATCTTCTGGGCACAGTCTCTAAAGCCTGCAGAGGTCACTTTGCCAGATGTGAATAAAGGAACCTTCCAAAAGAAAAAAAAAAAAAAAGAAATAACGGTAAAGTGTGCAGAAGGGGAGCAAAAACACGCTGTTCCCGGGTGATTGTGATTAAATCATCTTTTAATTAGTTAAAGCAGGAACAGCACACTTACACTTAATGCTAAGCACTATTGAGGCATGTATTTCTTTGAACGGATTTGCAGCATTAAAGGGGTTACAGATTGCAGTCTCTTTCACAAAAGTGAGAGCGACTCTGTTCTGCGTGTGATGTGTTTCTCCTTGATAGGCTGCCAGCAGAACTGCTGGTACAAGGCTCTCACACATAACGTAGCCATCAGCACTGCTTATTGGAACACACTGTGTTTGGATAATTTACTTTCGCAATAAACAAAAGATTAGAGAGGAACATTTCAACAACGTAGTCCATGTGGCACTGAGATAAGTAGAGAAACATGTTGCATTTAGACATGGTGCCTTGCAAAAGGGGCAGGCTGGCCCTGGGTGATAGAAATGAAACATTCGGATCAACTTGCTGTAAATATGCTCACTCTTTCAGTACACTGTATTTGAACACAAGTCTTAAGCTGCACTGCCTGGCCACGTTTTCCCTATTCTAACCTATATAGCCTGATTGAACCTGGTTCAGTTACAATTTCTAAATGCATTACATTTAAACAGTTGTGGACATATTCATTAAATGGCCCCTGTGCGAGACATATGTTTGGACTCCATCATCCATCTACTGGCCAAGTACACTTTCACTGTGTATATACTGTAAATTAACTGTGCATATATGGACAGATAGCTATATATAATTGAGATAGATAGATAGATAGATAGATAGATAGATAGATAGATAGATAGATAGATAGACAGACAGACAGACAGACAGACAGACAGACAGACAGACAGACAGACAGACAGACAGACAGACAGATAGACAGATAGACAGATAGACAGATAGACAGATAGATAGATAGATAGATAGATAGATAGATAGATAGATAGATAGATAGATAGATAGATAGATAGATAGATAGATAGATAGATAGATAGATAGATAGATAGATAGATAGATAGATAGATAGATAGATAGATAGATAGATAGATAGATAGATAGATTCAACTAGTGCAAAGAGAAAATTATAGAATCCCTCTGCATGCCTCAGTGCCAGTTAAATAGGGAGTGAAGGAGATGCCTGTTGTTCAAAAAGAAGTTGGATATTATAAACCCGGAGCAGGGTTTAGGCATCACAAAGGATAGCTCTCACGTGCATTAGATGTTAGCAATGTCCTGGTTTACATGACATTGGAGGGCAAATCTAAATCTAAATCAACAGATTTGGACTGTAAATCATATGCTTATATGCTTAAAGTTATATATGAGCCTGTTTTAACTAGTTATTGGACTTAAGTTTCAGTTTTAAGGAATGTTCCAAACTGGGAACTTAATCTGAACAATTTCAACTGGGTTGGGGCTTATTCTTTAGTGTATAATTTCCTGCAATATCCCATTATGGTAAACCACTCCTTAAAGCGAAATGTTAGTCAGAAAATGAAGTCCTGCTAGATCACTTCAGGCTGGCCCCTTTACAGGTATAACTACTGTATGTAAAACATTAAAAATAAGTATCTATGCTGTTTAAAATCCAGTAATACACTGTTTAAGCCTGTTCTGCACATGCTCAGTTGCTCTCCCATTTTAGGCATTTTTAGGCACTGCCGAGATTGTAGAGGCCAATCTGCTGACAGCCTTAAAGCAGAATTAAACCCTTCTATCCTTTAAAGCCAAGGAAGCTGCTTCTGATTAAACTGCAACTGCCATGGTGCTGCACATGTGATCAGTTATAACACCAGCTGTTTGATGGCTTGACAGTTTGGTTGAGGACACAAGCAAATGTGACAGTTAGCAATCCTGGCATTCCAGGGATGTAACTGTTTTTCGAAACCGTTAAATCAATGGGTTTAGTTCCAACTTTATGATTTACTGCTGCCTGGGGGCTCTGGGATTCAGTAAAATGGCAGCCTCCAGCAAGAAGCAAGTTGTTATGGGTAAAGTTCCACTTTAAGGTATATAATTGCATGGAGGTTATTTTTTTGTTAATTGTGTCTTAAAAGCCCAGCTCTGAGGAATGTGAAACGTTTCCCTTGCAAGGGGCTGTGCCTATGCTTTAAAGGTCAACTGTTTAGTCTAGGGGAGACTAAAAGTACTTTTGCTTACCAGATCCTATGCTTCCAAGAACATGGTGCTCCCCTATGCTCCTACAGTTGGCTGTCCCTTGGTGTCTTCCTGTACAATGCCCCAGTAAATATTCGTCTGTACACCACAGATCCTCAATTACGTCCAAACGGTTTTTATTGAAGAAAGATCTCGTCACACACAGTGCAGTGCAATGTTTCGGAGCAACGCAGGATCTCTTCGCTAGGCATATCTGACAAAGGGAACCTGTGTGACCCATAAAACATAGCACTACACTGTTTGTGATGTGATCTTTCTTCAATTAAAACCGTTGGACGTAATTGAGGATCTGTGATGTGCAGGTGGATATTTACATTGTGTTGTGTATCCTCCAGTATCCAGCTAGTGGTTGCTGCAGCACACAATACTTTTGAGAGCCCATTCCAGGAAAGTGTGCAATGGGAATACCTACTGTTTACTGTACAATGCAGGGCTACTGCAGCCAACATTACAAGTTTTGCAGCTGAGGCCTAATTGCAGAAGCACTATGTGTGAGACCCCTTACAGTAAAGGACCATAAAGGGCCACAAACCTTGAGGCACATCGCAGGATTTACCCTTTAACAAACATTACAAATTTTGCTGCTGAGGCCCAGCTGTTGAAATATTAGGTATGGCACCTTTATAAGGCCAAATCACTGGAAAAGTGTAATGGAGGTGGCAGGAGCTGGTAATGTATTAACCAGTCTTCCACCATGGTGTTCCTGTTCTACAATAACTGCCTCTACCTACTGCCAGACCTACAAACCCTCCCAACTGTTCAATAATCTAAACAAAGGCATATTAAGCTTTATTCCCAATCTGCTCAAATTCAAACTCTGATTTGACTTAATTTGGATAAACTGTTCTAAGAAGTCATTCCCATTGTGGTGTTAGAAGATATGGGTGCCTTGTACAGGAAAACACAGCTCTTTTCAGGTTTTAAATAGTGAGGGACACACATTGGCATTGTAGATGTTTTGTCAGAGGAGTAATTAGAAACAATTCTTAAGTAATACGACAAGTTAACTCACTGAGCATTTCATATGACACATCATCAAATTTTTTAGGTTATATTTGACAAAACTGAGTGGCAAACTCTCCCTTAGTGCCAGGGGCAGCCTAGCTGTAGAAAGCAGAATAGAATAGAGTTTTTGTAGTAAAAAATAAAAAATAAAGCATATAAAAAACTGCAAGGCTGTCCTGAATGTGATACAGTATGTCCCCGTGGGCAACATCAGAGAGTAAAAGTGGCCGATTGTAAAACTGTGAAGAATCAGCACCATTTGTAGTCTCCTCCACTTCTGATTGTTCAGCAGTATTATGTAGTGTAGATAAATGTAATTGAAGTAGCATGTGCACAGAGACTAATGTGTACAGTATACAAACACACGGTCATAGAAAATATCTGTAAGAACGGAAAAAAATGGATTCGTAGCTGCAGTATGAATATAGTGCATAAACCTACTGTTTTTTCTTCAACAACTGTACATAAAAATGTGAATGCATTCATTATAATAAAAGTTTGAATAGCATGTTATCTACAGCTTTCATTTCAAGGTACCACTTGTGTCTTTACAATGCTTAGCAGTACAATTCTATGCAAGTTTCTAGTATAGAAATTGCATAAAGCGAAAAAAAAAATGGCTTTTATAAACACACAGCCTTCTATCTACCCTACTTCACTTTCTAGAATGTGTCAGTGAAGAAGAGGTTTTTTTTTTTAATGTAACCAGCGTAACGTAGATAATGTTGTAGATAAGTTCAATGGTCCCTTTTACCGATCCTTTCAAAGCTAATGTACGCATAAATGAACAATCTACATCACAAAGCAAGTTCCAATACTCGGGTTTTCTTATATCTTCAACCAAAGTTCTGCTTACTCTGAATATTTGAATTAGTGTTTTGCATATGATAACAAACATTTGAAACTACAATGCTACACTTAGCTATACTAATTTGGTTAGAAGTTACATTTAAAGCAAGCCTGTCACAAATCTGGGCCATTTAAGCATACGAGGAAAAATGTATAGGCAGAGGTAATCTTTAGTAAAACATACATGTCAGATTGATTGTTAGATCTAGAGATATAGGCAGATGAACATATATGCAGACATGTACTGTACGCTACTGACATTGAAAAAGCTGAGCATGGTCTTTATCTCCTCCTCAACTTACCTATTGATCAGTGAGGGTACCCATCACATTATTGGATCATATAGGACCACTCAGGGCCAAATTTGACTTTTACAGATGCCTGTATTTCTGAATTTACTAATCATACTGACATGCAGAATTCGCTGCATTCTGCTTTTATGTTGTAAAATGGGTTTGCTTAGTGGGAGCAAACTACCATGCATGATTTTAATCCTATAGGTAAGCCTATAATAAGACTTACCTATATTCACTGTAAATATCTTCTAAACATGATATTTACTGTAGATACAGACGGTGATGTCACCGGCGCATGCGCTTTGAAGGAACGGTATACCTGTACTTTTTTATGTCACACAATTTTTCAGGCAAAAAATACACTTTAATGAATTCTAGTGCACACAGACACAATATTATACACACTTTTTGTAAAATATAAATAATATTGTTACACTCAGTAAATAGATGCCTAACATGTCACTCTTTGAAATTGTGTACGCCCATGTAACAGTGACAAACTACAGTACATAATAATCTTAATAGGCGATGCTTGAAAACCTTTACAGGCTACCCATTTAGAGTTACATAGGAGGTCTGGTGCTAGAATTATTGCTCTCGCTCTGATGTTCGTGGTGATACCTCACATGTGTGGTGCAATCCCCATTTACTAATGTGTGCAGACCTACATTTCTGTTCACCTTTGCATGTAAGTGGGGGGGGGATATTGATTTTTTTATTTATTGTTATGTGTTTTATATTTTTCACTGTACTTTTCCATTTTTATTTTAATTAACTTTATTGCCATTGGAAGGGATGAACAACATATATTGTGATAGCATGGGCTATAATAGGTTCTCTTTATGGAGAGATCTGGGGTCTTTTAGACTTTAGGTTTTGCTGCTATCTTTTCCTCTCATTGTATGGTCAGGAATGTATCAGAATCACATATATCTTGCCACTATGTATGCAAATCAAGACAAGTAAAAAACTGTAAACAGCTTTAAGACCTCCAATAAATAATGTACCTTGTCGTGACAGGCCGGGATATGCAGAGAACCATAGTGCAAAAAATTTTTTTACAGACATTTGGTATCAATAATCTTATTGTGCCAGCCAGGGCGAGGACACAGGGTGGGCAGGAGGGGCAGCTGCCCTGGGCACAGTGGTTTCAGATGAGGTGGGGGTGCTGCGAGGAGATTGAGGGGGAAGAGATTTGGGTTGGAAGGGGCAACTTGGGGGGCCATCAGGGGGTAAGAATTGCTAGAAGTGGTGATTTAGGGGCATTTGTGCTAGGAGGAGGGTCTGTGCTAGTAGAGGTGATATGGTGCAGGGGTGAGGAGAATTGTGTTAGGGGGGGAAATTTTTGATTAGGGGGGGATTTGTGCTAGGAGGGGAAATTTAAGGGGTGGATTTGTGCTAGGAGGGGGGATTTGGAGTAGGGGAAGACGATGTGTACCCGGAGGGTAAATTTGAGGGGTAAAGGATTTGTGTTAGTAGGGGGTGACTTTTTTTGGGAAGGGGCATTTGTGTTGAGGGAATTTGGGGATAGGGGGAAAAGATTTGTGCTGGGAGAGGGGATTTCAGCAGGAGAGCAAAATTTTGCTGGGGGGGATTTATTCTTAGGGTGTGAGTCGGCAGATTAGTGCTACATTTTGTGGGGGGTATTTTTTGCTGACACATAATGCTCATACATCTTGTGGGGGGGGGGGGGGGCGCAGTTTGGCATGTTCACCCTGGGCTCTAGATGACCTTCTCCTGGGACTCGTGCCAGCAACACTTGGGTGGAATATTACATTTTAGTCAGCTCTCCATTATTCTTTTTGTGAGTGAAGTTTGTGGCCTATTCTAGTGCTTAGCTACTGCAAAGTTGGCAAATATAAAGATTCCACATTTAGACCTCAGCTTCAAAATTTAGAATGTTTGCAGCTAGGTAAATAATGATCTGTGTCTCCAAGTTTGAAGCCCATTCCAGTGCCTCGCTATTTAAAAATATTTGTGGCTATTGTCTCATACACAGCACACTGTAATATTTACAGTATTTCAAGTAAAGACTGCCTGACCCAACCATCATATTGTGGCATAACCAAGCTGCTTACATATTGTTCAGACACTGTGAAAATGTGTAGCTATTGTCTCTAAAGTTATACTCTCTAAGGTATATTTCTAGATAAAACCTGCTTCCTCTCTCCCTCTTACTTTGTGGCTTAACCAAGTTTCTTACATACCGTTCAACCACTGTACAATATGCATGACCATTGTCTCTGAAACTCTACTTTACAATTAAGACATGCATTGTCTATCCCTCCTACATTGTGGTCTATCCCTCCTACATTGTGGATCCAACCTTCTTCCAGCTCTTTAGCTGCTTACATACTCTTCTTTCACTGTACAATGTGTGGCTATTTCCTCTCAAAAAATATACTCTAATGTTTATTTCAAATAAAACATGCCTTGTTGCTTCCTCATGCATTGCAGAACAATCAAGTTATGTACATGCTGTCCAGTCACTGTATAATTTTTGTGGATATTGTTTCTTGAGTAATATATTTTAATATTTATGTGAAGACACAAACCTGTCTTGGCTCTCACGTTTATTTTGCAGCCCTGCCCTGTCAATTCTCTGCCTTTTCAAGTGCTCACGTACGATCTCCCAAACATGTATTGGATTTACCATAATTATCTTGAATATTGTATCAAAAGGAAAACCCTCTTTCTTATGTACAGTATTTAAAAATGTTGTTGGTATTGGTATATGTCCCCCATGACATTAGGGAATATACAGTATGTCTCACATGAAAATGACAGCACCCCATGCATATTTTGACAATCGCCTATTAGCCTTGAAAATGGCCAAAACTAAATATCACTCCTTGTAGACTTCAATGAGGTAGATTTTAGATTCCTACCTTTTGCTATTCTGAAAAAAAGCTGTGTGTTTGTCTGTATCCATGTGGAAAGTGAATCTAATTGGAGTGATCCTATAATTATCAATCAGCTGCAAAATTTGCAGGGTTCGAGTGACAATAGGGGGTATATGTTCCCCATAACAATGCCAGCAATGCCACCTCCCCATGCCATATTTTGACAATCACTTGCCTAATAGCCTTGAAAATGACCAAGATTGAATATCACTCCTTGTAGACTTCAACGAGGTTCAGTTTTAAAGAGTAATTCCACTTTTGTTTAAAAAGAAAAAATCTCAAATCTGACTTGTATCTTGGATCAGACTTCTGGGAAAATCACTGGGCCAATTACACAAACAGAAAATGACCATATATATATATATATATATATATATATACAGAACACCTCCAGGTAGCCATATTGCATTGCATTTTTCAGAAAATTACAGAAAGGAAAGATAATTTTTAAGAAAATTCAATTACAATATGACTTGTGTAACAAATGTATATGCTAGATTATTTTTTAATTACATAGTTACATAGTACATAGTAGGTGAGGTTGAATAAAGACAATAGTCCATCCAGTTCAACCTGTGCAGGTGTGTGTGGCTGTAATCATCTCACATACCCCTGAATGTTCTGTTCTTTGATATGTACGTCTAATAGTCTTTTGAAAGCCACCATACTACCCGCAGAAACCACTTCTTGTGGTAGAGCATTCCACAATCTTGTAGCCCTAACAGTAAAGAACCCCCCACGTTGCTTGAGGTTAAAACGCTTCTCCTCTAATCGCATTGTGTGCCCCCGAGTCCTCATGCAATCCCTTCGACTGAACAGCTTTTTTTCTAAGCTGAGATCCCCATTGAGATATTTAAAAATTGCTATCATGTCCCCCCTCAGGTGTCTCTTCTCCAGGGAGAATAAATCAAGCGATTGGAGACGCTCTTCATAATCAAGGTCATCCAGTCCCCTAATTAGTTTAGTTGCCCTTCTCTGTACTCTCTCCAGCTCCAACACATCCCTTCTGAGGACTGGCGACCAGAACTGGACAGAATACTCCAGATGCGGTCGGACCAGGGTTTTATAAAGTGGAAGGATTATAGTCTTATCTCTGGAAAACATCCCTTTCTTTATGCTAATATTCTGCTAGCCTTGGTAGCCGCCGCTTGACATTGCAAGCTGTTGCCTAGTCTATCATCAACCAAGACTCCCAGATCCTTCTCCATTTTTGATTCCCCCAAGGGTTCCCCTCCTAACGTGTATTGTGCTTTAATGTTTCTAGTCCCCAAGTGCAAAACCTTACACTTCTCTACGTTAAACCTCATTTGCCAAGTCGTTGCCCACTCCGTTATTTTGTCCAGGTCATTCTGTAGGATATCTGCTTCATGCTGTGCTGTTATTGCCCTGCCTAATTTTGTGTCATCAGCAAAAACTGATATCGAACTACTGATCCTCAATGCTATTTATGAATAAATTGAACAAGGTTGGTCCTAGGACTGAGCCTTGGGGGACCCGCTTATTACCTCAGACCAGTCTGAGTATGCGCTGTTTATTACCACCAATTTGCAATTTTTTTTCCCACGAACGTGGAGTTACCCTTTAAGTTTGTAATTTTCGTGTGCTAGGTTCAATGAATTTCCCATGAAGCAAACCCAGACACATTTGCTCATCCCTACTACAATATTTTGTCTGGCAGGTCAGAAGAAGTGATTATTTTCACACTGCTTCATGGGCTATTCCTCTTCTCTGTAGCACGTAGCATACTTGGATGAGATTTAGTGCCGATTTAAAATGGTATTTTTTATCAGTCACACACAATAATATTAAGCTATTAATACAATTCTGCTTAAGCGGATTACAATAAAGATTTAATGTCCCACTTTCAGCTTAGAAAGTGATGCTCAGTGTGAATTGCTCATAAAATGATATCCAATCAGCCAGCCCTGAGTTACTGCTCTCCCTGGCATTCATGTCCCTCATACATTACTATAAAATGTATGGCAAGTCCTCTGACTTGATTAAACGCTAATACTTTATTCAGTTTTATTCAAACATACTAGGAAAAGTCAGGGATTGTGTGCGTGTACTTCTCATAGGTAAAATATAAAGAGTCTGAATTACTAAGGAAAACAGGTTCACTCAGCTCAAATATCAAGTTAGGGGAATGTAACAAAAAAGACATTTCACCTGAACATGAATAAATATATATAAACACATGCTAGTACAACAATTTTTGCTCTACTATATCAGATTAAAGCTGACTATACATAGCTCTGTTTTTTGCTCAGCCAGCAGGATTCCCCATCCACGCAATCTTGATGGGTGAGGTAACCCTCAACGCTGAGTCATTGTATTCCGACAGTGGATGAGTCAGCTAGACTCTTCCACTGTCATAATACACTGATCAGCACTGCAGCCTATTGGTTTTCCAACTAAAGTTTTCCAGCAAGTCCGTTTGTGAGCAGTTGTTCAGTAGATTGACTGCTCTTGAACAGGACCGACCATAGATGGATCTAAATTCGTCCGGTTCCTGGTGAAAGATTATTTAAAGATTTATCCAAAGATGTTAAAGTGTATATGTTTTACATTTTTGAGAAGGGAGGGATCAGAACATCTGTCCTTTTTTATTGCTAAAACAAAAAAAAAAAAAAATCAAACAATGCCACACCTATTCCTCATAGTAAAACGAAAATGTGCTTACGTGGCCAAAACAGGAGTGCCGTGTAGATCCAAAGAACAATAGAAGCTAGCATAGGTGTGTGCAGCCTATTCCATTGGGGTGTGCCCCCCCAAAGCTCAAACGTATGTATGTATGTATATATATATATATATATATATATATATATATATATATATGAGAAAGGGATTGATGCACTTAAAAATGTATTAGAAGAAGATAATCATACAGAAAAATAGCTGTAATGTTCAGCTATTTTTCTGTATGATTATCTTTTTCTAAGAAATTTTTAGGGGCAGCAATTCCTTTCTGATTTTTCTACATGTGGCCTATGGGATGACCTGATTGCTTAGCACTTTTATATATATTTTTATATTTATAGAAAATATATATGTATATATTTTCTATATGGTGAAAATTATAGAAAATTTCACCGGCTTTGGTGAAATACCAGGGGTCCAAACAGACCCCTGATGTCTTACTTTTGAGACAAAGAAAGGGACTTAGGACAGAGATTCCCCAGTCCCTTTCTATGCAGCCTCAGCTACACTAGTGAATGAATGGGAAGTGCTCTGTGCTGAGTAGCTTCCTGTTCATTCACAGAAACAAAGTGTACTATGCTTCAGTTGTGAATGAACACAGTGAGTAATTGGTATTGTGGGTCGGCAGGAAGGAAAGCAGTCTACCTGCCGCCTGCCCACAATCGAAAGGTAGATCACGATCAATGGGTTGCCGACCCCTGGATTGGGGTGTGCCCAGGTACACCCAGCACACTCTGTGTGCACGCCTATGTAATCTAGCTTACCAAGATTACCTACAGAAGTTTTTAATGAGGTCTCTATAAAAACAACTTATCAGAGACATGGAGGAACTCTTTATGTGAGTGATATAAGGGACCTCTGTGCCTCTGAAACATATTTTTTTTTCTTATATTGGACCTCAGTAAACTTTTAGACATAATCCTGGCATGCTGGTTTCTATAATTCATTAGGTTTTTATTGCTGTCTGTGTCCCCACTGAGAATATCTCACCTATGCTATATCACCAACAGTATTCAGACACCTGCCCTTACAAGCACATTAATTGGCATCCCAGTCTGACCAGAGAATGATTGACCATTCTTCCAGTAGCACATATGCGAGGTCAGGCACTGATGTTGAATGAGAAGGCCTGCTCGCAGTCTGCGATCTTGTTCATCCCAAAGGTGTTCTATTGGGTTGAGGTCAGGACTCTGTGCAGGCCAGTCAAGTTCCTCCACTCCAAACTCCCTCAACCATGTCTTTATGGATCTTGCTTTGTGCACTGGTCCAAATCATTTGGTGGAGGGGGGATTAAGATGCGGGGTTGTTTTTCAGGGGTTGGGCTTGACCCCTTAGCTCCAGTGAAGGAAACCCTTAAGTTGTCAGCATACAAGACATTTTGGACAATTCCATGCTCCCAACTTTGTGGGAACAGTTTGGGGATGGCCCCTTCCTGTTCCATCATGACTGTGCACCATTGCACAAAGCAAGGCCCATAAAGACGTGGATGAGTGAGTTTGGGGTGGAAGAACTCGACTGACCTCAACCCGATAGAACACCTTTGGGATCAATTAGAGTGGAGACTGCCAGCCAGGCCTTCTCATCCACATCAGTGCCTGACCTCACAAATGCGCTTCTGGAAGAATAGTCAAACATTCCCATAGACACTCCTAAACCTTGTGGACAGTTTTCCTAGAAGAGTTGAAGCTGTTATAGCTGCAAAGGGTGGGCCAACTCAATAATGAACCCTACGGACTAAGGCTGGGATGCCATTAAAGTTTATGTGCATGTAAAGGCAGGCATCCCAATACTTTTGGTAATATAGTGTATCTATTTGTCTTGGTAACCACTGCCACCAGAACAGGAATAAAAGGGAAATTTCCAATAGAAAGTATCTACTTGTTCTGGTGACATTTGACAAAGGGGTTTCCTTTGTTTTGGGAACATTTCCTTCCTCTGGTGAGGACGTCTCCCCACTGGGGCACAGATGGTAAAACAAAATAAAATTATGGGGATTTTAATCTTTCTTTGCTCTATTCAAAACAAATGTATGGCTTTATATATACTTTAACTGCATTTATCTGAAAGTTTATGTCAGCATGTTAAATGCGGTTATTTAGAACATGACATAATAGTTTTGTGTGTTTCATTCACATCCACAAATGTTAGCTACTTTCCCAGAGCAGAAATAAGAATTGATGAAAAAATAAAGGATGAAGGAAAGGGGTTTTCCTTTCCCATTACCACAGGATCTTGTCTGAAAAATAGTAATAGAGAGAAAGTCTGACATGACATTAGTAATACTATCCACTGCTAAATAGTACCAACCGTGCAGCAGTTAATGTAGCTTCTCATTTGCATCAGGAAATATAATAAGCGCCCCTAAAGCGTGTTAGCTTTTACAGTAGGAGAGTGAAAATGCGCTGAGAAGGAAGCTTGTCAAAGTCTGTGGGGAAATGCTGAGTGCTTGTGGGAATGATTTATTTGTAGCTGGATTAGCTTCAGGAAAGATTCAATTATTCCTGGAGACAGTAGAGAAGTATGACTGCAAATGGAGAATCAAGATTTACTCCAGTACAGTCTGTGCATTGTAGATGCTTTTATCAAGGGTTAATAGTGCATTCAGAAAAAATGGAGTCCATCTTTCCTAACCCATTCATGGCCAGTGGTATTTTATGCCATTTATGCAACCTGAAATACTGGTAAGAACTTTATTCATTTTTGAACAATTCGACTAGAAAGTGCTTAGTATATTGCCTTGTTCTGATCCTTGACAACAAAAGATTTTAAAAAATGGACTTGTAAGGGTATTATGGTTTGTCATTCTATCACTGTCTAGTAACTCTGATTATGGTATGAGAACTGTTATGTTCAGTTCATATTCCCCTCATTATACCCACAGTGTATGGCATACAGTCGCTCCCAACTGTCCCTGATTTCGTGGGACTGTCCCTGATTTGGAACAAAGTCCCTCTGTCCATCTTCCCTCCTCATTTGTCCCTCGTTTTGGTCTGATCTATATAGTTGTATATAAAATGCACTACATATCTATCAAAAAGGGTTTTCCAGTGCTAAACCTTTCATCCAATTTTGAAATCGCTGCATCTGTAAATTCCAAAAGCCTGTAAAAAGGAATAGCAGTGGTTAAAAAAGCACTTGGGGGTTGGTTTAATCAATCATTTTTTGTGTACAATTCTCCTTTGGGGGGGCAGAGGGTGTGTCGTATGCCTACATGCTTTTGCTAATAGGTGTCCTTCATTCCCATCTTAGAAAGTTGGGAGGTATGGGATAGCAGCAGGCCAGCTTCAGCAATTGTTAAAGCTGAGCTCCAGGTGAAAAAAAAATCAATTTAAATACAGTATATTAAACAATACCCGCAAAAAGTTATAAACCCACCTTGTTGTGTCCTAAATGCCTTTGCAAACCCAGGTATTACAGCTAGTAGTGACATCATTATTAAACTATACATAACTTGTGCAGAGAGCAAAGCAGTGGGGGAAGCCCTGCAGGCCCACCTACTACAGGCTTCATGCAGAAAACTACAGGAGGGGTGGATATGAGACCAGTCGCCCTGCACAAAGAGAGAGAGCAGAAGTGACTGGTCCTAATAGAGGAAGTTCCTGCACAGAGGCAACATTTTACACTGGATTACTGCACAGGCCTGCACACAATATGCAAAGCACCCCAAGATTAAGGTCAGAATATGCATGTCAAATGTATTTGGACAGCATTTGCTTATGTCAGAGTTTAGCTTTAAATGAATGCTTCTTTGAATTGCAATGCATGTATACGCCTAATGGTAATAGTAACACGTATGTGAGCTAGTTTGTTTTTACGTACCTTTCCCTTCCCTTGCTTTCTTTATCAGATACTAATATAGAATGACAGACCAAAGATGCAGACATTATGGACTGTGTACTGCCACAGGCTACCCAGTACCAGGGAATGTTTGAAACCTTGGTTGTTCTCAGTGGTCCACATACCCCAGGCCCAGCCATAAGGATCAGAGGCCATGTACATTCTAAGCTGGGGGCATGTGCCTGGGAATAACATTATTTGTTATAATTTATATACATATATTGGACCATAGGTGAAGCTTTTTGCATTGGGGTGTGCACCCCAAAGCTCAAACACAGAGCAGCAACGGCAGTGGCTAGGGGTATACAAATGTCACAGCCATGGCAGAAATTACAGAGTGCAAAACACATGTGAATGAGTCCTTCACTTTTTAAAATTACTTTTTAAAATGTTCATTTTTTTACATTTTGTTTTTGATTTTTATTATTTTATATTTTATATTTTTGAACTGCCCTGTTTGGGGATTCGGTGAAATATCAAGATTCTAAACAGCCCACTGATGTCTTACATTTAGGACTAAGGACAGGATGGAGTGTAGATGCTACAATTAATCCCCTTGCAGCCCGGAGGGAGAGGAGGATCCGGCAGCGCTGCAGGGGGAGGAACAAGAGGATCACTATGTGCAATAAGGCAGTAGAACCAGTCCTTCTGCTTGTAAGGTGCCCAAGCCCCCCGTTTAAATAAATAGGACACAGTCCACTACAGGAGGGCAGGCTGTACTGCCTTATCATCAGGCCTGGAGAACGGGGTGATTAGGGTGTGCCCAGGCACAGCTGCCAAACGCTAATGACAGTAAAGCCTAGTATCTCCACATATAAAGTATTTGTGTTTTACAATTGCCACTTCAAACATTGCCAGTTTATTTTATTGGTATGGCTGACAATAAAACATGAACGCAAAGATGTTATTCACAAAATTGTGGTGGCTTTACTGACAAGATTTAGATGCTTTTAAAAGTATTTTTTTTATAATTTATGAGTCCTAAGTGCTATTGCAATGACAAGCAAACAGTTTATTGTTATAGTTTATTAATTCTGTTTCTTTTTTTCTTCTTTTGTTGTGGTATGGCCGATTCTGGAACATGCAGTAACAACTGTTACATCTGTGTAAATCATTAAATCATTAACTAATGTTTATCTGTGTGGATGCCAACATGTGGCAGCAGTGCAGCTCAGTTAAAAAAGATCTTCGTAATGTGTTTCATGCAATGCCAGTTCCCTGTAAACCGTTGTAAAAAATGGCTATCAATGCCAATATGAGGTGCAGTACCTATATATTGAATATGTTCCAAAAGCTAAGTGAATCAGTGTGACGTTTACAGCTTGCACAACTGCTTTCCCTGACCGCAGAAAGAATGTATCAGCTCTTCCAAAGTTATTATGATTAGAGTTGAGTTGTAAAGATGTTTATAGAAAATGAACCGTTGCCAGTTCTCTAAATATGTTGTAAATATCCTCAGTTCATTTTTTTAATATAAACCCGGTTAAGACCGTATTGTATAAGTACACTATGCGCAGCTTTAAAATTTATACTGTAACAGATATAGGGTTTTTTAAATGAAGATTTAGTTAGAATACATTATTCAATTCTGTTCCTGTTCATAGGGTTGCTTCAGCAGAAAATTTGTCCTAGTTGTGATAGTTTGGGTGTGGAGTTGTTGTTGGAAATTGTTGTCATTTTTCAATTTGAGGTGGGAAAACTTCAGTGGTTTTATCAGGCAAATATTGGTGTCATACTTTGTTTCTATTATGATAACATTTGTTTCATTTTTAGGATTAGGCAATTCATTTACCTAAAGCCCAACTCCAAGCACAAAAAAAAAAAAAAAGACCAATGGTGTGCCCCCCCAGCACTGCAAGAGTTTAATGCCTCGTTATGATAACATTTGTTTCATTTTTAGGATTAGGTGATTGATTTACCTAAAGCCCAACTCCAAGCACAAAAGAAAAAAAGACCAATGCTGTGCCCCCCCCCCCCCGCACTACAAGAGTTTAATGCCTCGTTATGTCTAGGAGTGCCAGAATTGGAGAAATACTGACCTTATTCCATGTTCCAGCAGTGTCCCTCCAGAAATGCGCCCGTTTACCCATATCTTCTTCTCCAAGCTCAAAGCTGTGGTTGCATGTTTGCTCGCATCACGTATAAAGTAGGGTTAATAGACATTATACATGATAAGGCAGAGAGATTGCCTACAGACTGGAGCTTCAGAAAAAGAGGGCAGCACCAGAGCTGGCTGGAGCAGGGGATAAGATAGGTAATAATATAACATAGCTAAAGGCGCCTGCTTAAAAATAAAACTGTGAAGCTGCCATCTTTAAAGTGAAAACTGGTGTGTATCACTCCAAAAATATAAAAAAAAAGCCAAGGCGCTAACACAAATATATGCAAAACCATACTTCAAAAAAAGTGAACCTATTGTCCTTTTGTGTAAAGCAATAATATAAATAAAGATGTGATGAAAACTGCCACTATGCGTTTAAATTCTTAGTGTGCTCTTTTAAAATCTTGCAGCTGGGCCACCACAAATCGCCAGACTGTGTGAAATGCACACTATCAATCCAGTGACCTTTATATTACTAAAGGTCTGTAGGCGCATTGGGATAACTCCTCCAAATCGATCACACTGTACATCTGCAGATCTTCAAACTCCCCTGAATTTTTTAATTTATACTCCAGAGACACCATAACATGAAACCATAACAATATGTAGCCTCAACTAGATTTGCTTCCTGAAGATGGTATCATCGAAACTAGTCGAGGCTCTGCAGGTCTCGTCACTTCCTGTTCCGGTGTGATGTAACTTCAGGCCCGAACTTCTCATTTTTGGGATGCAAGGTAGTCACCAAGCGGTGCGGTGGTGCTGGATGACCTAGCAGGATGTTTACATTGGTGCCAGGCTTGGGCACATCAAGTGAGTGGAATACTTAATGTTTTTATATACCTTGGCTCAATAAATACTACACTATGAGTATTTTTAGGGTTTAATGTTATGAAGTCTCTGGAGCAAAAACTGAGGGATTCAGGGAGTTTGAAGATCTGCAGATGCATGGTGTGATCGATTTGGAGGTGCTTATAGACCTGCAGTAATATAAAGTTTACTGGATTGATGGTAAGTGTGCATTTTACACAGAGTTTGGTGATTTGCTGTGGTACAGCTGCAAGATTTTATAAGAGCACACTAAGGATTTAAAAGCATGGTGGTGGTTTTCATTGCGTGTTTATGGACTTTTTAACATTACTTTACAAAATAGGGCATTAAGTTTCCCTTTTTTTGAAGTATGGTTTAGCAGATATGAGTGTTAGCGTCTTGGCTTTTTTTCTTTTTATAATTATAAGGTAAGTAATAATGCATGTTCCTGTACCCCTTAGGCATAATGAGCATTTAATCCCATTGAATCCTCTCAGTGAGGAGGTGGGGGATGGGGGTGGACACAGCAAGGGTGGATTTTTTTAATTTATGGAGTTGGGGGTCTAATCCCAAAGATATCTTTAGGGTAAGGGTAAAGTTTAAAGTCAATCCATCACTTTCCCGTTCAGGGCAAAGTTGAAGGTTCTCTTGAAAGTCCACCACCCTCCTCCAACTGACATTTATCATCTATGTATTCCCCTACCACCCTCTTCACCTATTAGGTGCATGAGATTGAAACATTGTGTAAGCTCTGACATGAAACCTACATAGGACTGATGACTTTACCTAACACTCCCGTGTTCAAGCAAGGTGATTGGCCTCTTCGGTACTGAGCACTGCATTGTGGAAAGAGAAGACCACATGTTCTGCCAATACTTATAAGTACAACTTCAACTGGTGAACAGAAGGGTGGTGGATAGTGAATATCAGTAGTATGGAGGAGTGTCTTATTAACAGGATCGGCGTCTTTGCCCAGCATGTTTATTTTGGGGGTTAAGTGAAGTTTATATTTTTGAGGTGGGTTAATATACTTTTTTGAGTCTATTTCAGCTGTCTTTTTTGATAGATCCAGCACTATGCCGAAAAGTATAATGCCAGAAATATTGCATCCAGAATTAATACAGTGTTCTGCTATTGTATATTTGGTACACATTCATTTGCAGCTTAGTTCAGAGGAACTTTATGAAACCTACCAGTATGTTAAATCCAGAAATTAGAGTCAGCCATAAAGACAACCAATAATTTTAAAGGTACTTGCATATAAAAAGTAGGGAAGGAAGTTGGTTTATTGGAAGTAAAAGTACTAGAGCGGTTGACTTTGCCAAGTAAATTGTTAAAGAGTTTAGCAAACAGGATGAAGGTGTGTTCAATGCAAGCAATCAATTACTGTATGTGTTATCAAAAATCCTGTTTTTTTTTTATTTCCCCTAACACTTGATTGGGTTTTAAGTATTGTTCACATTGCAAAATGAACACCATTTACTTTAGTAAGTAAATCAACCCTAATGACATCTCTATAGGTGAATGCCATCTCTATACACGAACAAGCAAAATATGATGAAATAACATTCACTTCCTTTTGGGATATCATTGACAGTGGATAGCACCTGTACCGTATATTTGTTTTCTTTTCTAATGCAAGACGAATAATGTAGTATATAATTATTCCTTAAATTAGATAAAGACAGGTTGGTGTGTTGTGTTGTGGCCATCTATAACTCTGTACTATGTATATATACATATACAGTTCTATCTATGCAGGATTATTCTGAAATTTGATTTTCTTACATAATCCCAAAATGTCTATACCAAAGATTTCAACAGTCTTAAAGCAGAATGTGTGCAGGAAAGCATAGCAAGAGAAAAAATGTATACATGAATATTTTCAACCTTTACTGACTTGTATGACAAAATACATTGCATTCCAAATGTGAACAAATAGGGCATGACTATTAAAGGGAACCTATCGCAATGGTGGTTATGGCTCATAGCTTAGGCACCCAAACAACACTGGAGGCTATCATTGCCTTCTAGGACCAGTAGGTAAGGCTGGCATGTCACTGATCATAATACTGCACTGGTTTGCTCTACTTCAGATGTCAGGCAATGGCCCACAATGCTTAAAGGCAGCCAAGGTTTTAAAGGGTTCCACTCTCCCGAAAAAGTTTTATTTATTTTCGAAATAATTGTCTTAAAATATTTTATGTTCAGAAGCATGATTTATGTAACCGTCATTTACATAAATGTCAATGTTGAAAATACAGATGTTGACAAGTGCAGATTGGCAATTTTCTCCAGTCTTTGTTGTAATAGCTATATTGCTGAAACTTTCCCTATTTAATGAACTTGCAGAAAAAACTATTGTTCTTTTTTACATGGAATAATCCTTAATCAATTTTAAAGATTTACCAGTATGTTCTCAGCTGCCAGTGTTAAGAACTTTAGTCACTAGCCATACATTGTTGCATAATCTTTATCTTTTGTTGCATTTGGTCTGTTAGTTTTTTTTTTCCGCTAGCTAAATCAAATGTGCTCAGTTGTTTCAGTACCTTTGGTAGACAGGGTTTACTGTACAGGAATTCATAGCTTATGGGCATTCCTTTTTAAGAGTCTTGATATGGATACATTTGCCAAAGTGTATATGCTTAGGAGAACTGTGCACAATTCTCCACCAAAGGTGGAACTTTTTTTGACCATTGCATAAAGAATTTAAAAGAGGATTTTTAGTGTCTTTAAGCTTTTGACAACATTTTCAGTATAGGTGAAAATTTAATTTCACCATTGTATGAGGAATTTATATAAACATTTTTAGTGGCTTCAAGCGTTTGACAACATTTTCTAGTATAATAGATCATAGCTACTAGTCCAGTAGGTTATACTTTATCAGTAGTAGATTGGTATTTTTCACTTTAATCAGATATTTTCTTGAATTTGGCATGAACGTCTGCTTGGCTAAACTGGCAAATCAAAGCAGGACATACATGACTAAAAGCTAATTCTGATTTAGATCGGGGGCAGCCGAACCTATTTGAGATACATGAGAAGCTTAAAGCTACTTGTGGATGCACTGAGCACTGTGTTAGGCAATAGGACAACGAATGGAGTCCCACGCCTCCTAATATATCCATCGTAATAATTGGAACATATGATGCCAGAGATACACTCTATATATATATATATATATATATATATATATATATATATATATATATATATATATATGCATCCCTAATAAGCTGTCCTAAAAAAAACTGCCCCTCCCTTGTGGTCCTGGCGCCCACCCATAGAGACCTTTATGCATGTGGGTCATTCATATAGATAAGTACTATGTGGTCTCCATAGCCCTGAGGAAGAGACATGTGAAACCCGTCAGCACTGGAGGACCCAATATCATAGTACTTACTAACTGGTAATATACCTACATGCTATTTTAATGGGGTTTTTACTTGGCTATTTATAGCACAATTGTTTTGTGTTCATATGTCCAAACACATTTTGTATAATTTTATTATACAACTGTGTACGCTTCTCTCACTGGCCTATACATTCCAAACTTTTTTTAGGGTTTTTTTCCCCGATTTCCCTTTTCTAATTCTGTTTTCTGTGGAAGAACCACAGATCAGAAGTATTTTGCAATGTAATGGATAATCGACGTGACTGTGTTGTCTGTGTGAGAAGGGATCTATAGATCAGAAGTATTTTCCAACATGATGAATAATCACTGTGTGTGATCCTGTAGTAATGTGCACTGCTTTCATTATTGATGGCCATTTATAATCTTCATAGCAATACGAATCCTTACCAAGTCCATGAGTCGTGTTGCAAGAGTTCTTTCCTAGCCATGTGAATTTAAGTGGAGTTCAGATGTTTAAAAATAAAAAAATAGTAAATATACAAATGTGGTTAAGTAGAATGTAAAAATTGTTGAAATATAAACATATCTGTTTAAATGGGTTTTATATAATGATCCAACGATCAGATTCTATACATTAAAAATCCCCGTCATCGCATGAATGCTATTACTGAAACATATGTTATTTAATCCTGAGAAAAAAAGTAAGATGCTATGTGACATTCTGAGTTGTGTTGGGAAACAGAGAGCTTAAATATTTTACTCCCAACAACTCTGTCACGCTGGCAGCGAACAATAGCGTCTGACTGAAGTCAGCATATGAACACTGCTTGCTATGACATCTGGAGGTTTGTTGTATCTATAAGCACAGTTGTGGACAAATGAAAGAAGGCAGATGTAAGTCTAGGGTGGCATCTTTGCCTCGAGCGCTCTCAGGCTGTACATTTTCCAGCGTGTCAAAAGCAGGGAGCTTTTCAGTTAGAGTAAAAACATTCTGTCACATCTGTGCACAAGCTGCTTTGCCTCCTCTCCGCTCTCAGGCAAAAAGCAGCAGAGACATGTCCATGTTTAACAGAGAACTACAGTCAAAGTACCAGCACAGCATGCTTAGAGGGCTCCGGAGGAAAGTATCAAAGCAACAGGTTGGGGCAATATTCCAGTCTGCAATTACATGGCATTATCTTAACCCATTTGATGCTCAACTGCAATGCATTACATCAGTTAATAATCAAAAAATGTAGAGCCAAAAATAATCAATCAATTCATAATATTCAATACAGTACTTAAACATCAAGTCCATACGTTATATGTGCCAAGTGACACATTCCATCAATGAAGTTCCACCGTGCTGTGCAAATAAAGCAATATAAGGTGCTGGTGTAGAAACTTTATATTTAAAATGCTGGTGCTCATTTCCACCTGTACACACAAGCTGCTCACCATACATTCTGACCCCTGTGTTAGCAGTGAGTCAAATAGAGCTGTTCCCCTCTAGGGGCAGATATTAGTCAGGATGCCGCTCACTCCTCTCCTCCTTACTCTCCCTCCAGATAGCTCCACAGATCAGCTTTACAATAACATTCCTTCACTTAGATAGCCAAGGTGTGACATCCTTGTGCAGGCTCTGTCCCCATACGTGTTACGTCTGGGCATAGACTTTGTCAGTAGGGGTGGAGCCAAAACGTTGTTTTGTCTAATTTTTATGCTCAGCCTAGTCACCAGCCCCCACCCTCCTTATGCATAGATTCAATTAGATGAAATGACGTGTTAGCCCCACCCCTACTGACGAAGTCTACGCCCAGACGTAACGTGTATGGGGGCAGAGCATGCGCAAGGACGTCACATCTTGGCCATCTAAGTGAAGGAATGTTATTGTGAAGCCCGATCAGTCCACACTTCTGAAGTGCCTTGTTTATAGTGGAGTGATATTGGAGCTCTGCAGAGCTATCTGGAGGGAGAGTAAGGAGGAGAGGAGTAAGCGGCATGCTAATATCTGCTCCTAGAGGGGAACAGTTTTATTTGACTGACTGTTAACACAGGGGTCAGAACGTAAGGGGAGCAGCCTGTGTGTACAGGTGGAAGCGAGCACCAGCACTTTTTATATAGAGTTTCTGCACCAGCACCTTATATTGCTTTATTTGCACTGCACAGTGGAACTTCACTGATGGAATGTGTCACTTGCCACATATAATGTATGGACTTGATGTTTAAGTATTATATTGACTATTATGGATTGATTGATTATTTTTGGCTCTACATTTTTTGATTATTATCTGTTCATGTGTGTAGTGAAAGACACTTTATTAAGATAAGAAGCCATTGGGTGATTTTATTTGGGATAGGAGGTTTGATATTTATTTATATATAATTGTTTGCACTTTGTGATTGTGCTGATTTATCACTTATTTAATTTTTACATCAGTTTGCCTAGTAAGGTGTGGATGATGTCACCAACACAGGGCGCACACAAGAAAAATAGGAAAATGAATATTCAGAAAAAGTCATATCTTGTAAGAGGGTAAGAATAATCTAAAAAACAACCTTCAATGGCAGTCTAAATTACACACATGATACATGATGCACATCACAGGTGATAACTACCAGAATAAGAATAATTACTAGAATAATTGCTCCCTAAACAAGTCTCATTTATCAGGTTTTCAAAGGTGGGGCTATTCCTGTAGCTTTTTTTTAAAACAAATCTCAGTCCGACTAAAATTTTAAACCAGTAGTAAACTCATACAAAAAAAAAAAACAAAAAACCTGCAAGACAAAGGCATAATGAGCTAGTATGCATCGCATACTAGCTCATTATGAAACACTTACCTTAGTACGAAGCCCCGACATGGACCCCCGGACACCGCTGTGGGCGCTGACATGATCCCTCAGCGTCTCTTCCGGGTTCGGCGGCTCTGGCGCTGTGATTGGCCGGAGCCGCGATGACGTCACTTAACCGCGCATGCGCGCAGGAGTCATTTTCCGGCAATTCCTGGCAAGGAACTCTGAAGGTCCCCCCGGACCTTCAGAGCGCATGCGCCGCACACGTCAGCGGCTGCATGCAAAGCAAATATCTCCTAAACCATGTAGGTTTAGGAGATATTAATTTTACCTACAGGTAAGCCTTATTATAGGCTTACCTGTAGTTAAAAGTAAAAAAAAAAAGCGGTATACTACCGCTTTAAGACAATTAAAGAGAACATTTGTTGGTTGCAAAGATGTGTACCCTAGAAAAAAACGGAATTCCTTCCTCTTGTCATATTTAGAATATAGAAATTATTACTATTACTATTATTATACAGGGTTTAAGGATTTATATATTGCCAACAGTTTGCGCAGCGCTTTACAAGATGAGGGCAGACAGTACAGTTACAATACAATAAGGGAGAGATCCAGCGCACTGGAAGCATGGAACTATTTAGTTAACAGTCACATAGGGGAGAGTCCAAAGTGCTAACTGAGTGGCTGCCACTATAAAGGAGCTAGAAGTAACTCTGCAGGGAAGACAAGAAAAGAAGCAGTGCCAATTAGGTGTAGCGATATGACACTTTAATGGCCACAATAAGTAAACAACTCACAGGATCGTGGTCGGTAATTCCCGTCAGATGGATAAAAGTTCCCGCTGTAGGTGGCCAGCTGGCCGGCGTTCCTCCTCAAAGGAAACGTGATGGAGCCCGCGGCAGTGTGGGTGGACAGCAATACTTTCTAGAAGTTGTTTACATATTGTGGCCATTAAAGTCTCATCTCTCTAAACTTAGATGGCACTGCTTCTTTTCTTGTCAGTTCAGTTACAATGCAATTCAATATTGGAGGAATCAGAGGGCCCTGCTCATTAGATCTTATAATCTAGGAAGGAGGGTCAAGTGATACAAAAAGTTATAACTGTGGGGGATGATCTTATGGAGAAAATAAAAGTAAAGTTGTTAGGTAGGGCCAGAATAGACTTCTCTGAAGAGGAGGGTTTTCAGGGATCATCTAAAAGCCAACAGAGTAGGAGACAGTTAGACAGATTGGGGTAGGTAGTTTCATAGGATAGGAGAGGCTTGGGAAAAGTGTTTGAGGGGAGCATGGGAGGAGTTGATGGAGAAGCTAGAGAGCAGGAAGTCTTGGGAGGAAAGGAGAGAACAAGTAGGTTTGTATTTTGAGACTAGGTTAGCGATGTAGCAGGGGGCTGAGTTGTGGATGGCTTTGTAAGTTGTTAGTATTTTGAATTTATTTAGTTGGATCAATTTTGTTGATGTCACTGTTTAAGACTTTTTGAGTTGCAATAATCTTTCTGCACCTGTTTGAAGTTTAAATGAATACCCCCATGGAGTTTGAGACTTTCCAGTCACTTTGTATGGCACCTAAATAGCTGTGTCATGGTGAATTTCCCTGCAATCTTGAGAATCTTGGATAGAATTCAGCGTGCATGGATCTGCCAAAAGACAAGATGGATCATATTCAGAGTAAAGGCATGTTTTACTATATGTATGTGTAACCCTCATCCAATACTAAGTAAATAGAATATCTTTTCAAATAAAGCTTTTAGCTAGAATTACATTGCGCTGTGAAATTGCTAGACTCAACAGCAAGCATACGTTGTGTTTTTATAAACTTCCTCAGTTTTCTCTGCTGCTATATTTTCACCATTTGATATTTGCTAGTGGTTTAGTGGTTTTATACATAAGAAAAGTGGGTTCTTTTAGAGCTTGAGATATCGGCATAAAGCCCATCATTTACTAGAAGTGTGCTGTGGTCCTTCTGGACCCAGGATATGAGATAATGTCATCACTCTCTTAGGCTGATTATATTATTAGTATACTATGCTTGCAACTTTGTCACTTAAAGTGGACCTGATTTCAAAAAGTGAAGATTTGCTAAGATATAGGAAACATAAAAAAAAAATATATGGTGATAATTTAAATGTTTGTGTTAAATCCCTAATAAAAAATAGCAGTGCACTTTTTGCATCTATTCCCATTAGTTATCAGAGGGGCTGATTTGACATGAAGAAGCAAAGCCCTGGCTTCACCAAGATGGCTTCCTCCACTTACTTGCAAGTCAGTACTTTTTTGGGAACAACTTGCAGAGTTCTGGACCTTTTTAAACCATTCCACACATACATAAATGCATAAATATATTTTGTAATCCTACCCCAGCAGTGAGGATTCTATGTATGTGTATAGTGGGGGGTTAAAGCCTTATCCTGAACATAACTGCACCCAAGTTAGCTATACAATAGGAATGCACTTTACAGTCTACCTTGCATATAACCAGATTGTACAGCGTGTGTATTTTTATAAAATTGCTTGCATTTAATAAGATAGCAGGTGATTAAACTTATTTGGCTAAAGCCCTGTCAAGTTTTACAATGATTTTTTCATTAGCAAAACATTATCTCGAGACCCATATAGGATGGTAACTGAAGCATTTAAAGGGAGTGTAAATGTATAATCTTTTTAATTTATTTTTTGGAACAAAACACATAAGCGTAAAAGATCAGAATAATGTTAATACTTTTATCAATATGTGTTAATGTTGTTTAATAAATATATAGACTCTGTTTCCTGCTTTGCAGATCTGCCCAGTGGTTGTGTATTGCTGCTTCTTCTCATAATTAATTAGTCTTACTCAATAAAAACAAAGCACTCGATTTGTGGCTAATATCTTATCCCAACAGTTATTAACTCAGAGACAGAACATGTAAAGCCAGGCATACATGGATCACAATTCAACCAGTTCTGCAGGGACTGGCCACATTTCAATCCATATATGGGTAGGCTGGTTGTACAGAAGTCTATATATCGATTTACCCTGCTCGATCAGCGCCACTGGTTATGGCCAGCAGCGATGATCAATGTATTCTGACAGTGGGGAAATCTCCCTGCTGTCAGAATACAATAGCTCAGGTGGGAGGGGGGTTCCTCCATCCACATTGAATGTGTGGATGGGGGAATTGAGTCTTTTTTTTTTTGTCATGCAACCCGCTAGTAGACGTATCTATGGGCTGCCTAACCTACAATTTACTATATTTAATAAATCAAAAAATAAACAAAGCAAACCTGCTGACTCAGCTGTCAAAGTGCCTTGCAAAAAGAGAATGGGCTATGGGCTGCCTAACCTACAAAGCAAACCTGCTGACTCAAAAGGAGAAACAATGGCAGACAAAGGTGGGAGGCTGCAGCTGTTAAAGTGAAATACAGTCAGTAAAAAAAAAAAAAAGATATACTGTATATATATAGTAGATACAGTAAATCTATCTATCTATCTATCTATCTATCTATCTATCTATCTATCTATCTATCTATCTATCTATCTATCTATCTATCTATCTATCTATCTATCTATCTATCTATCTATCTATCTATGTATATATATATATATATATATATATATATATATATATATATATATATATATATATATATATATATATATATGTAAAGGCATTTATAATTTTTTAAATTCACAGCATGTAATAAAAAAAAAAAAAACATAAGCAGGACATTTTTAAAACCAGTGTACCATATAAAAGCTTTATATTTCCATGAAAGATGTAAAAGATGTTCACATATGCAAAAAAGAGATAGGTATTGTAAAGTTAAATAGCACATACTGACACTGCTAAATACGGTCTAGCCATCTAGGCTTCAATGATCTTTGGTCATGAAGTCTTTGGTCATGAAGTGGTTAATCTGTGTGGGTTTAAATATTTCATTTTATTTTTTTAATCATCTGTTTATTTGATATAATTATATTTTATTTGTATAAAATCTTATAGTACAATGCGCATTTAATACAAGGCGGTTTCATGCTCCAGTGCATGCAGCAAATACTGGGCTGTCCACTTAGAGAAAAACAAGCACTAGCTCTGCACTCGCTGACTGCTCCTGAAAACAGAATATCTACAGAGTGCCATTTTTACTTCAGTGTGAAACCTGATATTCACCTATCCTGGTCTGTATTTTGAGCAAAGCAGTAAACCAGCTGCCATACATGTTAAGTGCTGGAGGATTAATACCTATCTGCTGCTTGGAAAAAGGGTAATATGAAAAATTATGTGCAACATTTGATATATACCTGGCTGAAAAAAATATGTTTAAAAAATATTTTCTACTTATAAACCTACGTACAATACATAAAGTAATTATATGAAAACATGATAGTTTGCCTTAAATGTACTGGTCTGGCACACCTCAATTTACCACATTGTGAGATGAGACAAAGCATCGCTAAGAAAAAGTAACTACAATAATTGATGACTATTGCTTAAAGTGGTTCTTAAGGCTAAAGGTTTTTTTAACCAGCAGATGCATGCCATGCAATAAGGTAAAAACCTTCTGGGTGCAGCCCCCCCCCCCCCCCGAGCCATCTGCCCCTTTCACTTACCTAAGTCCCATCTTGATCCAGTGCTGTGCATGAGAGAAGCGGCTCTCCTGTTTCTCTCTCTTCATTGGCTAAGGCAGCAATGGGAGCCATTGGCTCCTGCTGCTGTCAATCACAGCCAGTGAGACAATGAGGAGAGAGCAAAGGCAGGGCCGAGATGTGCTCTTTGTGTGAATAGACATAAAGTGTGTGGCTCGGGAGCGAGCCTGTTCGAGTACCCCCATAGCAGGAGAAGTGCTATTGGGGGCACTCAGCAGGGAGGAGGAGCCAGAATCGTCAGCGGGGGATCCAAAAAGAAGAGGATCGGGGCTGCCCTTGGCAAAACCATTGCACAGAGCAGGTAAGTAGAACATGTTTGTTATTTCTTTTTTTTTTTTTATTCTTTCCTTTATACATTATTTTTCTTGCAATATGAAGTCACTGGAGATGCTTTGAAAAAAAAATTATACAAAGAAAAGAAAAGTAAATGAAGAGCAGCAACCAATTAAATATTACCTTTTAAATACTTACATGGTTGCTGCAGGCATCTGCTCCAATTGCCTTTGACCCAGCTCTTATAAATCAGGCAACTCAGTGCTTCTCTTATTAATCTTTATTAGCTACATAGCATGGATACAGTACAAAAATCTAACGCATTTTGGTTTTTGCAGCCTTCCCCGTGTAAGGAAGGCTGCTATGGCCGAAACGCGTTACCATTTTTACTATGTTATGTAGCAAATAAAGATCAATAAGAGGAGTACAGAGTTGTCGGCTTTTATCTACAGTGGACTTTATT
This sequence comes from Pelophylax lessonae, assembly GCF_965119305.1. NCBI lineage: Eukaryota > Metazoa > Chordata > Amphibia > Anura > Ranidae > Pelophylax > Pelophylax lessonae. Next base: position 414,279,438 of record NC_138768.1, read on the forward strand.
GCATGGGGCCACAGACACCCCAGCCTGTGCACTGTTCTTCAGCATTTACATTTTAGACACAAGCGGTTGAGCTTGGGTATGTCTTTTGCTTTCAGCTCCTATAAATCAGCTCCATCAAATTTACTGTCTATATCGCACATTATTCCAGCATTAAAGTTCTTATTTTAGTTTTCAGTGTCACATCCTGAGAAAATATAAAAATTATTATAGTAATAATGAATGAACTAATAATCATCAGTGTTTGCTTATTTTTGTAACAGTAAAATAAATGACAGTGGAGAACATTTCAAATGCAAAACCAAAGACAGAGCACAGAACTGCTACATAGTTTAAAAGGAATTTGCCACAAAAATATACTATTTTCCATGCGATGATTGACAGGACTTTAGTATGCTCTCTCCGAAGAATATTTATTTTCCTTTACAGGCTTCAAGGGCTACAAAAATCTGCTTGTGTTTCTTTTTTGAACTGTAAAAAAAAATATGCTTTACATACTTTTAGGAGAAGTAAATGGATCACTGTGATCCAAACTGCGCCGTGTCACTGCTAAGGTAAGGAATACATTGGTGGTTATTCACTTGTTCCTTGATCCCTTGTGTTTTACATGTACATCTGAAGCTGTGCAACAAACTATTCATGAAATGCTCATCTGTCTAGAAGCCCATCTGCATGCACCTCTGGGAGGAAGCACTACAAACTGAAGTTCCTGCCAGGAATACATGATGCAGTAGCTGTCTGATTAAATGTGTTTAAAGGAGAAATACAAAAAGAAAAATCAAAAAAAAAAAGTATCAATAAGCTCCTATGTCGCCTGTCATGTTTTAGTTCAATAACCGCTACCCTCATCCCTGTACAGTAATGGTAACCTCCTCCTTCCTCTAAGTTTGTTAGTCCTGCATGCATAACAGTTGCTTTGTTATGCTGCCAAAAGTTTGGGGAACTATATTAAAAACCCATATTTTAAAAGGAAAGAGTTGTGTCTGATTATGAGGTTTAGGGTTTTATTAAAGGTCAGGATGACAATTAGGGTTATAAATTAAGATGATGTTAAAAAATAACTAAACCCAAGAACCACCATTTAATATATTGCAACTTATCAGTCATTTAATGTGGTGGCTACATTATTGTTCGGGCTTCTTTCCTTTAATTATAAAATGGAGATCCTGCTCGTTCTACACTTTCAGTCCTAGGGTGCCAACACTCATTGTACTGTAACTATAAATGAACAGTTCTGTCATCCCAAAAAATATGTGTACCCCTTTCTCTTTCTCAATAACATATAGGGAAGGTGTTCTATTATCAACAGAGAAAGCTGGGAAAAAATGTGGGAATTTAGTCCCCGATAAGCTATGTGGTCAGCTGGTGGAACCATTGGTCACAATCTTGGTTTCCCAGGTGAGACGAAAGAGCCCGGGAGGGCGGTTGGGGGAACCCCCTCCTGACTCTTGTCCAGCAATCCAGCGGCTATTTAGCTGCTAGGATTGCCTTTACAAGAAAGTGCTCCACTGGCTGTAAAAAACAGATACCAGGGATGATATCTGCAGATGCATCTTGATATAACCACTCAAAGTCGGGCGATGTACCTGTACTTCCCCTAGCAATAAGTGGTTAAAGTATAACCAAGGGCAACATTTTTTTTTTTTTTTCTTTTTGCTTCGGATAGGGTCACCCTCTCTATTTGCTCACTTTACTGTTATCATCAAAAGTGAAAGTAAAAGAATATGTTAAATCTTCGAATGTTGCAGTTTGTTGCGATTTATCACACAATAATTGTGGCAAACCACACCGCATTTAGGTGCCATTGGCAATGAATGGCAAGTGAACATACGTTCTGCAACTGCAGTGCATCTGCTGTCTTTAATAGGAATGGGTGAAGTGTAGACACTTAGGATACTCTGGAAATCACAAATATTCTGTAGACAATTACTGTAATAAGAGAAGTAGTCTTACAAAAAAAAATAATTTAAACTCACCTTGGTGGATGCTGCATCTGTCTCCCCGTTGACTCTGCAGTGAGAACTGAGCGATCAAACACAGCTGATCACTCAGTTCTCCCCCTCTGCCCTGAGCAGAGAGCTGTGACTTTCAGTCACCAGCTTTCTGCTCTGCCCCTCCAGCGCTCACTGGAGCGCTGGGCTGTAGAGAGGGCGGGAGGGGCTGGCTCAGGCTCTCTCTCTAGAGTGATCTCGGATCACTGAGAGACTGGGCCAGGTCCCAGTCGAGGCATCTGGGTAGATTCCGACCATTTGGTTGAGATCTTTCCTGTGCCTGGACCGGCTGAGTAATGTCAGCCATCCGTAGACTTTAGCCTACTGTCGAACTGCACTCCTGTGACCTACAGAAGTATAGCCCAAAAAGCTTTGGCCTTACTTCTCCTTTACCATTTCCTACTGGAAAAAGGGAACAATAACTAATACAAGAATAAGTAAACACATTACATATATAATAAGTAGTAAGTAAAGATGCTAACCCGTGTTTGCACAGTTTTTTTTTTTCATTCAACCCAGGGGGCTGAATGAAAAACAACTGACAGATCTCATATAATACAACTGGCAGATTGCTGTACCAACACAAGCAATGTTGGTACAGCAATCTCCCCAGCTGTGCTATTGTGTTCTGACAGAGGGACTCCCCCCACCAGAACACACTGATCAGCGCTTGCAGCCTTTGTCTGCAAGCACTGATATTTGTTGGATATGAACAAGCCCCCAGAACGGAACTCTTTCGTAAGTAGGGGACTTACTGTGTATGGATTACGCAAACTTATTTTTTTCTGTTATCCTGTCTCAAAGTATTACATTTTTTGAAAGGCAAAGCTATATTTTAAATAATTAAGAAAAAAAAAAGAAATGCATGACTGATGTAACCTTAAATTAATTTATTTACTATTGCCCTGGTATATGCACATCATTTTAAAATGTAATATTTGTAATTTAAATGATGTATAAAACTTGAAATTACCGCAGCCTAACATTAATTTAAGGAATCAGTGAAAACATATATTAAAGTATATCTTTGGGCAATGTGTTAAAAAATAGCAATGAAAATGTGCCTTGGATAACTTGTTCTTACTTTGCTTCTAAGCTCCGTGGCTTTCCGAAAGGGATACTGTGCAACACTTTTGTTTGGAAAACAGAAGCATTATGCCATTAACCTAAGACACAATGCATTGTCCATTTCCTGCTCTGTCCCAGCCACACTACCATCAATCCACTAAAAGTGCTTTGTATTCTGAGCCCTAGGGCCCAGAGTAAGTGCCTCTGTGTATACAAAATGGCACTTTTTTGTTTTACATGCTGTTAGCACGGGGGCAGAGGAAGCGAGAGTGTAATTGCGTAATGTACAGCAAATGGCCATTTGTACCTGCAAGGAGCAAATGGGTCTTCTCAGACATATAGGCCAACCTTTAATACCACTTGAACGAGCTGATAGATGAGACAGAGATGTACCTGCTACACCAAAGACCCGAGGGCCCCTGTACCTGTGCATGACTTTTCACTTAAAAACCAGCACCGTGCTTCAGTGACTCCATCACTCTATTTGTGCTCCCTGGCTCACAGGAGCATACAGGCTTATCCTGTGAGTGCCGGGTCTAAAATTTTAATGTGGCGCTGCCAGGCCCCATGGCAATCTTACTATGAGTGAGAGAGCATAAGAAAAAGAAAAAAACAGAGGTAATGTTTAGTTAGTTTGGGTTTTAGGATATAAAGCTGTATAGATGCATTACAAAACAAAAGGCACACGGTATTCTTTCTTTAGAACGGTTTAAGCACTTTTTATTTAGTGAATATTGGAATTGATGATTTCCAGGTATTATTATATAATAATTATTATATAATATGTATCTATAATTAGAGGTACATTCTAAAGTATGAATCTACAGTACCAAAACATATTAAGTTCATATTATTTGCTAGAAATTCTTGTAGGGGCAGATAGAGTAGTGGGACTGTTTTCGATAACTAAATGGTGTCAAGTATATAACTAATGAATTGACAAAATGAGCATAGCCAGCCATGACGATCAGGGGTAATATGATTACAAAACATATTGGGCTGTTTTGGTTCAGAATTTAGTCCATAGAAAAGGTGGCACAGCAATAACAATAGAAGATCTGAAATATGCAGCAAATAGAATGTCTTTGAATTGTTTTCCTGAAAGGTTCTGGCTTGTTAAGGGTTAGCACTTACGGGAATCTGACACAGGAGTCAAACACAGCGTGCTTTCCAATGGCTTGCATTTGAGATGTGTTTCAGGTGTATCTGAGATGTGTTTACCAGGCTTGTATTGTGTGTTAACATTGCATTCTGACTTGTGTAGAGAGAAATAAAAGCAATGCTATGAGATGTACGGCAAAACAATAAACTCAGGTGCATTCTTTCTGTTTCATAATTCTAATGCTGCAAGTCAGATTGTTCTACAACATTCACAGACACTTACCAGCAGCAAAATATAAATGCTTATGTACACAAACCTTTAGTGTAACAGTTAAACTGCAGAAATCAGATGATAACAGCAATCTGCATAATTGAAGTAAGTTGTTAAATCCTACCGACTAGCAGAATGATTCTACTATTTAATGTTTTTGAGTGTGCATAGATAAGGGTGGGGGGCATTCACAATAAGTATTTATTGCTTACTTTTTTTCCAAAAAGTTTATTAAAAAACATAGAATACAACTTTACAGGAAATGACAATGTGTGCATTGTAAAATGCTTACTTCTTTGAATGCATCATAAAACCGACCATACACTTTGTGATAGTTGTAGACATTTTGGATCAGAATGTAGATGTAAAATTACCTTCAAATAATCAGTGTTTATTTAGAAATTAGGGCAAGACCTTTAGAAACTCTGGATACCTATGTGACAGTAGCCAGTATTTCATGATATTAGCAACAATTTTATAGCATCTATGAAAGAACAAGTGTTGTAACTATAGCCACACAGCTGCTATGGTGCCTGGAGTTTGGAGGGTGGGCCCCGTTTTTAGAATATTGGGGCACATTAAATTTATAAACTCTGTATGCATGTGAAAATCACACAGATTCAGTACGGTATAGTTAGATTTGAGTTGATGCTGACTTTGACACCCTATAAAGTCTCCAGTCCTAAAAAAAGCTGATTCCAGACCCAGAGAAAGGGTTTTTGGTATCAACACTTGTCACTGCACTCCCTCCTTGAATTTATCTTTGCAGAAGGCAGTATTTGTTTAGCTGCTGTAAAGACTGATGGGTATTTTAGCAGCATTGATGCTTCTGATGTGGCCTGACCACCACTGTAAATTTAATCCTGTATATAATTTCTAATGTGAAAGACTCAAATATGAAAAATTATTTACTTATATAGTCCCAGATATAGTCCAAAGCCATCATAATCTCCCACGTGCTCATCCAATAAATAACCACAATCCATGCATATGGTGGTGACAATTTTGTGTCTGAAACAGCCAAGTCTGTCCCGGCACCCAAGAAGGGCTGACCAAAAGCCAGAAGAAGGACTGCAAGAAGAGGAATAAGAGCAGGAAGGAGAGGTATGCCATCTAGAGGTACAAGGTGCTCAAGCACACCAAAGGCCATGAGCATCATGAGCTCCTTTGTCAATGACATCTTCAAGTGCATTGCTGGTGAAGCTTCCTGTCTGACTCATTACAACCAGCCGCCCACTATTGCCTCTTGGGAGATCTGGACTGTCATCTGCCAACTGCTGCCCAGAGAGCTGGCCAAGTACAGTGTCTCCAAGGGCACCAAGGCCATCACAAAGTACTCAAGCGCCAAGTAAATCTAGACTCTTCAGTCATCCTAACTTGTAATTCAAATGCTTCTTCTGAGTTAATCCCTTCAACAAACACAAGATGTTGTGCATAAATCTTTTTAGCATTTCCTAAGATACATGATCTGACCTTTACCCACACTTTTGTAAATGTGCTCAACCTGATGTATGGACTTCTAAGTGATAGGTCTGATATTGCCTTAAATATCTCCAGGCATGGTATCCTCGGCTCACAGTATCTCCATGTTAGACATATCAAGCAACCATAGTATAAATGACCTCCTATTACCTACTGTTGCCAGTTCCAGCAATGTCTTTAGCTCTCCTCTCACCCAGGATCTCATATTTATAACATAATCTTCCTGAAGCTTTACAAAATGCCAATGTGTCTTCACAGATAAAAACTGGCAAGACAGTTGAGATGTGTAGTGCTGTAAAAAAGCCAAACTTTTGTGTTAGGGTAAAATCAAATAACAGTGCTAAGCAGACTAACAGCTATGTAATAGTAAATTATTATCATTATGGTTTCTGTTATAATCTTTATTATTATTAATACTATTATTATTATTAATACAAGTCTTGTTTTTGACTGACTCCTGGACCACCTTAGAACAAAGAACCTAAGATGATATACCTTTTAAAAGATAGGTTGATGCTGAAAAAGACTGGCAAGCTAATGAGAATGGACTTATTAGCTGTTGAATTGAAGTATAACTGAAGGTACAACTTTTGCTTTAGTTTTAGATTAGAACATCTGTCAGGTGTCCCCCTTTGGGTAGATTCAACCTTTCTATTTGTCCTGGTAACAGTTACATTTTGAGTGGTCACCAGAACAGGAATATAGGAAATCTTCCAATAGGGACACTAGTTCTTGGGATTTCCCTCAGTTTGGAGGGATTTACTCTCACATTCTGTTGTGGCTATGGGATAGGAGGGAAATCTCCCCAATTGGACAGCAAAGGAATGACAGGGGTTATACCCTTCCTTACACTCTATCTCCTCTTTCTGCTGCCCCGTCTATCTATTTACCTTCTATCTACCTACCTGGTCTCTAGTAGTGTTTTCTTTAGGTCACATTATGTCAAGCACAAGGCGCGCAGACTGGATCAAGCCTGCCAGGCCATTTCATTTGGCCCTCACATCTTTCCAGCAGCTGTAACACTTCACTAGTTTCAGCAGTTGGCAAGAGGACAGAGCTCCTCCACCTGATTCTGCACTTCTCATTGCAGTCGTGGAGAGGCTCATTTCTGCCCTCCTTTATCAGCAGTTGGCAGCAGAGGAGAGGGTAGAATTCTTCCTGCAGATCCTGCACCTCTCTGTGCAGCTGCAGCATCCTTTTGTGTCTGCCTGTACTGCTCTCTGCATTCAGCAGACTCCAGCAACTGACTCCATGCCTCCTCTGGTCCTCCTCCAGACCCTGCACTTTCTGCTTCCCAGTTCGGCCCCCTGTTACCAAAACAATTTTTTCAAAAAATTGTACAATAGTTGTACACTTGTATATCTGCTTGCAATTATTTTTCCTAGACTTATACTTTCATAACTAGTTATTACTTAATTGTTTACTAAAACCAGTTCTAATCAAATGCAGAGGCAATTATTTATTATGATAAAGAGTAGATATATTTATATACTGTGGTCTTATAGATACAACCAGCCCTTTTGAGGGCAACTATAAGAGCCCATTCACACTGATCCAACTTGGACCGCGACTTATCAGCCTGACAAGTCGCGGTCCGTCGCGTTCCCATTGTTCGGTACAGGACCCGTTCTAATAGGAGCGACACAAGTCGCTCCGACTTAGAAAAAGTGTCCTGCACTACTTCTGGGCGACCTGGAGTGACTTGCATAGACATTCATTTTATGAAGTTCGTGCAAGTCGCGCCGAAGTCGTGGTGCACACGACTTCACAGGTCGCCCCCGAAGTCGTGCCGCTGCAGTGTGAACCGGCACTAATGCTGACGTGGCCCACAATGAAATTGAGTTTGATACCCCTGCTCCAGGCTAACCACTCTTCTGCTACCTGTTTTTTCGTTTTGGCATAGTATATAATTTGTTAAGATCAATTATAACATTCTTACATTTGACACTGTCATGTGCCACAGGGAAAAGTTTCCACAGGGCTTAACTTTTGCTATGGGGCCTCCATTATCGGTAGGTATGCAGCTGAATAGAAATGCCAGATTTTGTAAGCCGAATGGGTTATCATCACATAGCTTACTAAATATTAGGCTTAGTGACTTTCTACTAATACATTTTCCTAGGAGTACAACATGGAATCATCACAATGGCGATGCCGTTGAGAGCAAAATGCAAGAATGATCATCCATTCTTAATTAGCTCATTTGTTTTAAATGGTGACTGCTTTTTTTTTTTTATTAACCCACTGGGAAAGAACTCTTATGTACTGTAGAAAAATGAAAATGAAAAGCGAAATAATCTGCAGCATATTATATTATTGCTGTACTCACCCCTTAAATCAGTAAAGGAACGCTAACTCTTATTTTGCTTTGTTAGTTCAGGTAATAGTGCAACTTGGCTTTTTCAAAATGACTTCACTTTTTGCACATAGCTAGACTCCTAGATTTTTTTTCGCTTGCTTCATAAAATGCAATAAATATTTGCATGTATTGAATAGGCCACTTCAAGCCTGGCATGTTCTTCCAGCACAGATTCCAAGCACAAAAATAAATGATTTGGGCAGCAACAACAGAGGTAGCAGTGTACTGCACAGCATGCTTTAAGACTGGTATCATCATATATAATCCTAGTCTATGAAGACAGTGGTGGGAGGAGAAACTGCTTCTGGAACCATAATTCTTAATAGGACCTGAGACTCCAGTTCAGTTCAACCCCCTACATCTCATTAACTCTTTTCAGGGCCTTTAAATATCATTTTTTTTTGTTCTTTAAAATGCTTTTATACCCTCACACAAAAGGACAACGCTCTTGTTGGTATACATGATATATACATACATGACAATAGTATCTAATGTTCTAACGTGTTACAAGGTATATTTATACCAACATTAACATAACATGGATTGAGGCTCGGTTCACACTGGAGCGGCACGACTCTGTACTACTTCGGGGGCGACTTGGGCATTCCTATGCATCACGACTTCGGAGCGACTTGCATGCACTTCACATAATGGAAGTCTATGCAAGTCGCTCCGAGGTCGCTCCGAAGTAGTACAGGACCCTTTTTCTAAGTCAGAGCGACTTGTGTCGCTCCTATTAGAACGGGTCCTGTAGCAGTCAATGGACCGCGAGGGAGCGCGACTTGTCAGGCTGACAAGTCACCTGACAAGTCGCGCTAGTGTGAATCGAGTCTAAGAAGTTTAAATGTTTTGCAAATACAGCATGTTTTGCCCTTATTGGCATTGTTTCTATTTGGATGCCCTACTTTCCTCCCACAATTCACTGAATGATTAACTGGCTTCAAACCAAACTGGCTCTAGCATGTATGCTTCTACTTATCTGGCTCTGGATATACACTAGAATACTAGATTGTTAGTTCCTCTGAAACAGGGAATAATGTCAATGGTGATATGTTTGTAGAGCTCTCTGTAATGCTTGGTATTTTTGTAAAGCTCATAAAAATAAGGAAATACATAACAGTATACCCTTACCTAAAACATATATATATATATATATATAGATATGGATATATAAATAGATAGATAGATAGATAGATAGATAGATAGATAGATAGATAGATAGATAGATAGATAGATAGATAGATAGATAGATAGATAGATAGATAGATAGATAGATAGATAGATAGATAGATAGATAGATAGATAGATAGATAGATAGATAGATAGATGTATATACATATCTGTGTATATATATATATATATATATATATATATATATATATATATATAATGATGTGAGTATAATATACACAACTTTCATCATTAAGAATGCAACTACGGAAAGTATGTTGACCTCATCTCAGGCCAAATACTTACATTCCAAAAGTAACGAATAATCCTCAAGCTCCAAAACCACACTACATAAATATCCTGCTTTATTTCTACTATTGAAACGCTCCCAAACCTTCCGCATGAAAGAAAGAGAAGAAACCAAATTAAAAAAAAAAAAGGTCTTTGATTTATTAATTTCCAGTGGATTAGATCTGCAAATGTTTCCTATCTTTTTAATTTGAAGCCGTATACAGAGCCGTAGAAGCTTTTAATTATGCATTTTGCGTAATGTGGCCCCAAATGAAGAAGAATAAAATTAAAATTGGGAATCAAATAGTAAATATAGGTAGAAGCAAAAGGGAGCTGTAGCGTAATGCTAATGGTTTTGTGTCTTTCTGGTGTCAATAATAGCTCTAATGTCATTAAGTAGAGGGTCCATTAGTGTATTCTCTTCAGTACTGTGCACCATAGCAACGCATTCTATACCCTGAAAACAACTTTTATTTAATGACATCTCAGTGATTGTTTCTTTTTCTTGAAATGCAGTCCCATCTACAGGAAAAAATATAGGTGGACTCATAAAACAGACTGACATTTTTTTTTTCTAATGAATAATGCTCTACCATGTGTGCCTCTAAAATAAATGCATTGCTTGTTCATTAATCTCAGTATCTAGTAGAGTAAAGAAAAAACACATTTTTCTTTTTTATATTCATGGTATCAATGTTGAGTAATAAGCAGGGGGGAAAAAATGTTTTTTATTTTATTTTTTCTTATAGCTACATGAAATCCCAGCTTTCCACACTTTCATGTTCCTGGGGAGAGTGTATTTAGTAATAAATTCTAACATTACTACATACAGTACACTGGCATACTTTACAAGTACTTTTCTGCTAATTTGTCCTGATGCTGAACTTCTTTATATAAGTTCATACTCTTTATTCTTCATAGCATTGTGCCATTAAACACACTTTTTCCCATAAAGACTAAGGTCCCTTTCACACATGCAGATCTGTTTTGGCAGACTCTGCTTGCTCCCCTGATCCCCGCTGGAGGTCGGTCTCCACTCACTGTGCTGAGTCCTGCTTTCCTCTATGGGAAGATCGGATAAAAAACGGACAGCCTGTCCATTTTCATCTGATCCCATCCAATCCGATCTGCTGGACTGATGCCGAACATATAGCCATCCATCTGTTTTCAGCTGACCTTGTCGGACCTGATGCCGGACCGGTCTGCTGACATCCGCCTCCCCATAGAGGAGAATGGATCGGGTCTGCCTGAAAAACAGACAGGCGGACTCGATCGGTCCGATTGTGTGAAAGGGGTCTTAACCACTTGCCGACCACCCAACGCAGTTATATGGCGGCAGGTCGACAGGTTCCTGCGAATCACCGTACCTGTATCCGTGGTAGCGATCCCGGGGGAGCGCGTGCACACCCACTCGCCAGAAGTTAAACTGATCCATGGGGCCGGTGGCTACGATTGCTGTCAGGCTCCCGCGATCGCTCCCGGTGAAGAGAGAACAGCGGTCTGCTGTTGTAAACACAGCAGACCGTTGTTCTCTCAGCAATCAATGCAGAGCTCCTGTGTTCCTCCTATTTAGAAACACAGATCTCTGTATTGATTTTACAAGCCCATCCCCCCCCCCACAGTCAGAAAACTCCCCCTAGGCTCACACTTAACCCTTTGATCGCCCCTGGGTTAACCCCCATCCCTGCCAGTGTCATTATTACAGTAACAGTGCATATTTTTAGCACTGGTTACTGTTATCACTGGTCCCCTTAAAGGCATCAAAATTGTCAGGGGTCCAATCCGTCCGCCGCAAAGTCACAGTCCTGCTAGAAATTGCAGATCGCCGCCATTAGTAGTAAAAAATAAATAAATAAATAAAAATGACATAAATCTTTCCCCTAGCTGGATAACTTTTGTGTAAACCAATCAAAATATGCTTATTGGGATTTTTTTTTACCAATATATGGAGCAGAACACAAATTAGCCTAAAATGTTAAAAAAAGTTGACTTTTACATTTTTTGGAGGGCAATGTTATATAGCAGAAAGTGAAAATATTGTGGTTTTTTTTTTTCAGAATTTTTGCTATTTTTTGTTTATAGCGCAAAAAATAAAAATTGCACAGGTGATCAAATACCACCCAAAAAAAGCTCTATTTGTGGGGAAAAAAAAGAAAAGGACACCAATTTTATTTGGGTACAGCGTTGCAGGACTGCGCAGTTGTCTGTTAAATTATTGCAGTGCCAAATCTAAAAAAAAATGGCCTGGTCAATTAAGGGGGGAAAATCTTCCGGTCCAAAAGTGGTTAAAGAAAATAAAATTTGGTAGCTAACTAAAAACGCTACTGGAAAATAAAAACGATACATAATAGGGCCCTTCTAATCTATCGTTGTAAGGAAAAATAACAATAAATTAAATGAATAAATGATTAAATAAATAAGAAAAATATGTATGGGGACTTCTGAGCAGTAATGCATTTTGGGCCTAGTGTGTAAAGGAGTCACACTAGAGGTAGCTGTCTTCTATGTTGACTGCAGGTGTCAATACTCATTGATGTTTGCTGACTTTTAGATGCTCTCAGTTCCATTTAAGACATATCCAGTGGTCAGCAAAGTGTCAGTGAACATTGACACATGCATACATCATATAGATTTGTCTCTGTGGTGAACACTTTTACACACTGCATCTAGAAATGAAGGAGAATTCAGATAATTACATAAGTATTCTCAGAACCTGTTTAGAACGGGTCTTTGTGGTGACTGCACAGTGATGGTTACTCATTTTTGCAGTTTTTATATATTGGATAGCCATTTTTTTTCTTACACATTATTACACTATATGTGAAGTATAATTACATATGACAATAAAATAACAAATGTTTACTTGTGTTCAAATTTATGCCATTCTAAAGCCAGATATTAAACGTTCTTAAATTCTGATTTATACTTAAAAAGAAGTATAAAAAATGATGTTTACAAGGTACAAGAATATAGGGGTTAAAAATATTATTGTGTGTTTAATGATGGCTTATTTTGCTATGTATGCATGTATATATACTGTATACTGTATATGTATGTATGCATATACACTATATTGTCAAAAGTATTGGGACACCTGCCTTTACTCGCACATAAACTTTAATGGAATCCCAGTTTTAGTCCGTAGGGTTCAGTATTGAGTTGGCCCACCCTTTGCAGCTATAACAGCTGCAACTCTTCTGGGAAGGCTGTCCACAAGGTTTAGGAGTGTGTCTATAGGAATTTTTGACCTTTCTTCCAGAAGGGCATTTCTGAGGGCAGGCACTGATATTGGACAAGAAGGCCTGGCTTGCCGTCTCCGCTCTAATTCATCCCAAAAGTGTTCTATCTGGTTGAAGTCAGGACTTTGTGCAGGTCAGTCAAGCTCCTCCACCCCAAACTCGCTCATCTACAGTATCTCACAGAAGTGAGTACTCCCCTCACATTTTTTAAATTATTTTATTCTGTCTTTTCATGTGACAATACTGAAGAAATGACACTTTGCTACCATGTGAAGTAGTGAGTGTACAGCTTGTATAACAGTGTAAATTTGCTGTCCCCTCAAAATAACTCAACACACAGCCATTAATGTCTAAACCACTGGCAACAAAAGTGAGTACACCCCTAAGTGACAATGTCCAAATTGGGCCCAAAGTGCCAATATTTTGTGTGTCCACCATTATTTGCTGCACTGCCTTAACTCTCTTGGGCATGGAGCTCACCAGAGCTTCACAGGTTGTCACTGGAGTCCTCTTCCACTCCTTCATGATAACATCACAGAGCTGGTGGATGTTAGAGACCTTGTGCTCCTCCACCTTCTGTTAGAGGATGCCCCACAGATGCTCAATAGGACTTAGGTCTGGAGACATGCTTGGCCAGTCCATCACCTTTACCCTCAGCTTCTTTAGCAATGCAGTGGTCATCTTGGAGGTGTGTTTGGGGTCGTTATCATGTTGGAATACTGCCCTGCGGCCCAGTCTCCAAAGGGAGGGGATCATGCTCTGCTTCAGTATGTCACAGTACATGTTGGTATTCATGGTTCCCTCAATGAACTGTACCTCGCCAATGCTGGCAGCACTCATGCAGCCCCAAACCATGACACTCCCACCACCATGCTTGACTGTAGGAAAGACACACTTGTCTTTGTTCTCCACAACTGGTTGCTGGCACACACGCTTGACACCATCTGAACCAAATAAGTTTATCTTGGTCTCATCAGACCACAGGACATGGTTCCAGTAATCCATGTCCTTAGTCTGCTTGTCTTCAGCAAACTGTTTGCGGGCTTTCTTGTGCATTATCTTTAGAAGAGGCTTCCTTCTGGGACAACAGCCACGCAGACCAATTTGATGTAGTGTGGCATATTGTCTGAGCGCTGACAGGCTGACCCCCCACCCCTTCAACCTCTGCAGCAATGCTGGCAGCCCTCATACGTCTATTTCCCAAAGATGACCTCTGGATATGACGCTGAGCACGTGCACTCAACTTCTTTGGTCGACCATGACGGGGCCTGTTCTGAGTGGAACCTGTCCTTTTAAACCACTGTATGGTCTTGGCCACCAAGCTGCAGCTCAGTTTTAGGGTCTTGGCAATCTTCTTATAGCCTAGGCCATCTTTATGTAGAGCAACCATTCTTTTTTTCAGATCCTCAGAGAGTTCTTTGCCATGAGGTGCCATGTTGAACTTCCAGTGACCAGTATGAGATAGTGAGAGTGATAACATCAAATTTAACACCCCTGCTCCCCAATCACACCTGAGACCTTGTAACACCTATGAGTCACATGACACAGGGGAGGGAAAATGGGTAATTGGGCCCAATTTGGACATTTTCACTTAGGGGTGTACTCACTTTTGCTGCCAGCGGTTTAGACATTAATGGCTGTGTGTTGAGATATTTTGAGAGGACAGCAACTTTACACTGTTATACAGGCTGTACACTCACTACTTTATATTGTAGCAAAGTGTCACTTCTTCAGTGTTGTCACATGGAAATATAGAATAACATATTTACAAAAATGTGAGGGGTGTACTCACTTTTGTGAGATACTGTATGTCTTTATGGACCTTGCTTTGTGCACTGGTCCAAATAAAAAAGTTGTTTTTCAGGGGTTGGGCTTGGCCCCTTAGTTCCAGTGAAGGGAAGGCGTCTTAAGGCATCAGCATAACAAGACATATTGGACAATGTCATGCACTCAACTTTGTTGGAACAGTTTGGAGATGGCCCCTTCCTGTTCCAACATGACTGCACACCTGTGCACAAAGCAAGGTCCATAAAGACATAGATGAGTGATTTTAGAGGGGAAGGCAGGATTTGATACCATGAAATGTTAACATTACTGTTAACTCTGCGAGCAAGACATAGGAATATCAATTCACAGATGTTTCATACTGATGTGATTTGATACAACAGGAGATTTCATGTTTGACTTGGTATTGGTACCTATTATTTTTGGTCAGGTGAACATTTTACAGAGGTATAATAAATGATCACACGAAGGCTATACGTTTTCTCCCACCATAATGCATTTGTAGTGTTAACAGGAGAAAAAAGGAAAACACAACAATGTATTGTATTGTCTGCAAAATTCATAACCAGAGAGAATCGTGATCTATTAACATTTCCTTCCCCATTTCTTACATTTAAAAAGTTTGTAAAGAGTTGGCAAGGCAAGCAATTTCTTTCTATTTCAGTAACAGAGCAGTTATGCACACAAATGTGTCCATATTTATAATCTCTCATGTGAGACAGTTGTGTTCCTACAACTGTGTTGCAGACGGAATACATTGTTATATCCTGAAAGCACTTACAGTCTCGCACCTCGGTGTATTCCCAAGGAGGCTCAGAGCCACTGGCATAGACAGTACACAAAGCGCATGTAGCTGACATCAAGGGCTGTTGCACTTTCGGAGCTTTGTTGGTTCAGCAAAGCGTGCAGTCTCATGTGAATGAAAAGTGTCACCAGAATCTCCATTTCAGACAAAGCTGCTCCTGCTGAGGCTTTGGGGACATGCTGCCACTCACTGATGTAACCGAAGCCTAGGGAGGTGATCAGAGACTTAAAATCCTTTATTTTCTTTTAGTGATGTGTGTGTATTTTTTTTTTTTTTCACTATACATGAACTCTGTAATGTAGAACAAAGAGCATAACACAGAAAATTAGTTCCTCAAATATATTGTTGAAATAACTGAGCAGTTTGTGGAATTCATCTAGGAGCAGCAAAGTCATTAATCTCACCATCATTTTATATATTCTTAAAAGAATGCTGATTGTACATAAAGTTTACATATATATATATATATATATATATATATATATATATATATATAGCTTTTTTCCAGATAATAGTACCTCCCCCCTTCTGAGTCACCTCTTTTCTCCGCCCCCTACCAACCTCCTAGCACCGTACTTTGTTTCTACCCCCTACTCACCTCCCAGTAACTCCTCTTTTAGAGAATATAGAGCCAAATATCATTTTGTGGTGCTAAGTATTTTGTATGCAATTTATTAATTATAACAAGAAAAGGCAGTACAATAGATTCCCTGTAGCTAGCAACCATGGACCCTCCCCAGCGAAAATTGATCACCCTAGCAACAATAGACCCTTCAGCAGCCAGCAACAATAGACCCCTCCCTCAACAGTAGATCCACCTCAGCAATGATACTCCCCCAGCAATATAAGACCCCCTCAACAACAATAGATCTGCCACTAGTGGTTTTGCACAGAGCAGCTCCGATCCACCTCTTCCCCGATTGCCTGCTGGCGCTCCTGGCTCCTCCTTCCTGCCGAGGGCCTCCAGAACATGAAGCTTGCAATGGGGGCACCCAAGTAGGCTCACTCCCGAACAGAGCCATGCCCTCTCTCTCCTCATTGGCTCACTGGCTGTGATTGACAGCAGTGGAAGCCAATGGCTCCCGCTGCTATCTCAGTCATTAACCTCCCTGGGCTCGGGGTTAATTTTCAGTACCAAAAGCGGTAACACTGGGGATTACCCTGTAGTGATACTTACCTTGTCCCTGTGATCCCCTGATGTCCTCACGCTGTGTCCTCTGGCTGATGCCGGCATCCATCTTCCAGGTTCCCTTCCCTGCGAGCGACGCAGGGGGGGCGGAACCCGGTGGGAAATTTAAAAAAAATAAACAAAAACATGACACATACACATTGTAATACATTGTAATCTGTTAGGATTACATTACTTTGTGAAACCATTTCACCTTAGTTTTGTCCCTAGTGCTTTGTCCAGTGCCCTGCCTGCACTTTTACTGTTCTTTTTACCTGGAAACTTAAGAACGTCCATGGCGTCCAAAAAGCATTCATTCCTTTAGGTCAAAAACGATTGTAGACCAGCTAGATTTCAATGCAAAACAATGTACCGCTTTGACATTCAAAAATAGTGACATAATCAGACTGCCAGGAAGGTTAAGGAGGGAGAGTCCTCTAAGAGCCGAGGCTCTTGTGCACATGACTGGATCTAGGTGGGGCTCAGGTAAGTGTTAAGGTGGGGTTGGGTGGCTGCTGCACAAATAATGCATGAAGGTATAAAAACTTGAGTTTTTAGAACCACTTTGTGTTTGTTTTTTAAATAAAAAACATGTTTTACTTACCTGCTCTGTGCTTTTGAGGTTCCCCGGTGCTCCCGGCTTCTCCTGCCTTGCAATTTTCTTCATGAACACAAACCTAAACACCACTGCAAGTATCAGTCTCCCAGGCTTACACTCTGCTTATAGCATACAAGTACCATTGCACACTGTATTCAACTACAGGGTGAAGTTAACAAAAGGCAGACTTCAGTTAACGTCCCTACCAATTGGTCAAGCCCCTCTAACATATTTCACCCACACTGGACCTAATCGCAGCTGTACCTCTACAATTAAGTCTAATGTAGATTAAACATGTCAGAGGAGCAAGGCTAATAAATGGGGACTTGAGCTAAAGCCTGTCTTTTATTTACTGAAATGAAATACAGTGTGCAGTGGTACCTGCATGCTATATTGTATCTTGGAGCTAGATGTGCTCTATCTTTGCCAGCACTTAAATACGAAGACTTGTTATATATTTACCTCTTAGACAGAGTCTCTTACCAGACCACCCCAAATCTACGTATACTCTTCTTCCCTGTACTTTCTTGCCATTCGTTTCCTTTGAGAGTCAAAACCTGTGTCAGAGCTTACACCTTATCACCTCTTCTCTTATGTGTTTGGGCCTGGGGATTAGCCAGTGGAGCAATGGAACTATAGGGGAGTGGGAGTAAGGTACATTAGTGGTGGGCTAGTAAGAGACTCTATGTCATAAATATGTCAAAGTGACAGAGTATCTTTAACTCAAGAAGGTGATACTGGACAATGGACATCATGGGTAGGTTGGACTGTGAAATCCTTTTCAAATGTGGGCCTATGCCAAATATTCATAGTGGGAACAACAGAAGTTATTTTATGTAGTGTACATGGAATAATGCTGTGTAAAACCACCACTTCCTTCCTTTGATAATTAATGGAATATTTGTCACCCTCAAGTGTTTGGGGTAGATTATACACAGTTGATTTTTTGCAGCGAGCTAAGTCCCTTTTCATGCAATAATTGACCTTTATGTGTGGTAGACCTTCCCTTATTTGACCTTTGTGCTTGTGTGCATGTTTTTTTTTTTTTTTTTTACTAAGCCTATTAATAACATGATTACCATGATCCTATGTGTTGATTCTATTATATCCCTGCCAGTTTTAAGTAATGACATGTTAATTTGCTTATTTTCCTGTCAGTGCAAATTACAAGCCAGAACGGCAGATATAAATTTAGCCATAGTAAATTCATTTACAGTGACACAATGGCAGATACACAGAGCAGAACCCTTCCTATGAGATAAAGTGGACTGAGTGACTTATGCAGTAATTAGGGGATAATTGTCATTAACCTCGCAAACAGTAGTTTACCCATATTGTTTCAAAGGCTCCAGGATGCATAATGACAAGGTAATCTGTCAAAGCGCTAGGGGGAAATATTAATGAGATTTGTGCAGGCCTGTATTGAAAATATGCAGAAAGCGGCCACATTAAGCTAATTGGTGGATGAATATACACTTGTAAAAGTGCTTCTAATGGCACGTTTGCTTCTCTCCAAATGACTGCTGTTAATGTGGAGAAGTGGGCTGCTCGGAAAGTCAGGACTGCTGGGACGAGAAGCATATTAATATGTACAGACACAATTATTAGTATTGTATATTGTTCACTGCAGGACTGCAATATTACCTTTAATATATTTATCGAGCATTTGTAATATATCCTGAAAAGATTTGCTTCAGATGTTCAAAAGAATCCTAGATGCTGATACATGCTTAAGCAATACTATGTAAGTGATGACATCATACTAACTTGCCAAGCTTTTACAGAGCAGTAGATTGGTAGGCACTTCAATCACCTCAGAAGACTTTGGGTTTATGTACCAAAAATGTCTAGAAGGAAAGTTGCCTTGCTTATTAATGGCATTCATAGAAATCTTTCTTTTAGTGTTATTTTTTGCTTGCATTTGCACAGGGATACACATTATATTGCATTTTGGCACCAAGTACCTGAAACTGATAGTGCTGATGAAAAGGACTGGAAAATTTTGAAAAATCTAATACCTTACCCCATTGACTGCTGATCTTAAGTCACACAAACCCTAAAAAGTTTAATAGTCTTATTTAAAACTTACCACCTAACTTTGCCTAAAGTGTAACCCTACTTGTAACCTGAACATAACCTTAACCTCCTAAATGAAAACCACAGCCCTGGTGCTTAATTGGGTGCATTTGTCATATGATGTTTCTTATATCAGAAGTTAATTCCCCTGCTTGGTGGTACACAGTTCTAGATTAATAAAAAGATGCAGACACAAGTATTATTCTATATGACACTGAAACAGCAGCTGGTTTATTTATTATTCAAGGGCCCAAGTATACTATACATTTCCTATATTCTTGTATAGCTATTTGAGGTCAGATTTGCAGCTGTCACTCTGCGGGTGCAATGCAGCAGACTCATGCAGGTGTTGGATCACTTGACCCAAACTTTTACATTATAAAGCTCCCTCTGAAATGTAGACTGCCTATGTCTATGGCTCTCTGCAAAGCACCACTGCTAACATCTGTCTAGTGGAGCTCCCCTTCTCAGTACATTTGAAATGAGGGAGGAAATTTAAAGCGGAGTTCCACCCTGGGAATAGTTTGTTTAATAAAAATACCCCTGGGACAGTCAGGGCTAGTACATTCCACAATGGCTAGCCACTGATCTGTCCCGGGTTGCACTTACCTTTTAGGACAAATACTTACCTTGAAAAAGTATTGTCCAGCGCTGCCATCTCAGGTGTGGGCAGCTTGAAGCCAGCACGATCCTCTTCTGCGTCCTCTTCCTTCTTTTCCGGTCCCACGATGCACTGCACCGGCCCCGCCGTCACTTCCGGTGCGCGAGCGTCATCCCTCCACAGCTTCTGGGCATACCCAGAAGCTGTTTAGAAGGGATTGACGCGCGCCCCGGAACTGACGTCGGGGCCGGTGCAGGCGCAATGATTCCTGGGAGCGATGACGTTCAGCTCCCAGGAATCATTCCAAAGCCAGGAAGTGATGACTCGCCATGGCCGCCGAGGGGAGGAAGAAGGAAGTAAGGTAAGTATATTTTCTTCTCTACAAGGTAAGTAAAAAAAAAAAAATGCGATTATTCATTTGTTTTTCATGTGACCCGGAGCGAGAAGATGGAGGTAAGTATAAATTTAGGGTGGAACTCCACTTTAATTTGTATGCCAGTTTGTGCTGCATGAAGCCCTGGCTACCTATTGACTTACATAGGAGGCACATTTAGGATAAAGTAATTTACCATCCCAACAGATAATGTAAAAAAGTTCCAAGAACCTATGTGCGTTCAGGCTTGGTTTAACTGATTGAAACCTTGGATGAAGCTGTCCATTGAGATATGAGGTCTGGGGAGGGGTGTTAGACCGTGGACCAAAGGATCCTGAGGTTTCTAGTAAAGCTCAGATTCTACCGAAAAAGAAAAGAGGGAAATGGGAGAGCCCTTATAGCGTTGTAGATTATTTAAAAAACAAGAATGCAGTGCTTCCACAATAAAAGCAAAAAAAGTCAAAATGGACTTTCAACTGTTGAGGTTGCAGTGACCCAACTATGAGGAAACAAGCAGCCTTTCTAGAAAACCCGTCTCCACACAGGGTCAGTGTGGTCGCTCTCTATGCCTCAGGTATTCCCATTCTGGGTGCTCTAAAGGGGTTCGCAGGTGAGTGATTCCCCAAGTGGATCTTACTGCCAACTAATATTAGACACCAATTTTATCACCTTGAACTGAGAACGTGGCAATTTAAAATCATGAAACATGTTTTATAAGGTGAAATAAAGTAATTGGATGTTTTACTAAAGCAATTGACAATTGAACAACCTCATCAGGCACCCCTGCCAATCAAACCTACAGGCCCTTTTTGCGCTGACTCTTTCTACTACAACAAGATATAAGTCACTGTGATGCCTTATTCACTTGTGTGTAAAAGTTTAATTTTGAGCTATTGAGCCCTCTATCCAACAAACTGTTTAGCAGAAGTTAAGGAAATAGAGGAAACATGAAAAAGGACCTAACGTCCCATCTACTGGCTAGCTAGATAACTACAAAATGCAATGCAAAATTTCATAAGGAAAATATTTTAAAAAGGCTTACTTTTTAATCCTGGACATAATAAAATATACATAACCTTTAAATCATACACAGGGAAAAATAATTATATAGCACAATCACCACCCACGTCTTTGCTGAATTGAGTTCCAGTCACCACACATCTGTATTTTCTTTTCTTTAATGTGAAATTCAGGTCACATAATCATTCATGCAATTTAAAATACAGGGAGTTTAACAGCTGCTGGGCTGTTTGTATTTATCATTAGTTTGCCCAGGATCTGCAGTGCTTGTTTCGGCGAGCCCATCGTTGTTTAAAAACTTTAGCCCAGTGGGGAAAGTGTGACCTGTTTTTGAATCTGCAGGCTAAATGGCGACAGATAGGCAGCACATGCAGGTGAACCTAGGCAGGTGAATGCACTTTAATTGCCTTGCACAGCTTATATCTGTTTTTTAAGCATGAAGAACGCATTTCCAGTGATGGCAGGTTATCTTTGTAGAATAAATTAGAGAAAGAGCAGATGTGCTGTATTACACACACTACTTTATCAATCCTTCTCGCTATGCTCATAGTAGTAAAAGCTGTACAGTAAATAAAACCTACACACAGATGTGATAAGCTGGAGAGGCTTCACGTGTTTTTTCAATGGCCCAGACATTCACCTCACATCTTCCAATCACACCAGCATTTGTTCTCAGAGCTTAGCTATTCTCTGGAATCAAATTGCAAAGTTGTCACATTCTTGAAAAAGCAGTAGAATGCAGATTTGTTAGATGTCTCCCCTTCACGGCTTGATATAGTGTATACAACCCTGAAATACTACACATGCTGTATATTAATCATTTTTAATTTTCAAGGTCATAGATGGTTTATGTAGCTTTGTGTGTATGTGTGATGTTATCAAATCAACCTAAAACATATGGCCATATTATTTTTTTTTTTATTCATGGTGAATTTAGAAGATCTTAGGTTTCAATTTACAACCATTCACGAAAGTTGAACTTCACACTTTTATAATTCAGTCCAATCAAAGCTGCTATTTCAGTTTCAGTTGATGTTAGCAAATTCAACCATTTCTTTTACCTCAAGGGGGTTGAGGTGGCAAGATCCCTGCTCTCAATTGCCTAGCTGTGTCCAGCTGCTGTAGCCATTATCGGCAGCCTCACATGCCCTATTTATTTGTGACTTTTTTTTTATAGCAGAAAATGCAGCTGGACAAGTGACTCTCCAATACAGGATGTACAAAACCTGAGACTGCAGCAAGAAGGTATTGCTGTCAAAGTTTCTTAGGGATAAGACAAGCAGGTTGGTGATTCAACTCAGCAGCATCAACCTGAAATATCAGTTTTGGAGGACTGGACCTCTACATAGTTACATAGTTACATAGTTAGTGAGGTTGAAAAAAGACATCAGTCCATCCAGTTCAACCTATGATATGTGTGTGTGTTTGCTGTTAACCGTACATTGTATACCCCTCTATGTTGTGGTCTTTAAGGTGCCCATCTAATAGTTTTTTGAAACTATCAATGCTCTCTGCTGATACGACTGTTTGCGGAAGAGAATTCCACATCCTTACTGCTCTGACAGTGAAGAACCCCCTGCGTATTTTAAGGTTAAACCGCCTTTCCTCTAGTTTTAGTGAGTGGCCACGTGTCTTATTGTATTTCCTTTCTCTGAATAGTTTGTTCCTTATGCTAGGGTCGCCAGTACAGTATTTGTACATTGATATCATATCCCCCCTCAATCGTCTCTTCTCCAGAGAGAATAAGTTCAGTGCTTGTAGTCTTTCCTCATAGCTGATGTCCTCCATTCCAAGCTCTAACTTGAGCTAACTGTTCAGTTTGAGAAAATATTATTAAAGCGGAGTTCCAGCTTAAAAATAAACTTTGCAGCACCAGTTAGAGTACAAAAACCTGAAAAAGAATTGGATAAATCATTTTTTTTTTTTTTTTTTTACTTTTTTCGATTTTAATGAAAATAAACTTACCTTCCTTTATCTTCCTCCTTGTGCGGCCGCGACTCCCGACGTCACTTCCTCCTTTGCATTACATCCTGGGAGATGAGCGTCATCAATCCCAGGATGCAATGGGAATGGCCGGCCGCTTCTCTGATTGCCAATCGCAATCTACAGCGCATGCGCGAGATTGCGATCGGCATTCTGGGTAGCACAGAACCAGGAAGAGCAACACAGCGGGGGACACCACGGCTTCAGATGCCCACACCAGAGATGGCCGCGCGCTGCAATTCATTTTAAAGGTATGTATTTATCTTTATTCAGTAAATGTAATGACCTGTAAAGTGGGGTTAGTGCTAGGGTAATTGGGGGTAGCTTAGGATTAGGGGCTATTTTTAGCTCAAAAAAGTGTATGTGGCCGGAACTCCGCTTTAAAGATAATGAAAGTATACTAAATGAGTAAAAAAATACCTGTTTTTAAAAAAGCCTTTAGACAATTCCTTTCTTCTTTAGAACTCACAGTACTGAATTCAGTATGAAGTTTACATTTTTCTGTATCAGTTGACACTGGGGTTTATTTACTAAAACTGGAGACTGCAGAATCCTTTTTTTTTTTTTGTGAAAGCTTAATTGAACAAGCTTGAGTAAGAAGATAATTGGCTACCATGCACAGCTGCACACAATTTTGCACTCTCCAGCTTTAGTAAATCAACCTCTAGGCATCTACTAACTATATGGACTCGAAAAGGGACGTTGACTGTTTTTAATAGTTTTGGCATATGGCATGTATATCAGAAATAGTCCCAGCTTCCATTTCTTATTAAATGTTAAAAAGTGATGTACCTTTCAGATCTTCTACATGCTTTTACTCTTGAAAGTACTTCAGTGAACCCTGTGTTTGACTCTTTATGCAAGATATTAAGCTGACAGCCTGCATCTTCAAAGCTAATCATCTTGCACTCATCCCTTGCTTCAGACGTGACTCAGATGTTGGACAAAGTATGTCCTTATGTCTGGGTCACATCCTCACACATTTTATCCTTGCCTGCAGGTCAGCTGCAATCATATCATCAGTTCATGAGAGGAGAGGACTGCACACTGCATTGTCTTAATAAAAAATTCTTCTTTTACTCTTCAAGATAATAAGCCCGGTCCAGAGGTCATCTAGCAGATGCTGTTAAGTTTTTGTAACACAACGGGGTGCAAACGGCAATAGAAAAAATATTGGAAGTGCACTTAATTACATAGCATTTGAAAATATATGTTTGGGAGTTAGGTAACATAATCATAGGTATAATGTATTGATTGAATGTTGAAATAGTGACAAATTTAAGGAATTTTAGAAATATAATGCAATATTTCAGTAGTACCTAATGCACAAATAGTAACATGCTTGCTATTGAGGAATATCATCTTAAATATGTGGTAGTAATTTATGAAAGCCCAAAGTGCTGGCATTCCGTTTTTCAATCTTCTACTGCCACAAATGGGACCAAATCAGAATTTCTTGCTTTTGGGGTTTTATTACATAATTTGATGATTGTTTACTCATGTATTCATGCAACAATAAACTATAGGCCGGCTAACTGGAAAGAACACAACTTAAATTTGAAAAATAAGTTACAAGTTTGTTGAAAAACCTGCTTACAAGATAGGTAAGCTAGAATAAAAGTGGCAAAGCAGACCAAAAGCTTTGAATTAAAAACAGGAAAAGGAATACACTTCCACACCATGTTATTATGTATTTGGAATGTTGTACTAAGCCATAAGTTTTTTCACAAATTCCAACTTTATAACTTCAGATATGTTTATTTTAAAGATTATGGGATTATGAGTTAAAGCACACAGTAGACAAACAGCCAAATACACAGTAGAAATTCATATGTGAGAAATGTTTTCTGCCAATAAAAATGCAATTCTGTTGAGCCTGTTTTATAAAGCATAGAATACACCTCCTGACACCCACTAAAACCCAGTCCTAAACAGTTACTTGATCAAAACTATGACTGGATGCTGAACGAGCATCAGTTCACTAATATGGTCATATAGCTGCTCTCTCCTCCAATCAGTAAGTGTACAAAACTAAGGTCATATTCAGTATCCCAACCACAGGGTAATTTAGCATGTACAGTATACTACAGAAGATAATGAACTACATGCATCATACACATAAAAGGTCTCAAGTAAAACATTTACCTAAATGAAATTGTGCAATGCAACTATAACAACATGTGTGAATACAATGTCATATCATGCAATTATAATCACTTTACAGTTGAGCAGACAGTCTACTATTTACTATTTGTGGGGTACTCGAATCGCCAGCTCACACACTTATTTTAAATAGTAGTATTTGCATATCCACTTCCTTCAGGGTCCTGTGATTAGTAACTGGCCGGCTGGATTCTGAACCAGGAGGTCTTGAAATCACCACCCCACCTCTCCACCTCACTTATTTAGAATGTATAAGGCCAGCGTCTCAGCACAGGATCCATAAGCAAGCGAAGATCACTGGAGTAGCGATGCTTACTTCAGTGATTTCCATTTTCCAGGAGCATCAGCCAGGTATAGTATATACCAGTGTTTTTTCATCTTTTTTCAGTTACAGCACCTTGAAAAATATTTTCAGTCTTGAGGCAACCCATTCTAAGGCATTGTTCACATTACTGCATTATGAGAATGTTTGCAAAGCTGCCCTTTAGCAGATGTGCAGGGATGCTATTTAATTCTTAATGGTACCCCCCACATTAGCAAACGCAGTGTGCTTTATTGCATGCCAAATAGGTGGGGCACAATTTTGAAATAAGCTTGGGTATTTTTTTTCCCCTGTGTCTCTGTGGGTAGGACAGCCCATTATGAATCGGCTGCACTACATGCCGCACCCAGTTGCACAGATATGAACCAGGGCTTGTTCACCCATGAGGTTGGTGGTGAAAACCAAGTTGTTGAGCTGTATTTTTACCACCCCCCAACTGCTCCTCCTTTAGGAGCAAAGGCACCAGCCAGGGTCATACACATGCTGTGGACACGCCAGAAAGTATTCCCCCAGGTGAATGGGGATAATCTGAAACTGCCCAGCAATCATGTGCATTGCACACAGTTGTCATACAGTGGTGCTGCATGTAGGCCTCTTCATCTGTCAAATACCTCTGAAAAGCCATCCAAGCATGGATCCTTTTTCAGAGGAGTGCAGTCTTTGCCGCTATAATGAACAGCTCTTAAAAAAAGCAGTACTGATCGTACAGGATTAGGGGGTCAAGATTAAAGTTGAAAGTTCAGGACTCAGGAAGACACCTCCTACTTCCACTGCTCTGCACTTTGCTATGATCAAGCCCCCGCTGTGCTGATGTACACTTTGACGGAGCAGTGGGAGCTCACAGCCTTTCTTAACCAGGATGCTGAAGCACCCCTGACAAGCTCAAATGGCACCCCAGGGTGCATTGGCACCCTGGATGAGAAATGCTTAATTATAAATAGTTACATTGGTCCAGCTGAAATACATAGACATGATTTTATGGGCTATGTTTGTCTATTTGACTTATGCAGGCATGGACTAAAACCACAGCTAGCTAACAACATCAAATGGTGATCTGTTGATCCAACTATGGAACAACTGTTCCTACAAGCGATCTCTTCATAAACATGC
Organism: Pelophylax lessonae; assembly: GCF_965119305.1. Classification (NCBI taxonomy): domain Eukaryota; kingdom Metazoa; phylum Chordata; class Amphibia; order Anura; family Ranidae; genus Pelophylax; species Pelophylax lessonae. Next base: position 414,306,411 of record NC_138768.1, read on the forward strand.
ACAATCGCTTCACTTTTGTGTACATATTTAGTACTGAGCAAACAACCCTTATTGAGGGAAAAAAAGCAGTCTTTCAGGACAAGGGATCAATGTGATGAGTTTGTCCCCTGGGATTAGTTGTCCAGAAGATCTGTGCAAAAAAATCTGTGCATGTTATGCAAAGACAAGTTCACAAGACAATTCTTTCAGTGGCTATACCTTCCAACCCCCATCTCATGTAGATGTAGCTAGCCTTATAATTGGCTGTCAACACATGGTAGACTTGGCTTGACTTAATTACCTCTGTTGTTTTTAATGCTAAATGCCTGCAGCATTGCTTTAACAGGTTAGTGTCCAATGTTAGTACAGTGATTTCCCCTGCTGTTCTATTGTGTTCTGACAGGGGGGCGCCCCGCCGCCAAAACACTCCGGTCAGTGCTGTCAGCCATTAGCGGCCATGCCCCTTCAACAGAAGTTGGCTGAAAAGGCTGGCTTATGTCGGACCGACTCCAGTACACACGGGCCGAATGTCGTCCTGTTTCTATTAAACCGGCTGATGCCATCCGACATTCAGCCCATGTGTACTAGGCTTTACTGTATTATATCTATATTAAATATATGCATTTTGGGCAAAATATAATTACATTTGTGGGTGATAAAATAAAACTTGTTTCCTCAGGGTACTGCTTGAGTAACTTGCTTTCTGTGCACTATACACAGGGGATCGCTTGTATTTTTTTCAATGACTAAAAGACACTCTTTTATTGAAGGAGGCAGAGAGGAGGAACAGATAATGTCATGATCCATGCCTTGTGTTATCAGAAAACACCTTGTATTCATTGGAAAATAAGATTTTCTGAATTGTATGCAGGTGCCAAGTGAGTGACCCTCTGTGTTCGGTATACAGAAAGCATGTCGCTCAAGCAGCAATCAGAAGAGACCAGTGCTAGTTGTATGTAGCATAGGCTACTACAGTGAACTATCCCCTCAAAATGAGCACTTCTAAGGATTATATGTAACTAAGCTGGACCAAAAAAAATAAAAAAAAATAATTACACTTGACTAAGTAAAGGTCACAAACCTTTTATTTTAAATACTTTTGTCTCAGGCCATTAGTGAAATCTTGGCTACAGTGGTTTAAATAATTGTTTTTGGATCCTTCGTTGTTATCACCCAGCGTAGCGTGCAGCTTAGTGCAATAAGGGTGATGACAGACAAGCAAGTAAAGCTTCCGAGTACAATTTTTGGAAATGACTCAATCACTGCCACACTAGTGTCACAGTGAGAGAGCTATCATCATTTATATTAATGCTAAGCTATTGTGAAAAAAAATCATATAATAAAGAGCTTGTCTTACTAAAATTGTTAAAACATCCTCATTATTTTATCATTTATAAAGGACCTTCTTCTTTTTAAATTAAGTTAGAGGGAAATAGAATCATCTTGATAGGCCTCATGAAAAATATGACGGGGCTCTTTGGTAATACATTAGCATCTGTATATGTGTGTACATGACTTTAAAATTACCATCGCTGCCAACATATTTGAATGAATGCTTTCAAATATTAAATTGCATTGCTTACCTCATATAACATATAAAGACTTTCGCTAAAGCTTTATAAAACGAAGGCAGTTTTAGTATGTTATAGCAATGAATATGATCATACATATAAGAGCAGGATGAATATTGGCTATGGTGTTAAAAGTGCAGGCTACCATCTCATAAAGTGCTGCCTATACTTTACATGCTCTAAGGAGCATTATTAAAAGCTGTAAAAATATTTTTAGGACTACCAAAATGTTGGAAGACTTTAAAGCAGAATTCCTGTCTGGAAACATGCTTTATTTTTACAATAACCACAGGTTTACTTTCCAAAATACTACATTTTTATTCACATTTAATTTCTTATCCAGACTGTGTTGTTGCTTAGTAACCTTTTTGGATTAATGTTTGTGTGACTGTACTGATATTGCTTGGCACTGGTATGCCTAAAAACCTATGTGTGTCCTTAATAATTATGTCACTGCTTTGTTTTTAACGTAGCGGCTGTTCTTTGGGAAAGCAAAATGATAAATATTCCTTACAGGGAAGAAAAATATTGCAACTGTAAACATTTTTGCATACGGATATTTCATTCTAGTTGTTGCTCTCCTAGCAGAGATGGGAATGTCTTAATTAGTCAGTTAAACACAGCCCTGCAACAAGCAGGCAGGAAGGGTTTACTATTCTTATTGCTGAAAAATTATAAATTATATTTTATCTACTCATTGTAGTAACTTAACAATTTGTACTGTTGAAACAAACAATGATATCTTTATCATTTTTAATATGTGTTTATTTTATTTTTGTTATGTTTATTCTAGGATACTGCTGGCAAAGTCCTGGACCGTTGGGCCATTATGTCCCGGGAAGAAGAGATCATCACTCTACAGCAGTTTCTAAGGTTTGGAGAGACCAAATCTATTGTGGAGCTTATGGCCATTCAAGAGAAAGAAGGTCAGGCAGTGGCTGTTCCTTCCTCAAAGGCTGATTCAGACATAAGAACTTTTATTGAAACCAACAACCGCACCAGGAGTCCAAGTGTTCTCTCTCACTTAGAAAACAGCAACCCTTCCAGTATTCACCACTTTGAGAACATGCCCAATAGCCTTGCATTCCTCCTTCCGTTCCAATATATCAATCCAGTCTCAGCTCCTATGCTTGGTTTACCTCCTAATGGGCTTATGCTAGAACACCCTGGACTAAGGTTGCGGGAACCTAACAATTCAAATCAGAATGAATGTGAAGAGACCAGTGAGTCTGAGGTCTCCCCTATGCCTTATAGTAGGAGTGAACAACCGTCCAATAGAAATGCTTTGAGTAGCATCACAAATGTTGAGCCAAAAACAGAGCCAAGTAATGCCTCCCCTTCTCAAACCTCATCACCTGTCAATGACATTATTAAACCTGACCATGTCAAAAGTTCCTTTAAGATTCACAGGATGAGGCGGATGGGAGCATCATCAAGGAAAGGCAGGGTATTTTGCAATGCATGTGGAAAAACCTTTTATGATAAGGGAACTCTAAAAATTCACTACAATGCTGTTCATCTTAAGATAAAACACAGGTGTACCATTGAAGGCTGCAACATGGTTTTCAGTTCTCTTAGAAGTAGAAATCGGCATAGTGCAAATCCTAATCCTCGGCTTCACATGCCAATGCTGAGGAACAATAGAGATAAAGACCTTATCCGTGCAACATCTGGAGCAGCTACCCCTGTTATAGCAAGTACAAAATCAAGCCTATCTCTAACAAGCCCTGGTCGACCTCCAATGGGCTTTTCAACACCACCCTTGGACCCTCTTCTACAAAATTCACTTTCCAGCCAACTGGTGTTCCCTGCATTAAAGACTGTACAACCTGTTCCTCCTTTTTACAGAAGTTTATTAAATTCAGGAGATATGGTGAGCCCTCCAACATCACTACCTACTAGTCCTATTTTGCCAGCACCTCTGGGGGTGGAACAACCTCTTTCTTCTCTGTCACAAGACTTATCATCATCTGTGATCAACATGTCAACACAGGATGCAAACACAGACCTGGCTCCCAAGAAGAAACCACGGAAATCGAGTATGCCTGTCAAAATTGAAAAGGAAGTAATTGATACAGCTGATGAATTTGATGAGGAAGAAGAAAATCTAGATCATTGCCCCTCCACAAATGACATTAGCCAAGATAATTCTCAAGGTGATTTAAGTCCTGGGTTATCCATCAACAGTTACTCAAAAAATGGCAGTGGCAGATGTATTCTGAGGACAGACACCAGAGCGAACAGTATTGCTTCAGAAGACCCAGAACATGAAAGAGATTATGAAAATGAATCAGAATCATCTGAGCCAAAGTATTGTGATGAACCAATGGAAGATGATCCCCTTCCCCTTCACAAAGAAAGTAATGCCAGGTCTATGACAGACAATGAGAAACCCTTTGAGAATCACATTGACTGTCATCAACAGGCTGTTATAAAGGTAAAAGAAGAGTTTACAGACCCCACATATGATATGTTTTACATGAGCCACTATGGACTTTATAATGGGGGTAGTGCTGGCATGGCTGCACTTCATGAAAGCTTAGGTTCATCTTTGAACTATGGAAGCCCTCAAAAATTCTCTCCGGAGGGTGACCTCTGCTCAAGTCCTGATCCTAAAATATGTTATGTGTGCAAAAAGAGTTTCAAAAGCTCATACAGTGTGAAGCTGCACTACAGGAACGTTCATCTGAAAGAGATGCACGTCTGCACAGTAGCTGGTTGCAATGCTGCTTTCCCTTCACGACGAAGTAGAGACAGGTTAGTACATACTCTTGCAATATGGAAGTTGTAAGTTTTCATGTCTTCACTGTTTATTTCACTGTTCAGTTTTTCTAAGGAAAACAGGGGTTTGCATTTTTTAATTCTGAGTTTAAATAAATGGGGAACTGCATGATTTTGGAATGCTCCATATCTACCACAAAGTCTTCTGCCAAAGCCTTTACTTCAGAGAGGTTCTATAGCATATCTTCTATGTAGGCCTGACTGACCTGAACCACTAGACTTCCTTCTCCTGACAGCTTATAGATCCCAATGTTGATATTATTACAAAGACAACACAATTAACTTTACAGCATCCACTTAGAAAAGCATTTGTCAGTTACACATCAATGTCTGGCATTATCCTGTTAAAGATAAATGAGCATAAGGATTGGGTCACCAAAACATTGAGTTAATGATCATTCTGACTGCGATACCTTTTTCAACTAGCCAAATTAACTTATGTTGGCTTGCAGCTTCCAATTATGTGCATGGAAAATTGTTTAAATTACTTGAGACATGAGTGGAGTTTTTAAAACAGGCAAGACCTTATGCACACTAGGCTCCTTTAAATAACTTTTCTCCTGACATGAGAAAAGCCACGTTAAAAACAAGCCTATAGCCACATTTTTCAAGCATGTTTAGGCATGTTTAGATGTGTTCAGGCTCATCAAGCATCTGGGTGTTTATTCATTTCATTGGCCAGAATGTTATTTATTTTAGCCACTGAAATGAATAAACGCTTAAGCACTAAATGCGCCTAGCATTTAAGTGCATTTAGATGCGTTTAGATGTGTTTAAGCATGCCAGGCATTTTTTCTGGGCAGACTTTCCTCTTCTGAATGTGTTCAGATTTCTACCCCTAAGCGCTCCTGCTAAACTTCTCTAAAAGCCTATGTGTGCATGGGCAAATAGGGTAACATATAGGGGGCATGTGAGGCAAAAAAAAAACAAAAGTCAAAGGCATGTAAAATGGACATTTGACAGCTGCAGTATGCATGAGACCCTAGCTAGACTAAGAGTAACTAATGCAAAAGTATAGTGTACGCTGCTTACAAGATCTGAATCTATACAGCCTTACGGGAAATGGGGTGCACATTGCCAGCAGGGGCTCATCCTTTGCCCTAAATATTGGATTTGTGCAAGAGTAACTATACCTCATTTAGAAGATACATTCTTATGCCTTTAATTTCCCACCTATATGCATTAGCTGTTAAACCAAGAAAAATGGAAGAAAGTTGGAAAAGAAAATCTGTCTACTTTCACATAAATCTGACCACTAACTACTAGCTTGCAGGAACCAATACAGTATATAGATCTAGCTAATGTTTTGAGCAAAATTATGTTATTTTTTATCATGTTTCACCTTTTCTTTTTTTTTAATTTGGTAAACTGGTCAGTAGAGAATATTGTAAATAAAAGAAATATCAGCGCACAGTAACACAGATCAGAAATTTGTAGCTGCTGGACACTCAGGTCAAACTAGAACACCCGTATGCAGAATTGAATAGAAAAAATAGTGCAGCGCTAATATTCAAACATGAACAAATGACACAAACCAAAATGAGAAAAAAATGAGAAGAAGATAAGTCCATGCAATGCCCGTGGAGTAAGGGTGAGGAAAGGGGTCCTGAATATAACAGTTGGTGCTCTTAGTGCACTGATATCCACCACCTTCTAAGTTGGCCTCTCACCTTAATAACACTTGGATTAAGCATGTAATTCCTCTCTCAGAATGGCTCCTCGATAATACATCCTCTTAAAATGGCATAACAGGAAAGCCCCAATCAGAGAACGCTGTAAGCCTGTGACCACTTCCTGGATCAGCTCAACTCATTCACATGTAATGGGGAAACATAAAGGGCAGACCCATAGTGTAATACTATTAACTTCTTTATTGAAATAGCATAAAAGACAGCCTCTTACTTTTGTGTGGATAAAAGCCAGCGATAAAGTGACAGATAATCTTGTCTTGGAGAGTCCTGCTCGGACCTCACCAGACTCCAGATGGCAGCGGGTGACGTCTGTAGCTCCACCTTCCCCCCGGTCAGTAGAGAAGGCAGTTACAATTCATCAAAGTTTAGTACAGCTGAATCTCATTAGACAACATCTTAGGAAATCAGTTCAAAGCTTGCTGACAAGAGCTTAAACTCTTATAATTAAAATCTAAACCAAATAAGTAAATATATCAAGTAACAACCAGACATTTCCCCTAAGTTTGAACTGACAGAATTATGTACATTTAAATCATATTTTTAACAATAGTGAGTATGACCATTAGTAAGCAAATTTTACTATATGAAAACGGTGCAACCAATCCCTGCCTAGGATTTGGACAGCAGAACTTTAGGGTTTGCTAAAGCAGTAGAAGTGAGCTGTTTTTACTTCAAATGCCCAACCATTCATTGGGGGAATTAAAAAAATAATGATTTTTCCCTGCACGTGATTGGATGAGTGAAGGTTTCTCTGAGCTAACTGATTTAGTAAATCAACACTGAAGAAGAAGCTGTTTGTTATGACCACTGCAGCACTTAGTGAGTCTTCATTTAAGCAAAGTGTATTTGCCTTACATCTTCTAATATGGCAACATTGCTGGTCCAATTATCACCCCAGGTTTTAGAACATTAAGATAAGCAAATAAAAACCAAAAACTTTAAAAAATACACTATCAAAAAAATTAATGCAAAACAAAAAGACATTGCTTTTTATTATAATTTAATGAATCTGCATATTTTTTAACAGTTCAAATGGGAGCAACATTAGAAAGGTAGCAATCTCACAGTTAAAAAGATGCATGCCACTAAAAAATCTCAACAGGGTGTTTGTTTAAATGTATTAGTATGTATGGTTCATACCTTTACATACCTTTTGTAGAAATATCCTTAGATATTTTACTGAATAAACCTAAAGTTTTCCAGACACGTGCATCAAATTGCAGCTATACATCATGTTTCTTTCTGTACTGTTTGTAAATCACAGAATGAAAGCCTTGGTTATACATAATTATTTCATAATTATGTGTATCCTTCTCTCAGGATAAGGAAGTCTTGGAGCGGTGGTTGATCCTACTTGGAAATTTGCATTGTTTTATGAGGTCTTGCAGTTTAAGAATGGTCCTTACAATATAAAAGGCAGTGGTGCAAGGTATAGGTACAATTTTTATCCCACACAGATTTTATATACTGTTTAGCAATACCAGTGTATATACCTTTGGATACAGTCCTGCAAGTGTTTTACATTTTCCTTTCATATATTTGTGATCGTGAAAACCAAATCAGCTATACACGTGTACAGCTTCAAGATCAGGTAACCAAAACCAGTTAGTAAAAAGACACTCTTTCCTAGTTTGTTTTCTGTTGTAGTTCGATGTTCAGGGTGTATCAACTAAAAAACAAAGTCAAATAATCCATTTCCACAAGAGTTTTATGTCAAATAATGCTAATTGAGAAAAATGCTTTACCTGTCCCTTTCTCTTTTGCTTTTAAGCCTAACTTAACCTAACTAAAGCCTCTCTAGCAGATATTTCATTATAAAAATGTGCAGCAAATGTATCACTGCAATAAATGGTTAGATCCCTTTTGCTTACATAGGCTCTTGAAATATCCATTGTTCCTTATAGAAAATGTTAAAAATCTGCCATCTGCTATATGGAATTAGGAATGATGGAATTAGGAATAAGAAAATCTGCTTGGGCTAGTTTTAAAGCCAGTTTTGCTAAACACCTTCAAAAATGAATAAATCAAACTTTTCTCCAAACCCCAAAAAGTCTATAGGTACAGCGAGAAAAGGACCTTTTCTGTGCCTTCAAGGGTTTGATTGAAGATACTAAATGAATTAAATTACAAGTTTGGGAGAAGGCAATAAAGTCATATGGAGTGTTGCAGGACATCACAACGTCTATGGACACCCTCAGTGAGGAGGAGGAAAAGGGGAAAGAGGGTGCATTAATTACAATGGCAGACAATTTGTTGCTCTATACCAGGGAGGATATAGGTGCAGAAGGTTTGGTCAGCCAGTCAACTATCTAATGGGTTTGCTGTGACTGTATTGGCTAGCTACTTTGGGAGAAAAAAAGTAAAATATGCCCCTCCTCCAGTTTTTGTGGCCCTACCACTGCTATGTTTCGCAGGACCTGCTCCCTCCTGCTGCCACAAGCAAGCCTCTCATTTTAAACCTGCCTCTCAATGTTATATTTCTTAGGAGATTAATCTAAAGCCTAGATATTTCTGAAGTTATTGCAATGAAGGGGAATGGTGCTTTTGATGCACACTAGTTACCACACAGCAATGCAGCAGAGTGCTACTTACAAAGGGCCACACCAACAACTGTTCAGCAACAAGTGAATGCAGCACACTCTAAAATTAAAAAGATCCTAACATAACAAAATAGAATACCCCCTCCTGCCCCCCCCCCCCAAAAAAAAGAACAAAACAAACTAAAGCTCACTATTTTTCAACCCTAGCAGAAAATAAAGTTGAAAAATGTTAAAAATAAATAAATAAATAACAAGATCCTAATAATCAGAAAAAAAGATCTAAATGGTTGATGCAGAGGCTAACAAGCAAGTGCACATGCTGTTGATACAATTTAAGGAAGACAGTTAGGTCTATGGAACTGTGGACACAGAGAGGAAAACAAGGATATGCAACTCACCACACTGCAATCTACAGTATAGCACAGTGTTGTACTGTGGAGCACTACATAAAACAGTATAGCATTTGATAGAACTGTATTGCACAGTATAGAACTGTATAGTACAGTGTAACATGGTATAGTGCAATATAGCAGCATATAGCACTTTATATTTTCATAAATTTTGAGTTTTTCAAAACTTTGAGATGTACATTGAACCCTAGGTTGCTCCAACCCCAAGATTCTTCCCCATGTCAGATCTATGAATACATGGAATGTCAGAAAATGTACCTATGGTTCCACAATTGTCAAAAGTGCATTTTGAACACTTGTTGGTGAACCTTTTTGTTATTTTAAAATAATTATGAATAGTATGAATAAGAGAAAAAAAGATGTCATTAAAGTGAACCTATTTTTTTTTTTTAACATGCCAATCTTTATTGAAGGAAATATAAAAATTACAAAAAAAGGATAAAACTATTTCTAGCACAACATAAAGTGCAGTAATCATCTTTAAACATAAACAACGGAAAAACAATATCCTTGAGAACAAAGGAAAGGATGTAGATGATAATGTTTCACATTTGAAGAAAACATGGAGATAGCTCATTGAGAACCAATCTTAACTCAGTTATAAAAGTCATAGGGTGGAATGATAATATGCTTGTGAAATGTTGTCAGAGTCATGAAAGTACTATGAGCCTAAGAAAGAGAGAGAAGGAAGCGATAGAGGAAGGGGGGGGGGCAAAAAAGGGGGAAGGGGGAAGGAAAGATGGATCAATGAGGGTTAGGAGTGGGGAAGGAAAACATGGGCAGGAGGCAGGGACCAGGAACTATAGGTCCACCCTCTCAACCCATTACCTGACTCCCACAATAAAAGGAATGGACCAAGCTCAATTTAACATAGAGCAGAGATAAAGTCAAGAAAAGGTTAATAGCAATTGTTGTCAGACAGTTAAAGTGAACCTATTCTTTTACATATCACCTCACCTTGCTGCTTATACTCGAAGAAAAAAAGCACGGTTAAAACTTAAATTCAGTCTGGAAGTCAGTTTAAAGCCTACCGGGGGCCAAAGCCTTTACTTCTTCTTTCATGTGACAACACTTGAGTTTGGTAATTGTCCGTTCAGCTTTGAATTGTTGGAGGAAAAAAGAATCACATCCACACGTTTTTCTGGAAGTACCTGGGTGAAGGGAAGAGTATTGTGGCAATGAACCTGCTGCTTTTCCCTACCTAAAGTGTTACTAAACCCATAACAGTAAGAATAAGTGTGTATATGCTAAAAAAGCATGCTTGTTATATTCACTGTGGAACCTAAAGGGTTAATCCTCTGCATTGTGTAAAAAGGCTGTTTGATCCTGTCTTCTCTGCTCCTCTCCCCCTCCACTGTCCCCTATATATTTCCTGATAATACAGAGCCAGGGAACAGGCTGCACACACGCAATTTGGTGTGTATATCTAGAGATTTTTTTTTTCCCTGGGAGGGTGCATGTAATCAGGACAGGGCCAATCAGAACTGTCCAGACAGAGGGTCAGGGGTTCTACATCATGATAAGACAGTGATACTGATGAGAAGAGGTATTTAGTAGTTTATATTTACTAAAATAATTGCATTTCCATGTTCTGTGTACTATGGGAGACCAGATATAGTAAAAGCAGGTTCTGGTTTTAGTAACACTTTAAAGACTCTTACTAGTTTGTTAATTCTATAACTCTTAATTATAGCATGGAATCACACTTTAACCAAGTAATGGCTTTGAATAGTATTACAACTTGTCTATAGTTTATGCAAAGCAGAAGTTGCCATCCTCTTAACCCCCTGTAATGATGTCCAATCCTTTGGTCACATCTAATATCTTGTTTATCTAAGTATAGCCCAAAATAATATTTGCTTTAGAATCCCGAAGAGTTTTTATTGCATGTTCCAGGTAGGTAGATTCTTCCTCTCTGTTTGCCTGGTGAATATTATCACCAAGACAGGATAGGAAATCCAAAATTTTAGAGCTGTCATCACAACAAAATGCGAGGTAAAATCTTCCTATGGGGACAACTGTCTTTTCTCTGAATTTCTATATTGTTTTTGGAGGTTTCCTCTCATTTCTAGTTGTGTCTCTATGTGTCTCTAGGTTAGGAAGTCAAGATAAACTTCAAGGGATCACAGGCTGCGAAGAATACCTAGACAGGGGTTTTAACCATAGTCTTAAAAAACGTTTTGACTGGACATACACTTCAATGCTTATCTTGGTAGCAGAACAAGTCGAATCGTGGTTCATTCCATTTTAATTATATGAAACCTTATATTAAAGGAAAATGCCAGATAAAGTCCAGATTTCCTGTAAAATAGTAGTTCCGCAAAGATTTTAGCTTGTAGCGCAAAACTGTGCATGTACCCTTCATTTGTGTACTAGATATCAGTTACATTGCACATTGATTGAACACTGGATGCTTCACTCTAAATTTCTTCTGATTTCATTTTCAAAATTGTTATAGATCAGTGCTATTGCAACCTCAGCATTTGTCTCAAGATTAATTTTTGTTAGGCCTGCAGAATATGTAGGTATATATCACACCACCTAGCCATTGCACAGTGCTTATGTTCTTTGTATTTCAATTTATTACTAGAAGGAGTTGTAGTATTAGATCATTATGTTCAATAAATGAAACAAACTTATCCAATGAATCTGTGTTTCTGTTCCACAAACACAGCTATGATAGGTTCTGTTCACTGATAATGAATAGGAGGTAATGGTGAGATGCCATGTGTCTTCATCAGTATAAGGCTAGGTGGTAATAGGCATCTAAGTCATGTCTGTCCCTGGCTTCAATCAGTGCACCCTGAATGGGAGCATGAGCAGAGCTTCCACCCACTTCTGCACTTGGGTTTCATTGGACCCTATAAGTAAAGTACACTTGAGCTTGACTGTTTTTCCATATGGAGCAAACAATATATAAGGAACATATCAGAAACTTACCACTGCACAATAAATGCTAATAGCACTCAGTAGCTTGCTCTTGCACCTGTTTAAGCAGCACCTAGAGGTTGTTTGGGCTTGGATGATCCCAAAAAGCCTGTGTATGTATCAATGTATGTTAGCTTTCCCCTTCTGTGTGGTCAGGGAGCCCACAAACCCATGAGTAGGCAGTAGGTAAACAGCAACTTCTACTTTACGTAGAAGCTGCATAGGCTCTGAAAATGTGCATCTGCCTTGTAAATCAGGACAATGGCATTACAATCTGCAGGGGGATATGACAGAGATAAAACTGAAACTAAATTTGCTGTTTGCCTACTGTGTGCTATCAGGTTTTAGGAGCACTTGAGACATCAGGAAAGGGAGCTAAGTAATAAATAAATAAGTAGGTAAGTATTTGCAGGCACAATAGCTGGTTTGGGGTTCCTATATTAATTGAATAGGTTTATACCGATGACAGGGTTGCATTGTGTTTGATGCATAAGCTGGTGGTGAACATAGCATCAATTTTTGCTTATAAATTCTATATCATATAATGCTATTTTAAGTCAAAGCTTACGCTGCTTTTGCAATGCGCAGTATGTTTGCCATATTGAGGGTAACTGATGTAAAATATTTTGACAGGCTGTTGTTAAGGATGAAAGCATTTTTTATCTCCTTTAGATCTGCATTTACACTCAACAATACATTTATGAAAATGTTTGTCATGTCACAAAATTTTGTTTATGCAGTCACTGCATGAATAACAATTTGAACTTATAACTACTCCCTGCTAATCAATTGCTATCTCAAAAATGTTTTCACTAACAGAGCCTGCACAAAGTCCTTTTGTGACTCTGATCAAGGCCACCCAGCATCAGTGGGATCATTTACATACAATTATCAATGGTCAGAACAAACCTAAACTGTTAATGATATTTATTAAAATACACTTAAAGTGAAAAATTATTTTTATTTTTGTAATTTTTAAAAGTTTACGAACAAATCTTTTCTTTTTTTTATCTTTATTTCATTACTAGTATGATATCTTTGTTTTCTATGTTAACATTTAGTTCAATGTACCTTTCATTATATAGTACTTGTAGCACAGGCAGGGTTCTCTAATAAAAAAAGCTTAGAACAAGTTGCTTAATTTTTGATTATCTCAGTCTTATCTGAAACTTACATGGGCTGAAAAGTAGGGGGCATGTCCTTTCTCCAACTCATTCAGCTGCCTGTGCGTTCTATATAGTAGATTCAATTATAGCCTATTCACAGCAAAGCAACATATTTCCTAGTCAACGGCTGTAGGTAGTAAATAAAAATATTCCTAAGCAATATAATATAAAAATAAAATAGATAAAACATATACAAAATATTTTACATTTTAAATGCAGCAGAGATTATTTTAAATATTTTTTTAATAAGCCTAAAAAATTCCTAATGGGGTTGATTTACTAAAGTCAAATAGACTGTGCACTTTGCAAAGTGCAGTTGCACTCTGCAAGTGCAGTTGCTCCAGGTCTTAGTGAATGAGGTAAAGATTCACTTCCCAAAGAATACCCAATCACATACAAGGAAAAAAAACAAACAAAAAAAAAACAGCATTTTTGCTTGCACGAGATTGGAAAACAGAAGTCAGCAGAGCTCATTTATTAAGCGCTGGAGCAACTGCTCTTGCAGAGTGCAACTGAACTTCGCAAAGTGCACAGTATATTTGCCATTAGTAAATCAACCCCAACATGTTTTTGCTTTTTTACTTCTGTACTAATGTTTCCTCTTTTATCAATTATCTATTATTATTTTTATAATCTAAACCTCTCCTTCAAGTAATGTAAGTAACGTGGAGGGGTCCAGTAGAGTAGAGTGGCAATAGTGATATTGTATTATAGTACTGTATTACAGTATATGCCTGTATTATAGCTATCTAGACATGATACAATCTTAGGCTCATAATCAGGTATCAGACATATAATCAGGTAGTACTGAAAATAATCATGAGTTAGCTGTGCTGTAGGTTTCCATCCCTACAACTGCTCACCTGAACACGGAAGTGCAGCCACTCAGGGCTGTACTTATGCTATGGCTGTGAAGCATCGCAAAAATAATACCCCCTGTCGCATTTGGCGGGCAGTACCACTGCTGGACGCAACATTTTCAAGTTAATGAGGCTGCAGCTTGGGATTTGTTCCAAATCAAACACACACATAAGTAACATTTTTATTCTGGGATTAATAAATGTGTATATTTGAGTGTTAGGAAGATTCCAGTAAACATAAATAGCAATTTAGGCATTAAAGCTGAACTCTGGGCACACAAACTGTTCTATATATCTATATATATATATATATATAGTGTTCCTCAATAACCGCAAGTGATTCAAATCAAATGATTTCACAAATGAGCTGTTACCTTGTCAAAGTAACAACTGTTCTGCAAATAGCCTGTATAGATAATAGACATGTGGAAAGTACTCAGCGGGCCCAACCATCATTGGCTGCTTGCAGAGCTACAAGACCAGTCACACTGCATAAGGAGAGAGGGCAACAGTGACCCATCTTTACTACAAGCTAAGCAACAATATTTGCATTTCTCAAAGTTCAGCCTTTAGAATTTCTGCTTTTATATAACCATTTTAAGCGATGTGGAGCAATAGGTAACCAATTTACTTCCAATACGTTTGCCAAGTTTAGCCTAAAAATTACAGTAAACTGTTACTGTTTACATAGGGATGTTGGTACTCTAGTAATATAAAAATAGCTCCTACCACCACCTTCTAAACTAAAAATGACAGTACTTCAGCACTAGGTGTGGGAATCATGAAATTTTGCTAAAATACTCATTGGAAAATGTGTGGAACGACTTTGTTGAGGCTTCTGCATTGTACGTATACTACACATTTTCCTCTCTTGATGCAAGTATACCAAGCCTCATATAGAGAAATTGTATCACTTTTAGGTGTTGTGAGATTTTATTTTTTTCTAGACAGACAATCAAGTAAAATATATGCAGATTTTTTTAATTTTGGAAGACATGCACATCATTATAAGATGTTGCTGCTATCAGGTTGTTAGCACAGCAAGTGTAGACTAGGAAGGAAAACAATTGGATTACACCTAGAATTTGCATCCAGTTTATGAAGACCTCCTGAGGTCTCAGGGGTGCATTAGTGACATCTACAACACGCTTCTGCTGCCAGATTAACTGTCTCCTGTATACAACAGGTGTGCTGGAATAAATTAGCATGGCATCTTGGATAAGCCACTGCATATTATTAACAGTGCAGGTGATGGTGTGAACAGAACTTTACCTGCCTCTTGTTAGCACTTATTGGCCTCTCCTGTTTTGAGTTGGATCAGAAAACTGCCAAAATGAATTTTGTTATAAATCATTATTATATATTGTATGTCTATATAGAGAAATAGAGAACAGTGCTTTGCCTATGAATTGCAATGTGATTACAGGCATTGCTAATGTTTTTGCATTTCTTTGTAAATTATATAGTGCTATTAGCAGCTTTTAAAAGGATAGAATGGAAATACTGAGATGTAGATACACTGGCAAAAGGAATAGTTTGGGATATTAGTTTATAGTAAACATTGCTTGACATAATTGTTCCCCCACAGTCACTAATTTAGCCACTTCCCTGGTAATTAACCTTAACCACTAATTTACCACTTCCCTAAGAATACCATTTTTCTTTTTCGACATCCTATATGATTTTGTTCAGGCAGTTGTACAAGTATCTTCCTTGGCAAAGGCTCCAAACACTGTACTACATCTAGAGACCTCTTTTTCCAGAGTTTTTGCTATAAATTAATAGAGACTAGCATCATATTAATATCAATGGGCAGCACTCGTATTAGTAAAAACACATCAGCATGGCAAGGGTTTCATATGGAGTATAATGTGCAAATGCTATATGAAATATACTCCTTGATGTAAAAAAAAAAATGTTGTTTGCTATATAACCACACATATAAAATTTAAAAACGCTTACTATGTAAAATAGTAAATTGCTTTGCAATATAAGAAAAGCTATTTTTGCAAACAGTCAGTAAATTACCACTAATGCTAACTGGCTTAGCAATACATGGTACAGAGTGCTGTAATTTGCTTAAACCCACAGCAACAGTCAAAACTCAAATTTAAGATGAAAGGTATAGTAAAAAGGTCTGCTCACTGTTAGGGCTCAATCACACCGTATCCAGTGCTATCTTTGTTAATCTGCTGCACAGATTGCAGGCTTACCACAAAGGCACATAAACAATGTGTATTTTATATCCCTTGTTCACACCACAACACTGTGGTGCGTTGTTGTGCATGCTGTATTTTTGTTTGTCAATCCACCTCACCACTGCAGTGCACAGAGATGAATGAAATAGATGTTGAGAGATATATTTATTTATTTATATATTTTTATTATAGGTACTTAGATAGCGCCAACAATGTACATGTAAGGAGCTTACAATCCAATATCTTTAACTATTTATACATAGTAGGGACAATTTAGACAGGATCCAATTAACCTACCAGCATGTCTTGACCCTAATGCTGCTAGATGGAAGTGCTAACCACTTAGCCCTTGTTAAAAACACAAGGGATAAGCAGTGCCTTGCACTGCTGTTACACATCAGGATCATGCCCACACACTAAATCAGACTTCAGCCTGCACGTTAAAATGGCCAAATTTAGCTTGCAGGCTGAAGAGGAACCAAACCTATAAGAGGCATGGAGGAGCTCAGCTATGAGGAAAGATGAACAGAACTGGATTTATTCTCTCTTGAGAAGAGGAGATTAAGGGGGGGATATGATCAACATGTATAAATACATACGTGGTCCAAATAGTGAACTTGGTGAGGAGTTATTCACCTTAAGGTCATCACAGAGGACAAGAGGGTACTCTTTACGTCTGGAGGAAAAGAGATTTAATATCCAAATATGGGAAGGCTTCTTCACTGTAAAAGCTGTGACAATGTGGGATAGACTCCATTAAAAGCTGGTTTTGGCCAGCTTAATAGATTGTTTAAAAAAAGACATGGATTCTTTCTTTTTTTTTTTTCCAAACAATTTAATGGATTCTTTTTTAAATGTACTGTACACAATATAACTGGATACTAACATTTGCAGGTAAATTTGATCCAGGGAATATCCAATTGTCTGTTGGGGGTTCAGGAAGGAATCCCCCCCCCCCTTGAAGCAAATTGGATTATACTTTGCTGTTTTTTTTTTTTGCTTGTTTTTTTTTTTTTTTTTTGCCTTCCTCTGAATCAGCTGTTGGTATAGGATAGTGTACTCTTCATGGAGGTTTTCTATGTGTGTGTGTGTGTGTGTGTGTGTGTGTGTTTTCTATGTTGGTTGAACTGGATCAACTTGTATCTTTTTTCAACCAGATTAACTATGTAAGTATATGTAACTAGGTAATCAAGCCTTTTCAGGAAATCCACCTTCGGTACAATGTTAGAAAGAACTTGACACCACATCTCAATTCTGTGTTTCATCATTGCTGTGGGAAAGGCAAACATAAACGTCACTATTGGCCCCTCCAGTGATTCAAACTTTTCTGTTTTGGCTTTTTGAGGTACCAACAACGCTAGCATAATAGCAAAATTACATTTCCAGTGTGTTGGATCTCTATGTCTGCTTGCTGTTACTCCCCGCTGGCCATTGGAACTTTAGATGCATCCCTGCAGCACCCAGCACAGCCCTGTGATCAGGACCAGATTTTCCATTAGCCCCAGTAAGGTTTCCCAAAATCTAACTCACAGGTCCTGCCTCTGTAACATGGCATCATTAATTACTAATTTGAACTCTGGCTCTGCTGATATGGAATCACGGGCTGGTAGCACCAGTATTAGTACATCATGATAGTAGTTAACATCAGCCTTAGAATATTACATTTTCTAGTAACACGGCATTAATTTCAAAACATGGCCCTGTTTTTTTCTTGATGCTGCTGTGGCTTTGACAACATGATGCTGCCCTGTATCTGCCAATATGTAGAAATGAATATGCCATTGTGGGACCTTGTCTTACAATATTTAACAAAAAGCAATAATTCTGAGGCTGCCCCAGGTGATCAGCAAGTGCAGAAATGGACCACCAACATAGTTAGGAGACTGGTTGGATTTATCAATGCTGCTTCTCTGTGAGCTCTTTGAAGCATTTTAGACATTTTGCTGGAATCACTAAATTTCGTGCTTTCAGTAACTGTGGAACAATTTACATGCTTTAACAGTGCAGGATGCATCTACAGAAATGAAGTACAATGTATGTGTCCTAATCCCTATAATGAAATATTTGTGAAGGGACTGTCTTTATACCTGAGAAGTGGCTCATATCCCCTGTTGGAAGTGACCTTAATTTGTTGCTTGGACTGAAAATGATATGCGGGCAAGAACTTTCAGCAGAGGTTATCAGCTGGTAAGAAGGGACGTCACAGAATCCCTTTAAAATGTCAAAAAATATCTCTTAAGTCATCAGTGTTGTCATTAGAGTATACTTTTTCTTCTATTAGGTTGAAAGATAATGTACAATATTGATTTTTCTCTGAAGACCTTTTACTTTAGACAGTCAAAAAGTGTCACCAAATACAACCAGCCTGCTTTTTTTCAAAATCAATACAACAATCAATATCGTATACTGGCTACCAAGTCTGGTTGATTTGATCCAGAATTTAGTTTATTGTTTCCTGTTATTTAACAAATAATAACATTTTATTTTTGTTTGATGTCGCTGATGTTGTCCCCAGAAAACCTTTCCAAATAGGCCAGGGATGTAGCAGCTCAACAAGAAAGGCATGGATTAGGCACATATGTCCTATTTTTTTTCTTGGTACTATTTCATTCTGAAGTCTGTCTTTTTTATTGCAACAACTTGACATTAGCACTCCAAGCTATATTAGCATCCATTTCAGCAGTTCAGTAATGGTATTAAAAAAACACTTAACTTCAACAGTGAATAGTCGCATGACTGGGTCATAAAAATCCACATTAAAAAAAAAATGTGCATATTTGTCCTGACAAATCGTTCTTTTTATATCATTTTGAAATGCTAAAATAGGATGAGTGATTAGATATAAAATGCCCAAATAGGACATTTTAACATACTAAATGCATCGACATGAAAAAACACATTAAAATTATTTTTATCATTGTCTATTTTCTCTATTTATATGCACACAGTATTTAAATGTCAGAAATGTATTCCACCTTTAAAGGGAAACTATAATGTCCCTGAGTGCCCATGTTGTGTTATTTTGTATAGTTTGACTGACGGTATTTTTTTAAATGAAATGTCCATATTATTACTCGCCTGCCTTGCCATTCATCATGTACAAATTTGCAGGTAATTCTATTGGTAACTGACTATATGTCAAATGCACGTATTTATTTTACAAGTAATCCTTGCCTAGTTGTATAGAATATGTTGTCCACAGTAAATAAGAGCTAGTGGGAGTACTCAAAAACATTCTCTTTGCTGCAATACATAACAGGGATGACATCACATCATATAAGTGTAAGGAACTAATATGCAGTTATTCATAAAGATAGAAACAGTTTATATTAAAGGGAAGGAATGGTCTTTGTTTTATATATAGTATAGAAAGAGATTAGCGTAAAGTGTATCTAAAGGCAGAACTTTATTTTTAGTTTTGGATAGAGCATGAAAGGATAAGAACCCCTGCTGGGGTTTTATTACTAACAAAAGGAAGGCATACAAAAAAAAGACTTGGATACTCTGAGGAGGATTTGCTATAGGAGGAGTGGAGAATCTTCAATAAATGAAGGTTGATACTCACATTTTATATGACATCCAATCATGTGAAAATTACTTCATTCCCACATGACTGGCTATTAACAATGAGCAGGAAAAACTTTCAAGCTTTTGAGTTTTTATTTTTTTTTATTACTTTATTTACTCTTTTGAATTGCTGTCTTTCTCCCTGCTAGGGAGATTCACTTTCTTTTTGTCAGATGGTCACTCTTTTTTTACCTTTTTGCATTCTCTGCAGTGAGATAAAAAACCTTCTGCATGCATCTTCCCCTGCATACATACCTGAGCCTGATCTCGATTCAGCAATGTGCACAGGAGCTGAGGCTTTCTCGGGTCTCTTGCTCCTCATTGGCTCAGATATTGGCTCCCCCTGCTGTCAATCAGAATCCTCCTTCCCCGCCACAAGGCCATTCACAAAGTGCAGCAATGGAGAGCTGATAGGAAAATCGACTGGGGTAAGGACACCTGTGGGTTCCTGGACAGGTAAGTGTCCTAATATTAAAAGTCAGCAGCTGCAGTATTGCTGCTGACTTTTAATTTTTCTGAAGGAGCCTGGACCTTCTCTTTAATCCCTGTGGAGTAATTATTCATTTAAAATTCAAAACGGGGAAATCATTCAGTCACTGTGTTAGCAGCTCAGCTCACTTTACCCCCATTCCTAGAGCACCCCTTCTAGCTTTACTTTAGAGACTAGAAGAATGGAAGGCTGTGAAGTCACTGCTGTGTGGTGAAGAACAGTGAGCTGAACTGCTGAGAGATGAATTTGAACAACCTCAGTGAATGAAATGCTGCACAGTGTATGCAGTTATAAAGGTCAGTGAGCGATTGTTTTAAAGTTCATTTATGAAATCAAGCGAGTAGTAGCAATGGAGAGGGGTGACAAGGAGGGAGATGGGATTAAAAGGGAGGGTAGTCATATGAATGTACTAGTACATCCTTACGGTTATCTGATCACCAACAAACACGCCCCCTCACGGTGTGGGGATTGGGAGTGATTTTGGCCTGAACCACAAAAAAGTATTAGTAGCGAGGCAAGCCTGAAAGTGGGGGGGGGGGAGGAATGGTGGGGAAGGAAAAGGGGGGGGGGAAGACCGAGTGATCAAAGACTGACAGAAATAACAACATAACTAAACTTAAATGCAAGCTGAGTACATATCCTAATACAGCTGGGCATGAACTAAATCGCTGTTACTAGATGGAGTAACTGGTGGGTGGAATGTGGGAAGTATGCATGATACTTTGTGCGTTATTGTTAATTTTTGAAATACAAATAAAAAGTTTCTTAAAAAAAAAGAAAAAGTTAATTTATTATTTCTTTAAGTAGAACTTTACACAAAATGAAAAAGAAAAGTCTTATTAATCCTCTTAAATATTATACACTTAAAATAGTATAATTCAACTTTAGTAAAGATTGGTTCTTCTTGGCAAAACTGCCAGTAGATGGTCATTACACCAGGAGGGGGACAATGCTGATCGACCTGCAGCAAATTCACTGCAGCATAGTCATCCTCACCAACTACACAGAACTACATATTTATGCATGCTAAGGAGAAGTGTTATTAGCAATATCATTGCTGATAACCATCCTCCTCATTGCTAGTTAGGGCTGGCCATATAGCCCAGCTGGATTTGGAGCAAGTGACATAGGGAACTCCAGTGAATCCAGTGACACCATCAGACTCTATTCTCATTAAGGGGTGGTGGACTTGGAAGGCCAAAAATATTATCTGACTTGAGACTTAGTTTGGGAATATTTATATAGTTGAGTGTTCATAGTCTGGCCAGAGGTTCACCTTAAAGTAGCAGTGCCCAGGATACAAGCTTATTACTGTTAAAGAAGGTCTCACATTATATTTCTTTGTTGAAAACCTGCCTAAGAGTGTGTAAAAGCTAATTATGGTAAGATCAGGAAAAAATGCATGTCTTTGGCCAGTATGTAAGCTTTGTAGACACACCTTCACCAGGCAAAAAATTGGTCATCCAATATAAATGTTATTTGGCTCTCACTATAGTTAAGGATGGCACAAGAGGCATCTGTTTATTGTATAAACATGTTCACTATCCCAAAAAAGATAACTTCACAATAATTCCACAGTTGGTCAAGTGGTGCTGGATTTTTCAACCACTATGTATTTTCTAAGGGTAGATAACTGTACAAATTGGATTAAAGTTACTCATGATCAAATGTTTAGAATATGCACCTGTAGACACCAATGGGAAAGGCTTTTCAGGAATAGCTAGACAGGCTAGATAACCTTGTCCAGTTTCTGTTTCTGCAGTGTGCTTCCCCTGATCTTTTCCATATGTCTAAATATGCACAGCTGACTAATGTGACCAATTATCTTGTAGTGAATTTCGGGCCAGGAAATATACCTGAAAATGGTTGGATACTACCTGCATTTATTGCTGCGCTTTTGGGTCTGTGACCAACTTTAGATATCTTCTTAAGGCTTGCTTATTTCAATAAAATTACAATTTTAAAGCAAGAAAAAAGGAAATAAGGAGACAATTGAAAAAAAAAAATAGAGCAGGTACCTGTATTTCAAAATACAGAAAGTATTATCAATCCCTCAAAACTTAAATGAGAATAAAATCTGCTGTACCTGCTATAGAAAAGCTGCAAAGTAAGATCTTTTGTGAAACGTGTGTACTGTATGTTTATATAGTGGATCATGACTATGTATCTATGTTAAAGGGAATATGTTGTAAGTTTAATTTACTAGGTTAACAATTTTTTTTAGTTAAACCTCTATGCCTATACGATCATCTGTAAAAAATATCCTGGTCTATAACTGCTTTTCTAAAAAAGTATATATAATAAAGCAAACTTACATTTTTGACAAATTAGGTCCACTCTTTAAATATCTTTTGTAGATAAAAGTAAGTACTACTCAAGCTGTATAAACATAATTAATCTTAATTTTATTTTCACTGTTCTGCAGCCAGAATAAGGGTTAATGGCACCCCGTGGCTTTGGATTCAAATACGCCGTTGCAGTTGTTTGCAGCCACGTTTCTTTCACTAAGTGCTTTGGCAGTCTGCAGTCTCTACACGAGAGAGATGCTTGAGCATGGTTCTAAATTTTGATTAAACGCAGTGCCATTAATCAACGGAAAGACACTGAGCAGTTGGCAAGGTCCAGAGCTGCACAATGTTTAAGGCATAAAACATTACCAAGTAATTAGAAAGCGTTCCTATCGGAGAAGCAGTGACTTCAATAAAGAGGTAAATGATAGCATGTTTATTGTAGACGTAGGCAGACAGTGCAATATGATAAACTACAGGAGATGCACATATCAGTAATCATCTGCATTATTAGTGCCATTAATCATAATTCCCCAAATATGAGGGCCGCCAACACATCCATTTGACCAAAGTTGCCCTTAGCCAGCCTCCTCTTGACCATTCTAATTTCCCTAGTAGACTATTGCAACCCTGCTTCACCATGAATCAAAGTTCACATATTGAGGCTGAGACCCGATGGCCAATTAAATTTGAGCAATTAGTTCCAAGTCTCTTTGGGAAATACCTAATGTTCAACTATTATCCAGTGGCTTTTAAACTTCATTGAAAAACTGCCATTTTTTTTTTTTTTGATACACGGTGAAAGTGTTCATTTAAATATGGTAATCTGGAGGTAAGGTTAAAGTGTAACTCCAGTATTTTTTATTTTTTTTTTGCTTTCTGTGGCCTTGATGGGATAACAATGTTTTCACCTGGACAGAAAATGAGAGGAAAACCTTTAGATTTCTTCAAAGGCAATAAGACCAAACAACCAGCAATTGTATCCTTGAGTACAGCACAACCGAAGTAGCTAAACATATTTGCTTGATTTTAAAAGGTGCTTCCTATTTTTGTTAGTGATCCACCATTCCATCACAAACACACACATATTGGCTTAGAATGTAGGCAAGTCGATTCTTGGAAACTGCCCTTTAATAAGAATATGTGCAGCAATGGGTATGCAGATCCCCACCAAGCCTAATGGTACTTGAACTCCAAAATAGTTTGACTAATAGCAGAAGCAGACAAAAGATTCAGGCCAAGTTAAGACAAGAAGGGCTCCATGTCTTACCAAAGGTAAGCAAAGGGAAGAATAGAGTGCTGAAGTGAACAACTGTTCTTCAACAGAACCCATCACCTGAGGTTGTAAGCTTAGCGATAGTTATAAACGAAGTGATAGTTTCTAGGTTGAGGCCTAAATTTGCTTGACTGGTAAATACAAGGTATGGCAGTCAGGCAAGGAGAAAAATTCCATAGAGAGCTTGTAACTAAAAACAGAGTTGCATACTGCCATATCTGTAAATCTGAAGACTAACTGGGATTCATGAGATTATTTCAATAAGGAAGAAGCAACACATCTAAGTGTAGCAATCATGAACTTTAATGACAGCAACTTCCTGTACAAGCCATCAAGGAAGTGCTGTGGTTCACCCACACTGCCGAGGGCCCATCCAGTTTCTGTTTGAGGAGGTATTCTGTCCATCTGGCTATCTTCAGCAGGGACACTTATCCATACTGATGAGCATTACCCACCTCACCCCTGTAAGTTGCTAGTTTGTTGCTGTCATTAAAGTTCATAATCGCTACACTTAGTTGGTTCTGCTTAGTTTCTTGTTTTTCCTGCAGAGTATCTTCTAGCCCTTCCACAGTGGATACCACTAAGCTAGCACGTTGATCTCTCCCCATTTGACTGTTTTTATCATTCATTTTGTTTTGGGACTTGTAGCTTTTAGTGCGCTGGATCTCTCCTCCTCTTGCATGAGATTAGTTCAGGCCACCAATTGTGTTACTAAATCAAGGTTCAGACTTTAGCCATGATAAAAGCTGTAGTTAGGAGCAATGACACAGGTAGTAGAAAATCAGAAAACAGTTACTTAGGAGAAATGGAAACTTCGCAATGTAGAGATCAAGTCTTAAGCTGACTTTACAAACAGAATATTGAGGCCATTTCCTAAAGTCTGAGAGTGGTTTTATAGTAGACACGGAGTCTAGTTATTAAAAAACAGGTGCTCAGGCTCATTAAGGAAGCATGCCCTAATGAAGGCAAACAAGCCAAGTAGGATGATATCAACTGAGGCTGTTGGTCACAGCAAAATGTCCAACACTACTTAAACACAGAGGTGTTGATTTACTATAGGCAAACAAGCTATTCACTTTGCAAGGGAAGATGTATTTTGCAAGGGAAATTTCTACAGAGCTTAGTGAATGTGGTGAAATTTCACTTTGCAAAGAGTACCCAATTATTTGCAAAAAAACTCAACATTTTTGCTTGCACATGATTGGATCATGGAAGTCAGCAGAGCTTCCCCTCATTCTTTAAACTTTGGGGTATTTCCCCTGCAAAACGCAATGTGTTTTTCAAAGTGAACAGTATATTTCCCTTTAATAAATTAACCATAGAATCTCAGAATCAAATCCAGGTAGGGCCATGATACCAGTCCTGACTTATGTATTGTTGCATCAAAATGAAATTACATAGTTACATAGTTAGTGAGGTTGAAAAATGACACCAATCCATCTAGTTCCACCTTTGATGAGTGCGTGTGTGTGTGTGTGTGTATTTGGTGTCAATAGTACATCGTAACCTCTTTATGTTGCACATAATTCCACATCCTTACCACTCTGACGGTAAAGAACCATTTACGCCGTTTAAGGTTAAGCCACTTCTATTCTAATTTTAGTGAATGGCCACGTGTCATTTTAAATTTCCTTTTCACTGAAAAGTTTTTTCTCTATGCTAAGGTCGATAGTATGGTATTTGTACATTGATATCATATTCCCTCTCAAGCATCTGTTCTCCAGAGAGAATAAGTCCAATGCTTGTAGTCGTTCCTCATAGCTGAAGTCCTCCGTTTCCTTTATTAGCTTTGTTGCCCTTCTCTGGATTCTCTCCAGTTCCAGCACATCCTTCCTGAGGACCAGTGCCCAGAAATGGACGGCATACTCAAGATGTGGTCGGACCACAGTCTAGTCGAGTGGGAGAGTTATTGTTTTATCCCTGGAGTAAATCCCTCTTTTTATACATTCCAGTATTCTGTTGGCTTTGCTTGCAGCAGCTTGGCATTGCATGCCATTGCTGGGCTTGTCATCTACTAGGTCCCCCAGGTCCTTTTCCATCTTAGATTCCCCCAAAGGTTCTCCCCCTAGTGAGTAACTTGCATTCGCATTTCTGGCACCCAAATGCACTATCTTACATTTTCTAACATTAAACCTCATTTGCCATGTAGATGCCAACCCCATTATTTTGTTCAGGTCTTCTTGTAAGGTTTCCACATCCCATTTAGAAGTTATTGCTCTGCTTAGTTTAGTATAGTCCACAAATACTGAGATTTAGCTATTTAGCCTATCCTCTATATAGTTTATGAATAAATTAAACAGGGTTTGTCCACAGACAGATCCTTGGGGGACCCCACTTTCCACACCAGACCATTCCGAGTACTCGCCATTTATCACCACCCTCTGGACTCGCCCCTAAAGCCAGTTTTTAATCCAGGTACTCACCCTATGGTCCATACCTCCATACATATCAAATGCCTTTGCAAAGTTCAGATACACCACATCCACAGGTCTTCCTTTATCTAGATGGCAGGTCACTTCTTCATAGAAGGTTAATAGATTGGTTTGGCAAGAATGATTTTTCATGAATCCATGCTACTAATGAGATTAGTAGAGTACTACTAATGATACAATTTTTATTACTAAAATATTATATATAGTCCCTTATCATCCCCTCCAATAGCTTGCAGACTATTGATGTTAGGCTAGCTGTCCTGTAGTTCCCTGGGATATATCTCGGCCCTTTTTTAAATCCTGGTGCCACGTTGGCTTTTCTCCAATCAGCGGGTGTTATTCCCATCAGTAGGCTGTCCATAAAAATTAGGAACAATGGTCTGGCTATCACCTGGCTGAGTTCCTTAAGGACCCTTGGGTGTAAGCCATCTGGTCCCTGAGACTTATTTATGTTAAGTTTTTCAAGTATAATTCTGAGTCTGCCTTCTGTTAACCATGAGGGTGCTTCCTGTGATGTATTATTAACATTACCATTGCAGTCTAGGTTACTGTATCCCCCCTGTTACTTTTGTAAAGACTAAGGAGAAGAATTTATTCAGAACCCTTGTCCTCTCTCTGTCCTTTCTAGCCAGATTCCCTTCATCATCCATTATGGGCCCAATATGTTCTGGCCTCATTTTCTTACTATTTATAGACTTAAAGAATTTCTTGGGTTTTTTTTTTGTTCCTTTTGTGTTCTACCTTAGCCACCTTGATTGTGCTCTTACATTTCTTATTGCATTCTTTGTAATGTTGGAATGCTGACAAAGACCCCTCAGCCTTGTATTTTTTGAAGGCCTTTTCTTTTGATTTTTATGCATTTTTACCTTGGAGTTTAGCCACCCCGGGTTTATTTTAACTCTTTTAAACATATTCCCTGTTGGAATGCACTGGCCAATACCTTTATTTAGTATGTTCTTAAAGCACTCCCATTTTTCCTCCGTGTTATTTGTTTCTAGGATTCTATTCCATTTAATTTTGTCTAGCAAAGAGCGCAGTTTAGGGAAGTTGGCACTTTTGAAATTCAGTAAAATTCACCCTTGTTTTACCCATGTGTTTCCTATTTCTGTGTTCTATACTGAAACAAATTGACCTGTGGTCACTGTTTCCTAAGTTGCCCGGTATTTCTACATCTGCTATCAGGTCTGTATTATTCGTAATCGGTAGGTCTAGTAACGCATTGTTTCTCGTTGACAGCAAAATATTCACAGGCTTGTGTTGCAAGCCACCCCTCATTTTAAATTCTGTTTTACAATTATAGAAGGATGATATTGAAAAAAAAAAATGGTTTAGGACTTATTACTAGTTGGAAGGTCTGGGTTTCTGGACCATTTAAAGTATAGGTATTCTGGGGAGAAGAATATATTTTGATATGTGAGCCTAGTCCCACTTCCCTAGCTCATATCTGTGATGGGGACCATACTGGTGACTAATAAAGCCTAGGAGGTGGAATGAGGGGGGGGGGGGTGCCAGAGTCCTAAACTATCAATCTTGTGAATATCAACACATATGGAATGCTGAGGAATCATGGTACCTCCTATAAACTGACAATGGCCAATTAGATATGAATTATTCAATCTAGATTTGATTTTACAGAAACAGTTTTTTTCAGTTATTGGCAGTTATCTTAATATAAACCGAACCATTTTAACAAATTTTAAGTGAAACTATTAACAAACAGGTAATGTAAAGATCAAAGCACCTTCCCCACCAACTACTTACCAAATATTTTGACCTATATGAATTAGGTCAAAATGTGCCTTTCCCTTTAAGGAAATAAAATAGCCTGGAAGGATGTGAAGCTTGGATAGATCCTGGAATTTACTCAATATACCTAAATGGTTCTACTGACTCATATGATGTTATTAAATACCAATAGGTCTCCAACAATGACCAAAGACAAAATATTAAACCATCATAGTGCTTTCTGTAACCATCTAAAATGTTTTACAAATAAATAAAAAAAAATTAGATGATGGTTTTCACTAGACAGGTGCACTACAGAAAATTGGCTTGCCTTAAATGTAAATAGAGGCTGTACTCAGTATTCATAGAAAACAACAGCAAATAAATGTTTAATAATGTCTTCTTAAATGCTCGAAGATGCTCTGTTGGATGTTATTGTTGAGCCAAGCTCTCTTCCGCCAGATATTCTGGGTAAGCATGTTACTTCACTGGCTCCACCTGTTACAAGTTACGCCACTATCACGTGGCTTCATCAGAGGGCTTAGATCACTGTGACGTATTTCTGGTATTTAAGCCCTGTCTTATTCGTTTCCATGGCTACCCTCCAGGCCATGTTAATCTATGGCAATTTGCTCAGCATTGAATTCTATTCTCCAATACATCCTTATAATAAATGCCGATGTTGTTATGAACCCATGTACTTTCTGCCGACCTCTATCTAGTTAACCCTTAGAATGCCAAATACCCCCTTAATACAGTGAATACCAAAAATGTAATAAAAAACATTTGTTAAAGTATTGTATACATGGTATGGCATTTCTCAATGTTTACGTGTACCCATAAACATTGGAAAAAGCTGTTCAGTTTAAACACATTCAAATTTTACTTGGATAAAACAAGTGCCAGGAACAGTTACTGTAAAACAGTCAAATTCTATTGTTGTCCCGTGTAAGCTAAAAACTGGCTGTTAGCATGAGATAAACATCTCCCAATATGACCATTTTTAGAAGAATCCAGCCACTCTTTTATGTCGGTAGTACAATTTGATAGTCCTAGCTGACAGATCTAAAGAGGGTCTGACCAGAGAACAATGGGATCAGACATGCATATCTAGTTTCAATAATCTTTATTAGATATTTTGCATTATAAAACATAACAATATAAAACAAAGTAAGAAAGCAAAACAAGAAAATAAAAAAGAAAATAACTATGAAAATGAGATGATAACAGTGCTGCATAGGAGAGTGATCACATTAATATGCAGTTAAACCCACTTCCAAGACCAACTCATGAACAAACTAATTAGAAACACATTGTCCTCACCGGTGTAAATGTCAAGAAAAAAGAGTTTGAATATAAAGGATCGGGTGCACCCTAGCAGAGTCCCAACCACCCCTCCCCCCAGCACCCACACATGGGAGCAAACTGTGCTGTGGAAGGAGAGGCACGGTCCCCCACCCAAGCCCATCGCGATGTACAACAGAACATCAAAAGGAGACTTAGGATTGATTACCATGTTTGTCTGCCCAAATAGCCCATCTTTTGTCAAAGTTAGTGCAGGTCCGCTAAATAATTACCAACAGTCGTTCAAACACATAGTTGCGGTTTGCCGTAGTTTTGAGATCTGATACCTTTGGGGAGTATTGTGAGCCCCAATTCCTGAGAATAGTATTACGTGTAGCCATCAAGATATGGCATACCACTTGTCTCATGCACATTGGGTAATGATTAATGTCAAGGTTCAGAAGTGCTAGACCAGGGGTGGGAGAACCCAAAACTCCAGTAGTTGATGAAATCAATTGGAAAATTTGGTTGCAGAAGCTAGTTAGGTATGGACACTCTCACATAATATGTAGGAGTGTGCCTACATGCCCGCAATGATGCCAGCAATCAGCTGAATTATGTGGGGAAAATTTGGAGAGCTTGTAGGGAGTATAGTGCCACTTATGCATCAGATTGAGCATCATTTCCCAGTGGTCAGTACATTTGGAGAATTTGTAATTGGATTAAATGGCCAGTCGCCAGTCCGCTATTGTGTAGTTTTTGTTGAGGTCTTTTTCCCATTTGTGGATGGGTGCAGATTTCTGAAGTATGGATTTTTCCTGCAAGATACCCATAGAGAATTGATATACCCCCCTTTACCGGGGTTTGGAAAATTCCCATGCCGTTGGTGGGATGTTTAAAGAGGGTAAGGGATGCGTAGAAAGGAAGTGTATGATCTGAAAGCAGGACAATTGGGAAGATACAGAGAGAGAGAACTGGTCTCTCATCTCCTCCAATCTCCTAAATTTTCCCATATGGAAGAAATCCTGTATTGTTTGTATGTTCTTCAAGTAGAGTGGTTTGGTATATAAAAAGGGGATAACTGATTCTAGCGCTTGTTCAGTTTCTAACAACCGACCACCTTTAAAAAAAAAAAAGATAGATACTTTTTAGCTTCGTTGCATATCTATACCTGCTTTTGTTCTATAGATACTAAATTAGAATATCCCAATGTACTTGCTGAAATTTTTAAATTGAGTGGTAAGTGCATTTATTATAATTACATGATCAATTCCACTGTGAAACATTTCACCTGTGTAGTTTCTAATCCAAAGACAAACTTCTAATGTAAAGACATTTTTTAAAATTTCCAGTTATAGAAAAATCAAAGCTAGCTGCAGATTGAAATATTTTTTAAATTATGCAGTTATTTGCATATTGCAGTTGTTTAATCGTATATACCTCTTTTTCCAAATTTAACTGGTAGTAATATTATACTTTATTTGCATACGTTTTAGTGTTTTGGATAGAATATTTTACCAGTACTGCATAGCTTTTAATTAATTAATGAAAAATCAGCTTATGCCTACAACCCTACTTTTTATTATTTAGGATTCATTAATATGTTACAGTCCTGCAATAGCTTGTTTACCTATAGGACTTGATAGGGTATACTTATTCTTTGCAGTTTTTAGAATATTTTATTGACAAATCATTTATACTATTTCATTTAATTTTAAGTATTGCAATATTTTTTTTCAACAATTTTGTAATATCCTCAAGCTAACCAAATTAAACTGCAAGGACCTACTTAAGTAAGGCAGTGGTTCAATACTAATATTTGATGTAAAAACTGAACAAAAGAAAGGAGACGGTGAGTAGATATGGTGTATAAAATCCTGCATTTGGCTGACAATCAATTCTATTCATTAAAGCAAAATGCAACCAATCCAAATGTACATGCTACTAATCTGTTCTTGGTAACATGAAATCTGATTGGTTGCTGTGGGATACTGGGTATTTCTTTGCCTAGAATTGTCTGAGGCAGTATTTAGGATAGGGAGCCCCACGCATATGCATGGCTGTTTTGTCTCCCTGCTAGCAAAAGGGGAAAATGAGAATTGAATCACAAAGGGATTGCCACCCTAAACTCAATTTCTGTTTAAGGCCTGATGCCCTGCACTTTGCACATCATCATTGTTTTTTGCATTAATTGGCTGAGTTTTGAGTTATTCTATGAAAGTGTATATGCTGTAGATATATAATGTGTTTACATGATATTAGAAAGGAGAGAAGGGGCTTAAGATAAAGAAATAAAGTAAATTTAATTTTTTATTTAGAAATGTATTTTTTTGTTTTAAAATTAGGGATATTTGTATATTTTCATATCAGTAGGAACCAAAAAGGACATATAAAAATCACTTTAAGCAGATTATCTTAACTTGATCAGTTAAACAAGAGACAGCACTAACTCGTGGGTTATTTGCACTTTATGAATATTAACAACTGGAATGCAATCTGGCTCTTTAATACCACCACAAAGTAGTAATCCCCCAACACACAACCTGGTGTTAAAAAAAAAAAGACATTTTGGGGTTTATATTCCTCATATGACAGCAAGGGATGCCAGACAGTGATTAACATTCCTAGGGCATTCACATTAATACAGTACAATGCTTCCGTTGCAAAGTTTAATACTTTCTCCTGAGATTCCTCCTTGTTGACTAGACAAGGCTGCCAATTTTGTTTGCCTGCCACATCAGAGGATCCCAGGAGGGATAAAAGGGCTCATGAAAAAAGGAGTAGCAGAGTAGGAAGCATAATTCATTGTGAATTGAGCAAAGAAGTCTAATTCAGATAAATGGCCGACCCCAATGCATCCTACCTGTTATTACAGCAGACATGCAGTATCTGTGCAGTAAATTAGTCAAACCCCAGTAGAGCTTGGTGGGAGCTTATCTTCAAGTGTATAATTTGAGTGATGAGGGAGCCGCCTCCGTGACCAGACTGACTGATTTGCTTCATACTGAAAGAGATTTAAGTGACTGTCT
The DNA here is from genome assembly GCF_965119305.1 of Pelophylax lessonae. NCBI lineage: Eukaryota > Metazoa > Chordata > Amphibia > Anura > Ranidae > Pelophylax > Pelophylax lessonae. Next base: position 414,338,626 of record NC_138768.1, read on the forward strand.
CCCTGCCTTCTCACCCCTCTGTTTAATGCTTACATTATATTCTCTGTGCTGTTACTTAAACTTGCGCTTTTAAGAAGGCAAACAGTAAAACCCTGAATTGATTTTCCTCAGCGTTATATAGCCCCAAATGTTCCTTAAACTCTAATGGCTGCTTTTATCAACTCATTGAACAAAAATGCTTTGGGTACACCTCAGGCATCGAAGGAGCTTAGCAAGTATGTTCTGCTTTCTCACATCATAAATTAAATAGGATTAACCATTTAAGTTAAGACTGAGGGAAGACTTTTTTACAATATGTTACTAAACTAATAAGTAATAATAAGTTGAAAAGTAGAAAACTTTTTTTTTCTACTTCATGTTTGTATAATTCGTATAGAATTCAATAAAAAATATATTAAAAAAAAAAAAAAAAAGTAATAATAAGTTAGTAAGTCAGATAATTGACATAGACTGCATGTTGCCTAATGAGTCTCTTTTTGAAACGCATGCACCAATGAAGAAAAGGCTCCCATTATTTTTTTACAGCTTTTTCCTTACCATGAAGATGTTCAGCTTTATTTTCATCATCTTGGGTTAATGTACGGGGTCTGGCTTTTTCAATAAACAGTGAATTGGTGGAAGCACTAAGTGCAAAAGTGCAATAACCCATTGCAACCATTGAGCATCCATGTTACTAAAGCAAGTTAAATGTATGAAGGGTCGCTAATAAATGTTATGGGTAGTGAACTTTGCATTTTTTAGTGCTTTACTGAATAGGCTAGCTGTGCCTACAATGTACATATAGTGACATTTCTGGAGGTGTCTCCACATTACTTAGGACTCCCGAGACACTGCCAAGAGTCTCTTGGGAATCCCAAAACCTGGAGTGCATTCAGATTGCAACTGTGAGCTACAAAGTTGACATTTTGCAGGTCAATGAATCTATCTATTGCATTGAGGAAGGTGTCAGAAAATGGGCAAGAGCTTAGATCTAAGAGTTGCATACTGACGTTTGCAGAATGAGGGCCCAAACTTTCAGAGTTCCCAAGGCACTCTGAGAGATACATTTTGTTGCCTGCATTTCAATTTTGCTGCCATTCATAATAATAAGCTGCAGAAAAAAAAAAAAAAACTTGTCAAATAATTTCGGAAAAAATAGTGCTTGCTACAGATTTTTGCATTTATTTTTTATTCTTAAAGGAGTATCCAAAGGTTATTTTAATTTCTACAGACCTACAAGTATGATACATGATGATACATGACAGGTTCTGTGACACATAATTGAAAGTGCACCAGTCCTGCAATCTGTTAAAATGTAATCACATGCTAATATCTTTGAACAATAGTTTCCACTGTTTTATATCTATTATATTAAATAGAGTAATTGCCTTTTTAAAGCAACAGGTGCTAGCCTTAATTTAAGATGGAATAAGAATGCTATTACCAAATAATCTGCCTTTTTGACCATTTTAAATTAATTTCACATAAAATATTGCAGCTTAGTGGAGTTTAACTTAAGCCATTTAACTGAAAAATCAAGGGGCAGATGTATTTTTTCAGTTGCATAATATATATATGTAAATCAAACGTTTAAGTACACCATGCTGTATACCAGAATGTTTGTCAACATAATTTTGGCCTACTTGCTTTGAAGTGTGTAAGATCTGGCAGTGAAAAGACAATATAACTTAAATAAACAGTGACATATTTTGAAAATATAACAATTTTTTTTTTTTTTTGCCAAAAAAAAAAAAAAAGAAGAAACTATACAAAAAATACATATTAGTTTGGTCTTAAAAGCCTGAGTACAAAAATGCCTCTCTCTCCAGCACCCTTCAATGCATTTAGGCCTTTAATCTTCCCACAATGTTCTTATTTTCAAGAAGCAAGGACATGTTTCTAGAGTTATGGGTGTGGTTTGTTTCTGTTTGTTTTAATGCAGACCATCCGGATTGCACCCAGAGGATGAAGGAGCAATTGGGGCAATGGGAAAATTAGAAATGTAACTGGGTAAATATTACTTCTTATAACATTCATTCCTAAGTTAATTGTTTGTGCCCTTTTTTTCAGATATTCTATACATTATTATTTTTTGTGACTTTTTGGTTTTGCTATAGCTAAGTTGTACACTTGTTAGGGGTTCCATTTTTATCAGTAGAAATCTAGGACACTTATGTCCAAGGCCCTACTCACCACTAAAAGTATTTGGGTGAATATACTAAAAGATCTGATTCTTGAGCATGCATAACATGCCCAACAAAGCAGGTGATCAGATTTAACATAAAAGTAAGTTTTGTAGGAATTTGTTCACTTTTCCATAAAAGAAAACCTGAGGGGATTTAAAAATAATAAAGAATCCAGTGGGCACTAAAAGTGGCTGTAGGTAACCTGGAATTCTAGAGTAGTCATGGAGCCCAAAGCATCAGAATATTCTAGTATACAAAAATAAAGACTTGATCTACGGAGTCCATGCTTGACCCTGTCTCCTCTTGCATCTGACTGTTGGCTGCAGTAGGAGGTCGTGGTTGGGGTGGAGTCAAGCACACTTTTTAGATGAAGATGCAAATTAACGAGCACTGAGCGATCTATGAGATAACCAGGGATGTTTGCAGGAACCTGTAGGTACAAGTCCATTTATGAGTTCTACATTTCTAAAGGTACACTTTAATTCCAAAATTGATTTCAGTGCACTGTTAACATGAACTGATATCAAAGAATTACAAAAGTAGAAAATGATATAGTTTCTTGGCCAACGTATTAAAATGAGAACAAATAAAGTTGATTGTATTTCCGAGCTTAAAAAAATAGAGCTAACACTTCACTGGCTGCTGTTGCTGTTGCTGGTCATTTTTTATTCCATATTTCATAAATCAGACACAGGCATCAAACTTTCATGTAACAAGAAAAAATATAGAAAACGAGTAAATTATAGTCTTGTGTATTGTAGTAATTATTAAAACAAAGTAGAAGGCAACTACTAAATTGCAATATATTTAAATAGGCATAGAATTAAATTGATTAATCATTAATGACTAATGCATTAACACTTTCTGTGCTATGCTAGAATACTGATACTGTCAAGCCAGTTCTATAATGTTACATTCTTCTGTGCTGATTGCATTAAGTTTTATGACATGTCCTCAGGCTTTACAGCCGTTTTAAGGACCTTGATGCTTCTGTTTCTTCCTGTCATGCTACACTTTCTTCACATAAGCCTCAGACCCTTGAGACATGGATTTGTGCACTGTATATCTCTCTCATAGTTAGGTCATACAATTAGTGTTTATACTAAGCCTGGGATTTATCTAAAACAAACCATTGATGTGCTTTTAATTACTGCTGCACAACATTTTGGATCTGATTATGATGACTTTAAAGGTTTATGTTTTGTTAGCACTATTTCAAAATGTAAAATGAGTTATCTGGAGTTGCTTAGTTGATCTTCAAATGCAAAATAGAGTGAAGCTACTATAAAAATCATTGACGCACACATTGTAGCAATTGTGATATGCAAATGGGGGCAAACCTAGGGTTTTAAGAGTTGGGTACCTGTCATGACCTCCTACCAGAAGCTCTCCTTTTTGGTTACATTTAGACAGTGATTGAGCACTGACTATGCTGCTTGCATCTGATGTGAAATCATACAGCGTCTTTATATACCATTTAGTAAGGCATAGCAATCTTCTTTGAACCAAATCATAATTTCAGCCAGCTGATTGTTAATTTTTTTGTTTTTATGGGTTTTTTTTTGCTAGTAGAAAAAAACCACCTTGTTGCAGAGATATTTTTAGTCTGCAGACATGTTTGTTGCTATTTTTTGTATCACAAATTAGTATTCCTTTTTCAATAATTTGTATTTTACAAAGCTAAAATAATACTTTGTTCAGGTAACTAGAAAGTGAGCTACAATTTAAGTAAAGAGATTGTTTAAAAAAAAAAACATTTACGATTTTCAAGCTTTTTAAATCCCTGCCTTGATGAATGACCACACAACAGCAACAGTCTGACAGACACTAGAGAGCTTAGGGTTTGGAACTACCAAAGTAAGCTGACTTGAAACATTTTAGTTTGCAACATTTTTGCAGTTGGTTATTTCAGTTGCTTGCTGGCTAATTTTGCACTCAGCTGAGTAAGGCCCCTTTCCAATGGGCACCTCTGTGTAGCGGATTCCACTTGCTCAGTGGGGGATCACTCCGCTGATCTCCACTGAGCAGGCGGATGACAGGTCTATGTCCGCTCCGCTGTGCAGAGCGGACATGGACACAGTCCCGCTCTCCTCTATGGGGAAATTAGATGGAAATGGACTGCCTGTCCTTTTCCATCTGATCTGATCCGCTGGAAGGACAGAGAATAGGACCACCATCCGTCTGTTTTTTTACGGGCAGGATTGGTTTGGATGGCAGCAGGTGTTAGCGGACATATCAACGCCAAATAGGGGAGACTGGAGGGTCTGATCAGGTCTGGCTGAAAAACTGATAGGTGAACGTAATTGGGCAGCCCATGGGAAAGGGCCCGAAGGTAGTCAGAAATCTTTTAAAGAAAACAGAATCCATAGATGTCAGGTAAGGGATTTTCTTTGTTTTGGGTGCAACTTAGCCTAAAGAAAGTCAAATTAGAAGGAAGTCACAAAAAAAAAAAACATAAAGGCAGATTATGTAAGTGTAGTAGTTATTTTTAGTTGCAATAGTTTAAAAGTGTCTATTAACATTTTATAGATATAGACATTACATGAAAGGCATGAAAACTAAGCTTCCTGTGGAATATTGATTGAAGGTTTCTACTTCACTATTTCTGTACTATATGACTAATATGCTATGGGCAAATACCTATGGCTCTATATTGCTTATTTGACTTACATTCTTTAAACATTTTTGAACAGATTGTTATTGGTTTTGTGACAATACCTAGATTAGAAAGAGTGTCATTTGATTAATCAGAGGTTAATGCTTCATCAGTCGAACATAGGATAACAACAGTGTTTTTTCTCTTTTTATTAACTGTTTATTGAAAGCTAGTTGTAGACGTTAGCAGCAGCTTGTTGGAATGCACGAACACCCTATGTATGACTAACTCTGTGTTTCTTGTAGTGAGAAGAACATCTATAGCAAAAATAGAAGATTTTTCAATTCTATGATATATTCTACTGAAATAGATACATTAATTTTCCCTTTCAGTTGCCATATTTTACTTGTTTGTAAAATATCTTGGTTTTATTTTTATTTTATTATTTTACTAGAAAGCTGGAATCCCGGTGAAAACAATAACTATGGGAACAGAGCTGGGTTCTACTCCTCCATCTACTACAGCATCTTTCAACAACAATACCATTTAGATTCCCTTTCTTATATGTGTTTTGCTACGTTTGGGAGCAATAATCTCACATTGCTTCTGATTGTCAATGTAAACAATTTCCTGCAAAGCATCATAATAAGATTAAATGGCACTCCATAAACTCGGGTTTTAGTGACCTAAATTTGTTCCTAGTTTTGTGCCTGGATCACCAGCAGAATTTGCAAATAGGACTAGTGATGTATTACAATCTCGGCCTTACCCTGCACAGAGATTTTCCAGCTCATGGGGCAACAAAAAGTGTCAGCAGCCTGAGAGTGATCATCACTGGGGCAGGTTAACTTGACAGTTTAAACTTTTGACACACACACACACACGGTAGCCACCACCACGTTTTTGGATGGAAACACCATCTGCTGTTGAAATTCTGACTTTTAAGGAATGTCTTTGACACTCACTGCCATACACAGAGAGGAATGTAACACAGGTTCAAACTATGGTAGCCCTTGCAGAGGCAAATAATCTTTAATTTTTGATTAAAGCATTCCGAGATTAGGATAAGCAATTCTAAAATATAGTTTAATGAAAAGAAATGAAAAACAGTGCCAGAAAATATTTAAAGAAAATATATTACAAAATTAAACTATTAGCAATAGTAAAATAAATTGAATTTAAAGTAAAAAGAACTTAGAAAAGTTTACTTAGTCTTTGATTCAATGCAGAGTAAGTCTAACCTGATGTATCAGACTCACTGGCTCTCATAAAGGACTCTAGGCATTCCTTCAAGGTTCTGTTGGCAAGCAAGAGATACAGACATGCAAAACAAGTGATACAGAGCTGCAGCCATCTTTTCATGTCCCTAAAGAGGACATTTACAGAAATAACACAACCAAAGTGTCTGAGCGATGTGCTGAAGGGGTATGGAAGTCATTATGCTCCAGTGTATACTATAATAATAGTATAATAATATTATTTATTATAGCTGTATTTATATGTCTGGATAACAAGGTTTATTATTGTTATTATACAGGATTTATATAGTGCCAACATATTGTGCAGTGCTCTACCATATACAGGGAAAAAGTACAGTTATAATACAATAAAATACAAGGCCATTAAGAGGGCCCTGCACATAAGAGCTTGCAATCTAATAGGGTGTAGCAAGTGGTACAAAAGGTAATTATTGTGAGGGATAAGATAATGGAAGATTAAAAGTTCAGTTGTTAGGTGGGGCGGGATAGGCTTCCCTGAAGAGATGAGCTAAAGGTGGCCAGATTAGGAGATAGCAAGACAGATTGAGAAGTTCCAGAGGATGGGAGAGGCTCTAGAGAAGCCCTGGAGACAAGCATGGGAAGAGGAGACATGCAAGCTTAAGAGAGCAGGAGGTCTTGGGAGGAGCGGATGCAACAGTTAAGGTGATACTTTGAGACAAAATTGGTGATGTAGCTTGGAGCCGAATTGTATGTTTTGTTGTTAGTATCTGGAATTAAATTTCCTGGGCAATCGGAAGCCAGTGGAGTTATTGGCAGAGTGAGGTGGCAGACATTGAACTGTTGGTAAGGTAGATGAGTCTGGCAGCAGCATTCATGATAGACTGAAGAGGAGATAGCCTGAGTAGAGGTAGACCTAAGAGAAGGGAGTTGAAACAGTCAAGAAGAGAGATAAGTGGCGTAGCTTAATCGTTTCATTAGTTAAAAAGGGGAAATTGTAGAAATGCTACTGAGATGAAGTCTACAAGTTTTTGACATGGATTGAATTTGGGGTTAAAAGGACAGGTCATAGTTTAGGATTACACCTAGTACCCTTGAGTGAGGGGAGGGACTGATAGTTTTGTCATGGATCTTTATGGAAAAGTCAAGAAGGAGGACACAGGTGTGGGGGGGGGTGGATATTACATGCTTGGTTTTAGAAATATTTTGTTTGAGGTCCAAGAACAGAACCTTCGGGGACCCGTACACAAAGTGGAAGTTGAGAGGAGGAGACAGAACTGTAGGTAACACTGAAGGACTACTGTAATAGATAGGAAGAGAACCAGAAAAGAGCAGAATCTTGGAGGCCAAAGAGGAGTTTGTTGAGGTGGAGCAAGTGGTCAGCAATATTAAAGGTAGAGAAAGGTCCAGTAGTAAGAGTAGGGAGTAGTGGCTGTTGGTTTTAGCCGTTAGTAAATTATTAGTGAGATTCAGTAGGACGATTTTTGTGGAGTGCTGCAAGTGAAAGCCAGACTGTAAGGGGTCATGAAGGTTGTTTGGTAGATAGCATTCTAAATGTTTAGAGTTAAATAGGAGCAAGGATTAAGGTCTTAAGTTGTTCAGGTTGGTGGGATCCAGTGAGGGCTTCTTAACATGATACTAAACACACACTGTTTAATTTACATTATCTCTTCTTTTTCTGTATGTGGATGATGGCACTGTAATTATTTTAATATAAAAAACATCTGAGTACCTTTTTTTATAAGCGACATATAGCTGTCACGTGGCCCAGCTTTCTCCAAGCCTTTCTGTAGGGAAACAGTGGCAGGAGGATCTTCTAGGCCTCTGCTACTGGTTACATGTTCAAAATTAAAAAAAAAAAATAGCCTTTGGGATACAAAGTAAAAATAATTAAATAATTAGTAATGTCAATAAACTGTTTTAAATTGTCATGTATATATATATATATATATATATATATATATATATATTTGAAAATAAATCTTTATTATTTTTTGGCAATAACATTGGGTGAGCGGATTTCTGCCAGTCATAGGCTGTCACACACCTCCAACCTATCTCTTCAAACAATAGGGAGGTGAGGCCTCCATCAATTAAGATGCAATATCCCCACTCCTCCTTTTTGTTTAGCTGGTTAGTGGGGATTAGGGAGGAGGGAGGGGGTGGTCTGTCATTTACCAGAGCGTTTACGCCCACAAGTGTATTTCTATAGTCACATGGGCTGCTCAGATGTGATAGGGAGGAAATCCTCAGTGTAGAAAATGCACTGAGAACTGAGCATGTGCACTAGCTGCCAACACTGTTATGCAAAATCCCCAACTGCAGTGGGGACGTGGATAGAAGGGAGAGATAGAAACAGCAGGATCAACCAGGTTTTTTTCAGACTACAGAAAAAGATTCCCATAGTGACTTAGTGAGTATGAACATGTAATCCAGCATGCATCAATAGTTTGTAATGACTTGGGTTTAAAGATATTTTCAGTGTGGGGGATCTGTGCATGCTTTAGAGTGGAGGAGGAAGTGAAGAGATGGAGCTTGAAGATATGAGTGAGAGAGCATAGGCTAGAAGAAAATGTTGACCATAGTAATTGCAAGGGAACAGGATCCAGGGGACAAATGGCTAGGTGGGCATCTGAGAAAAGTTTGGTAACTTCTTCAGTTGTAGCTGTGTAAAAAGAGGAAGTTATTGAATGTGCTGTAACACAAGATATATTAAGTATGGAAGATATCTGTACAGTGGAGATGTCCTCACAGGTTGCATCAGTCCTGTTTTTGCAGGGATTGGCAATCTTTTGGTCAGTGAGTGAGTTAGTGGGTGGAGGTGGTGGGGGACAAAGTAGAGAGTTAAAGGCAGATGAGAGCAGATGAGGACTGGATGACAAGGTATTAATATAAGTGATAAAGTAGGTTTATTTGGTAGCATGGAGGCAGGAATAGTTTTTTTAGGGGGGCAGATTTGTATAGGGTAAAGTCTTGCACGGATTTCGTTTTTAGGCCACTGTCGCTCAAGAGCACGGCTATGTCTCTTGATATTTCTGGTGTTGTCAGTTTGCCAAGGTTGTAACAGTTGGGAGTCTGTGTGTAGTTAAAAGAGCAAGTGCATCCAGTGAGGATAAGAGTGAACTGCTGTAGACAGTGGTTGCCAGTTTAGGAAAGGACAGGGGTAAAATGTTGTCTTAGAAGTGGTCAGTAGCAGAATAGAGAAGGTATTGGAGGTATAGGTGGTTGAAGACAAGCACACTGTGAAACTGATAAGGTTGTAATCAGAAAGAGGAAAAGGGGTGTTGGCGAGATTGCAGAGTGCAGAGGTGGGAGAAAACAAGGTCAGAGGTGCTACCATCAGAGCGAACAGATGTGTCTGTCCATTGTGTTAGATCAAAATATGAGGTAGGTTGAGAAGTTGAAATGTAGTTGGGCTGTTAACATTAACAGGCATGTTAAAGTCGCCAAGAATGATAGTGGGTATTTCAGAGGAGAGAAAGTAGGAACACCAGGCAGAAAAGTGATAAAAAAGTGTAATACTAGTCCATGAGGCCTATAAATAACTGCAATCCTCAGAGAAATTGGAGAAAACAAATGTATACAGTAGGTTTCAAAAGAGGAGAGGGATAGAAGGGTAGAGAGGGAGGGGCAGAAAGGACTTTAAATGTGTTCAGTAGGGATCCAACTCCACCTTCTTTTCCATCCACTGGGTCTGGGTGAGTAAGCCCAGGAGAGGCCACTATGGGAGAGGGCAAATGGAGAAACAGAGTCAGAAGCCAGAGTTCAGTAATGGTGAGTATGTTAAAAAAATGAGAGATATAAAGGTCATACAGAGGTGCAAGCTTGCAAAAAACACACAGGAGGGTGCAAATGCCTAGTGCATTACCCCCTTAAATATTAATTTATTTCAAAAAACAAAAGCATACTCACAAACATAAAATAGAAAAGGCATGTCAGAAAACAACTCCAGCAGTAAGGCAATGTTACCTACCCATGCAACCGCAGTTGATGCATTTTGAGGAACATGTCCGCTCGTTTAAAGCGGACATTCCAGAGGGCACATGAGATGTGGGGCTGTGTTTTGAAAGTAGTGGAGTGGATTGTGACTGTTGCCAGAGGAGGAAGGGTGCCGGATGTGGGGTTGCAGTTAGTGAGTGGAGGGCCAGGATTAGGGGAAAATAGGGCAAATGTCACGAGAGTCTAGACGCAGAAGGAGAGTGAGAAAAGTAAGATGGGAGTGGGATGTAAATGAGAGCACATAACTCACTGTCCTGATGTTTAAGTCAGCATGTGACATGCAGTAATATGGAGAGAGGGAGGAGGAGTAGGAGTGAGGGTGATATATATAAGTTCTGGGTTGAAGAGGAGGGGCAATGTAAGGAATCAGACTTCATAAGAATGTATTTACAAGATGTTGCTTTCCTTACAGCTTTTTCTGGAGTGGAACACAGTTAAACTGCTTTAACACTTTTCCAAAAAATACTTGTTCAAAAAAACTTCCTATCTGCAACTTGACCCTTGTCTATGGCTTTTCTCATAAACTGATTGAAATTTATAGGGAGATTGGGCAGGGAAGCATTTGTCAATGAATGCAGAAATTGTCAAAAACCATATCAGTTACAGACACAGTCCAAAATCATAAAAGATAGTTGATTTTTTGATCACTAAAGGCAAAGGGAGGTAAAAATTATTAATCAAAAATATAGACAAGTTTAAGAGCAACAGCACAGTGTCATTTATCAATCACATATAGCATGGAGATGGTAAACATGGCTATTCCAAGCAGTAGTCATTTACCTGTGAAGATGCAGAGGAAACATGGTAAAAAAAGTGATATAAACTGTGTTTAAACTGCTTTAACTCTTAAACCACTTCCGGACCGCCCGCCACGGTTTTTCGTCAGTACTTTGACGTTAAATACTGATGTTATGGCAGCAGATAGCTGCCATATCCCAGGTATTTTCTTACAGGGAGGGCGGTCCTCTTTCACATAAAAGTGGTCCAGGCAGCAGATTCGCCGGCGGATGACTTTTATGGGCGGCGGGAGAGGTGCCCTTCCCTCCCGCCACTTCCCGGTAATTTTCCCCACTTACCAGAGCCGTCGGTAGTGGGAAAAATGATCCGATCGGTCCATGCACCAAGCAGGAAGTCGAGTGAGGGCAAGTTGGCCCCTCTCAACTCTATGGCCTTGGAGGACCGGAGCGACGTCATACATCACTTCCTCCACACGGTTTTAAAGGGTCCATTTTTTTCATGCTGAAAAAAAATTAAATTTTTTTTATGCTGCAAAGAAATTACATTTTTTTTTTTTTTGCTTTTAAGGGTAGATGTGAGATATGAAGTCTTTTTGACCCCAGATTTCAATTAAAGAGGACCTGTCCTGCTTATTTCTATTACAAGGGATGTTTACATTCCTTGTAATAGGAATACATGTAATAAAAAAATGTTTTAAAGGAACAGTGTAAAAATAAAAGGTAAAATAAATAAGAAAAATAAAATTTAAAGCGCCCTGTCCCTCCGAGCTCACACGCAGAAGCGAACGCATACGTTGGGCTCACATATGTAAACGGTGTTCAAGCCGCACATGTGAGGTATCGCCGCAATCGTTAGAGCAAGAGAAATAATTATAGCCCTAGACCTCCTCTGTAACTCTAAACTGATAACCTGTAGAAATTTTTAAAGCGTCACCTCTGCAGATTTTTAAGTCCCAATGTTTGTCGCCATTGTACGAGCGTGCGCAATTTTGAAGGATGGCATTTTGGGTATCTATTTCCTTGGCATAATATTATATTTCACATTATAGAAAATAAATTGGGCTAACTTTACTGTTTTCTTATTTTTTAATTAAAAAAGTGTATTTTTTCCAAATAAATTGCTTTGGAAGACTGCTGTGCAAATACGGTGTGACATAAAATATTGCATTGATCTCATGCATAGGGTCTCTGCTAAAAAAATATATATATATAATGTTTAGGGTTCTAAATAATATTCTAGCAAAAATACTGATTTTAACTTGTAAACAACAAGTGTCAGAAATAGGCCTGGTCCTTAAGTGGTTAAAAAGCTCCCTATCTGTGACTTGATCCCTGTTTTACAATATGACTATCAAAATATAATTGAACAGAATAAAATTATGATTTGATAGACACATAATATGATATAGCTTGTATGCGTGTTTCACTTAGGAAGTCTTTGTCCCATTTGCTTGGTAAACCCTGTTTGATTTGAGTCCATTCGGCATCTTTAGAAATGATGAAATTTGAACCATAGCTGGGCTTTGGTAGTAAAAAAAAACCCAGACCAGAATGTGTATGCTTTAAATTGCTTTACCAGACTATTTATGACATGGCAATTTTACAACAAAACTTAAATAGAATTAATTCTGAATATCAGAGATTCAATGCTTCTACATTTCTTTCCAACTGATCTGCTTTGTGCCAATGTGTCTGAAGCTGGACTGTAATATGTTACCACTCATAAATACCTAACACAGACATAACCTTATTGTCATCAAATTGTGAATTTTGGAGAAATTGGAGATGGCACCATGTCCAGTACAACTCCAATTTTCACTCTACTTAGTTAGGGATTCATCAGACTTCATTATCCTTACATGACTCTTACTGTTAGAGGAGTTAACTTTTTTTTAAAAATTAGAAAAATGATTTAGAAACAGTTATTTTAAATTTTGAAATTCCAGTACAATTTTTAGACCATTATTCAAAGATCTGTGTTCTAAATATTTTCAGTGTACATATATGCATACATGCATCAAATACCATCACTAGGTCTTTTAGAATCCTACATTACAATATTATTCTGACGTTTCAGAGCGGAGTAAGTTAAAAAAGAACTGCCTGATATTTAGAAATCTTTCAGAGATGAGGTTTTATAGTGTTTTGAAAGACCCTTCTCTTTACGATTCCAATAGCATGCTAGTTTTTAGCCAATTTCATGTGCAACATCGACATATGACAGACTCAACTGTTAATCCACACCTCAGAACATTCACGTAAACTACACCAAGCTCTTATATAACCTAAATGTTTATAGCAGGGTGGAGCTTACCAATAGAAAATGGGGCTTTACTTGGGAGAACTGAATGGCAATGCTCACCCTCTAGATATAAAGCACATTATTTTTCGACTAGTCTTATAAACTGAAATCCTTGTAACTCAATAGCAAAATGAGCATTTAGCTAGAAAATCCTTGGTTACATTTTTATACTCAGGATGTCCAAGTAACTAACTGATTAAAAAAACTAAACATTTTTAAATTTATACCAGGGGTCTTCAAACTATGGCCCTCCGGTTGTTCAGGAACTACAAGTCCCATCATGCCTAATAATGTTTGTGAATGTCAGAGTTTTACAATGCCTCAAGGGAAGAGTAGTTCCAAACAGCTGGAGGGCCGTAGTTTAATAACCCCTGGTTTATACAATTAAAAAAAAGCATGCCACCTTTATAGTAAAATATTTTGAGGCTGGTGTTTAAGTTTTATGGAAAATGTTGTAATTTAAAAACCTGTAAAGCTACAGTTATATGTACATCTTTAAAAGATATCCATAGATAGGTACTGTACAGATTTTTTTTATTATTAAGACAAAGAAACAGGGGCACGTGAAAAATATTTATAACATAATATTTATTAAAGTGTGTAATTAGGTTGAGAAGTATTGGCATACATGACAGCCTTCAAACATATTAAGATATAATAATAATAATAATACCAATAATAGTAATAAAATATTAGCCAGTATTAACGGAATTCATCCTAACCCTTATAGGACATGGACAGCATGCTTGCATAGGGAAATTGAGAAAATAAAACAAGTTAGTCACCAGCTTTATGGGTCATTATTTTGTGCATACAGTATTGTGCTAGGTTATTAAACAAAAGTGCAATAGATTAAAGAGTGACAAGGGCTGCAGAATCAATTCTTTTTCAACTAAGGTGGCATAATGGAAATCGACTTCTATGAATGAACTCTTGTTACAAAGTTATGAGGTGCAGAGCTAATGCACTGCCATGAGTTCATTTTTATTATTGTGTTACACCTGAATCAATTGACAAAGCTGTCTTTTTTCTCCTTCGGCTTCCCTTTAAGCAAGAGATGGCACTTAATTGAATAAAAGTCAATGTAATTATATTAACGGACTCTGTGCTAGTGCTGACAGAGAGAAAGGGACATTGCTGCACAGATTCTCTATGCGTAGTTCTGCATTCAGTTAAGCTTGACAGAAATTGAAGGAGCCTACACTTTCTAATTAAATTGTAGGGATCTTTAAGTTTCACTGCTGTGACTAAAGCAATAATAAGCTAGTTTTTCTGCAATGTACAGATCTCAAATTGCTAGGCTTCTGCATCTGTTCGTCTGTGCATTTTTACACAATGTTTAACTTCTAAAGGTATCCATAGACTCATATAGACAACGTTTAGATGAGTTTAAGAGAGTTTTGCATTTTTTTCTGCCAGAAAGCTTCAATTAGAAATGCAAGGTTTTTTTTTTCCTGCCTCTAAACATTGAGCTCAAAATATGCCTGTAATCGTCCTAATGTGCATGGACACATAGGATAACATTGAGCTGCTTCTACAGGCAGAAAAAAAACCTCAGCCAGTGTGCATGGAGCCTAAGGCTGATTGGAAGTTTTTACCATTTGACAATTCTTTCTTGGAAGTTTTTACCATTTGACAATTCTTTCTTGGAACTATCAGGTTATGTATGCATCAAGTAGAGGAATGATCTTTTAAAGAACAATAAATTTCCTAATGGCCAATCCCTTTCTAATGTATGTAGTTATTATATTGTGTTCAATGAAAAACAGCAGTATCATAACATAGATTTAATAAGACAAATCCCCGTGGAAAAAAGGGGTAGGGGATGCAGCATCCTACATATTTGATTACCTTGACCTACAATCTGCTTGGACCTCCTCTTTCAGTTTATATATAATCTATTTTTTGAAGATTTAAATAAAGCATTAGAGACCATCATCAAGTTATTGAAAGATATATAAAACAAACATCCATTGTACAAAAAAGCAAGCCAGTATTTAGGGAGAAGTGAGTTAATTGATATAGTGGGTGAGTGTGATATGGCACAAGAGTATGGCTGTAGTCTCATCAGGACTGAAGCATAGTAAATGATCTGCAATTAAATATTTAGTGCAGATACTGAAGTATAGTCATGTACGTTGGTACCTGTCCAAAACTGTCTTTGTTGTTGTTATCCTCATTAGGAATTGAATAGAACCTCTCTGGTTACTTTCATCAATCAGCTCCTTTGGCCCCTGAAACATATAATTTAAAGTGGTTCTAAAGGCAGTAGGTTTTTTACCTTAATGCATTCAATGCATTGAGGTAAGAAACCTTCTGCATGCAGCTTCCTCTCTAGCCCCTTTTTATACTTACTTGAGCCCAATCTTGATCCAGTGATGTGCCTGGGAATAATGGCTCTCTCAGCTCTCTACTCAGCAGACAGAGAGGCAGCAAGGGGAACCATTGGCTTCTGCTGCTGTCAGTTACAGCCAGCGAGCAGAAAGCAGGGGATGGGGCCACAGGGTGTGGCTTGGGATCAAGCCTGCACAAGTGCCCCCATAGCAAGCAGCCTGCTCTGAGGTGCAGTCAGCAGGAAGGAGGAGCCAGGATCACTGACAGGGGACCCGAGAAAAGGATGACTGGGGCTGCTCTGTGCAAAGCAATTGTTTGCTATAAATAAAAAAAAATAGGTTAAAACCCACCTAAGTGTACAACAACGCTTGTTATAATGAGCAGAACAAAAAATATAAATTTTTACTATTTATTTTAGCAATCTAATTATGTTTACAGCACCCTAAAGATTTACATTTTTTTTTTAATTTCAGACATATATAAAACATTTTTGTTACCAGAGTTGTGTGTGCTCTTTAAATGCTTTTTATTCTTGTGTGTGCATTTTGTGTGAAATGCATGACATATTCCCTGCAGTTATTTTTAAAGTATACTTATATGATATGTTAGAAAGCAATTAAATGAATATCCATGTAAAGTGTTAGACAGTTTATTACATGTGAATATATAACTGAATGTATATACATTGTTTGTTTATTTTTTGTTTATTATTTCAGACACAGTGCCAATATTAACCTCCACCGCAAACTGTTGACCAAAGAACTGGATGAGATGGGGCTGGACTCCTCTCAGCCCACACTACGAGATGAGTTCTTGGCAAAGATCTATGGTGGTCAACATCCCTTTGTCCTGGATGTTAGAGAGGACACCAATTCGCCAGTCGGTACAGAGGATTCCCACATCAATGGATATGGCCGAAGCTTTTCAGATGATTACATGGTCTTAGATTTGAGCACGACCTCCAGTGTCCAGTCCAGCAGCAGTGTCCATTCCTCTAGGGAGTCTGATGTGGGCAGTGATGAGGGTATACTCCTGGATGACACTGATGGTGCCAGTGACATTGAGGAGTCCTCTCAAACAAATTATGCTTCTGCCCCTCTCATGGGACCAGGCAATGATATTTCAGAATCTTCCTTATACAACAGCTTTGCTGTGAGCAATGGGGGAATAATGTGCAACATCTGCCATAAAATGTACAGCAACAAAGGGACTCTACGAGTTCATTATAAGACAGTGCACTTGCGGGAAATGCACAAATGCAAAGTCCAAGGGTGCAACATGATGTTCTCCTCTGTACGCAGCCGGAATCGGCACAGTCAAAACCCTAATCTCCATAAAAACATTCCTTTCTCTTCTGTGGAATAGCTTCTAAATGGACACTGTAAACTCCAGGTTTCACAGACAACATGACTGAACTGCTCCATATTTATATATACGTACATATATAAAGAAAATGTATATGTATGTTATATATCTCTATATATAAATCTAGATATATATTCTTTTTAACAAAAAGAGAAAAAGAAAACTATGAAACACTAGGTGCTTTTTATGTTCACTTAAAGGTGAAACTGCCCTCCAGAGGACAATTGAACAAAAAAGAAAAAAAAAATCCAAACATGGTCACTTATACAGATTTTTTTAATGGAATGAAGTACTTGGTTATCTCCAAAGATAGTGTCTTAATATTCCAGTGACTATTGCTCGCAAGAATAAAATAATGAACAGTTGTTTTGTTTGAATTCACAAGAACACACTGTTAGGTATATTTTGAGAACACTAAGCATGGCAGATTCACCTGTATATATGGAGTCCGCTTGGGCAGACAGTATTGTATTGATGGTTGTGTACTCTTGGTTTCTTGTTGCAGTTACACCAAGCTGTTTGCAGGAAGAAGGGTTGCTGTCTCGGTCTGTTACTTTATTTTAGCTTTAATGCACATTTTTGCAACACAGACACCAAAACACAACCGGTTTGTAACTACCTGCTAGATGTAGTATTATCCTGGTGTTGCATGCTTACAGCACTATCAGACCATTGAGTTTTTTTTTTTTTGTTTTTTTGTTTTTTAGCATTTTGTACTATTTGTATAAAAGCAGCCATGCACTTTTTCCCCATCCAAACACTACAGTGTGTCTAATGATATCCTTATTTTAACTCTTCAGTGCTGAGATCAGCATCATTGTGGCAAAATTATACATTCTCCTGTACTGAAGGAGCTAAAGTAATGTTGTTATCTTGAGATGTTTTGGCCTAACAAGTCTGGTCATATAAATGGCATACTTGCCAAATAAAACAAGTATTAATGGAGTTTTGCAAAATGTTTTATGGTAGAACTGCCAATTTTGCACATATCACTTATATGCAGAAAACATTCTGATGAGGTATAAGCCATATTTCATGGTCCTCTAGCAAATAAAAGCTAAACTATAATATAACAGAAAAAAAGTCAAATATTTAAACAGTGTTCAGAGCCAATACCACACTTCAGTGATGCCTGACTATTAAACAGGGTGATAATATATTTAAGATGTATGATGACAATTCCCTTACCCCTATCATAGTATGGAACAATCAACATGTCTGTTCCTGAATTCTGCATAATTATTGCACATGTAACTGGAGGGACCACAATATGTTTTTAGTGTTATTTCATAATTTACAGTGACAACAGGATGACTTTCTCTCCTATTTACAGCAGTACTCAGTGAATTTCACTTATATTCTAAGTGTTTGTCCCAGCACTTGATATGAAGTCTTAATTTTTCTATCGTCAGTATTATAGGGAATTGTATCTCTATGGAAATTTAATTCAGGACACAAGAAGATTTATTTATGATTATTTACTAAATAATGTTTGTTTAGTAAGGCAGGGCAAAGGGCAATCAATTTGTGCAAAGTACAGTATTCCACATCAGATCACTGTTTATGGTGTTCCAGTAACCGAACAATACATTTTAATAGTTTGCCATGGGTTACCACACTTTGCACATAATCATTGCTTGTGTAGGTTATCAAAAATGCCAGTTTCACACATACTGTAGGTCTTGTATTTATTAAATAGTTACTGGTAATGGTATTCCAAAAAAAGGACTCAATCTATTTTTGAAGGTTATGACAGATGTTTGCACAGCCTAAGGATCAGAGCCCCAAGTGGGCTTCTAGGACATTCTACCTTTCCACCCTGAATTGTTAGGGCAAAAGAAACAATAAATTAACTGATATGTCCCCTTTCTGAAATCATAATTTTACTGACAACCACATCAAAACAAGTAGATAAACCTATCGCCAACTTTACTAAACTTTTTTATTTATTTTCTCTAGGTCTAGTGAGGCTCCTAAATGTAAGATCTCCACAAAAATGATACCTTTAGCATTAATAAATGATACAATTCAATAATACTTTTTTTAAATGCAAATTCCAATTGAACTTGATAAATGTTCATGTTTGATTAAAAAAAAAAACTGCTTTAAAAGAAAAGTGTTTCTTTAAAGCGATTTAGCAAATGCAAGATGCACTTCCCTCTAAAGTCAATGCATATGTCAGAGGCCATTCTGCAGTAAAGAGTTTTAATATTACATCTCAAATTTACAAGCCCAGACCTGGGTAATAAAAACATCCAGGTGGCTCCACAAACCTCCCCTGATAGGAGACTCAGCCAAAATGAATCCCTTTATGTCCATATAGCTAGAAACAGGCAAAAGCAGTAGTATTTGTGTGTCATTGGCTTTATCTTGGGAATTCTCACACGTAGACTGGAGATCAATTTACAATCTTCTTAGTATCTGGGTGGTCAGCAAGGCCATGTTACCTCACTATTGTAAAAACATTAAAAAAAATTTAAAAACTCCTCATCAAGAGACCAACAGCTGAAGCACTTATAATACAATAATCTGGAAGCATGTGCTTGACCTCAGATGGACTACATTCCTATGGTTTGGAAAAATTAAGATGATTAAAAACACAGATAATATTGCTAATTTCTTTGAAATTTTTTGCTGAGAACAGTGTATAGACTATAGAGACTTAGAAAAGCGCAAGGCACTTTTGTTTCCTATGAAACCTTCAAGTGTTTTCTGTGTTTACGCATTTTGCCTGAGCTGGAGAACAAAATTGGGCAGTTTATGTAGCTAAAAGACATACTAGTGGAAGAATATTCACATTACCAAGATATTCTGCCAAAATATTACATTTCTTTTTGTACGGATTCCTCCTGCTCCTTTTTTTTTCCCACTTATTACCTCTTTCAACAATACCAACTCTCTGAGATTATAATTCAATGCCGTAGCATCCTGTATGTAAAGTCAATATAATTTTTCTTTAGGTTACAGCATCAGTTTGTTACGATTATTCATGCTTATGTTATATTTGCAGCAGATATCTCATGTTTGCCAAAGGAACTCATATACAACTTTTTAAGTTTACCTAATGTACATAGCACTCATTGTGGATTCCAAGCATACACATGTTCTAGCAAACAAGACAGTATTTACAGTTACACTGATTGCTGAAAATTTTATTCTCAAAGAACTGTAAAAAAAAAAAAAAAATGCCCACAGGAATGACCAGTTATGTTTCTTTCTGGGTCAACAGTGGTTAAAGACTGAAAATTCTTGTTAAAACAGTAAAAAAGACTTTTTTTTTTATTTAAACTTGCATTTGTCCAACACTAATGTTTACTGAGAAAAGCTGAGGAATTTTTTGATGACCATTTTTTGGGAAATGTCACTGAGTTTTAAGTACTACTCTCGGTTAAATTGAATAGTATTCAGCTTAGTTTTTATACTGTTCATGTATACTGTATGTGTTTGTTAAATTGCAACCGGACTAAGTAAAGTGTACTCTTCTTATTCAGTTTTATGTGTGTCCATGCTACAGTTCTCTTATATTGCTTTATTCTTCAAAATTTTGGGGAACATCATTGTTTCTAGGTATTATTAGCACTTTTCTCATTAAAACTTTTTTGATTGTGAGATTCAAACATGTTTTCGTAATAAAAGTCAAAAAATAAAAAAATTATATATTTCTGCACATCTAATAAGTCCTATGGTTACAATGCATCATAAATGTCAGTTGTTTAACGCTAAAATAATGTACAGTCAGTAAATAATTTTTAGTCACTTGTTAATTGCAGTTATTGTATGGTTATAATCATTCCATTGGTAAAAAATATGAAAAAAAAATTAGTAACCTTCCTCACCCCCTGTCCTTACTTTCTTCCTTTGTTTCTTTGCTTCCTCAACACTTCCTTCTCATCCTTCTTTTTACCTTGTCTTTCTTCATCTTGTTATCATGCAGAGAACTACCATTCCCAGATTTCTCTCTTTGTTCTGAGCCTGGTTTGTAAACTTTACGGCACATGAATTGACACTGTTGGGTCAAACTAACTAACTTAGGTTGAACATCCATAGCAATCGCTCTCTTTTTTAGGCTGGTTTTGAGCAAGACAAATATTTGCTGATGGCAGATTATGGATTAAACAGAAAGTAGCCAGTGACATGTCCATATTAAACATGAATACAAATAATAAAGTACCTTTCACTGTAGAATACAAATAAAGGATCCCAACAACACCAAAACATAACACCAATCTACACATACAATAATACTGTATTACTGTATGGCTTTTGAATATTGGCATGAGAATATGGGTTCAAAAATATTCAGGCACATATCATTCAAGTGACGTTTTATCACCAGTAAATTGTATGTAAGTTTGTTTTATTCACCCAGATGTACATGCCACTATGTGGTCTATTACTAAAGGCAAGGGGCTGCTCACTTTCTAAGGGAATTTTCATTTTGCAAGGGCATTTTCTCTAAGCTCACTGAATGAGGTGAAGCTCTGCTGACTTTTATCATCCAGTTATGTGCAAGCAAAAATTAGTTTTATTTCCCCCTTCTGCATGATAGGGTATTCCTTGCAAAGTTAATTTTTACCACATTCACAATGCTAAAGGAAGATTTCCTTGCTAAGTGTAAGTTCTCCTGCATAGTGAACAGCTTATTTGCCTTTGACAAACCAACCCCACAGTGTGAGTACACAGTTTTTGTGCCGGAACAATAAAAAAAGCAAATCCTAAAGGCTAACTTCACCTTTTGCAATATGTTACATGTTTAGGGTATAAAGTGTAACATGCTAAGCAACCCGCCCCCCTGAATGCCCCCAGAATACAGGGGTTCTGCTTTCCAGCAGCAGCCTTTACTTTTGAAATCAACGCTCCGAGAGCTCCACTTGCACAGCACAATATTTATTCAAGGCGCTCTGTCCCATATGCCACTGTGACAAACTTACTTGTAGTTCTTAATAGAATACAAATGGATCACCGCACTCATGTTTTTTTGTGACACTTCCTCCAGCTCTCCAACTGAAAGCCCATACCTGGGTATGGGCAGGGAGTTGGAGGAGGAATCAGCAGGAGCCTGGCACTGCAACCATGATCCATTAATTGCAAAGTATAATGCTTTACAGTCTCTTGTGCATTTATTATTTTTTTTAAAGGTTAGTCTTTAACTTTCTATAGCCTTAACACGCAAAGTAACCCACTGCACAAAATCTACATATAAGATTAAAGCTAAAACCTCTGGTCAAAAATACTAACACCTATGTTTGAACTACACCTAACCCTCAAGCTACCACTAACCATAGCATTTTGGTGGAACTTTATTTACACAACATAAATTTGCAGACCGGAGGTTTTAAATACAAAAGAGACATACTATGGTACAGCGGTACATGGTAGAAATCAGCTTCTAACTTAGTTAAGGTATAACTAACGGCAAAACTTTTTTTTTTACATTTTGGATAGAGTGGAGAGAGATTAGAAGGCTGATCAGTTTTTATTGCTGTCTGTGCTCCCTTTGAGGAGATACACCCTCTCTATTTGGCTTGTTTTCCATTATCACTGAAAGTGAAAGTAAAAGAAAATCCCAAATTTTGGGTTGTCCCCACAAAAGTAATAGAGGGAAAACCTTCCAAGTGGGACACTAGTTCTGGTGACCTGGGGCTCCCCAAGAAATTCCCTTAACTTTCAAGGATTTACACTCACTTTTTGTTTGGCTATGGAACAGGAAGTGAAGGGAAATCTCCGCAATGGGACACAGATGGTGAAAAAAAAATCTGACAGGGGTTATAATCCTCCTTTGCTCTATCCAAAATGGAAAAAAAAGTTTTGCCTATAGTTCTACTTTTAGCTTTGACAAAAAAAGCTGATTGGTATCTATGCAGAGCTGCTCCAGATTGGGCACTCTCCAGTTTTAATAAATCAACCCCTATGTCTCTTCTGCATTAAGATATTCTTAACAGGTTGTTCGCAATGTACACCGAGCAGCATACACACACCTCTGTGTACAATTTTGGGATTTGACTAGATAGATGAACTCTGTAGCATGTGCAGGAGTTATGGCATCCGGGCCAATCAAAATATCTGAAAATCTGAGCCAAGAACAGACCGGCCGAAGAAGTCAGGGGCCGGCAAAGGGAGCTTGTGGACCACGCATTGCTGGAGTGGAGGTGACTGAGTATAGTTCCACTTTAAAGTGTATGCAGAGGCATTTCTTTTTGGTTTTGGATAAAAAAGGATTAAAATCAGGTTATTTTTTGCTCTACCTTTGGGAAGATTTCCCTTTACTCCTTGTCCTAGAAAAGCAACATGAAGTGAGAGGAAGTTCCCCTAAATTGAATGGATTCTCTTATACAGTTTCCATTGAAATAGGCTCCCACTTGGAAGATTTACTATCTCCTCTTGTTCTGGTGACAACTTTAAAATATGGATTTACCATCTGTCCAGGTAACAGTAGTCATTAGGACACATAGAGGGGTAAATCCACTCAATGGGGGCACAAACTGCAACAAAAAGTTACTGAGAATCTAACCCTATTCAAAAGTTAAAAAAAGTGTTACATACACTTTTACCCTTTTTCTTAACATGATCTCTAACCCTTAACTCTAGGAGCACAACAGCAGCATAAACTATATATAAATATTGCTTTTGCACTAAACATTTAATTTCAGTAACACATACCTATGGCGCAATGTGTTATTGGCGTACATTTCCCAAGTAACTGGCATTGAAAAGAGTTCTAAAGTGTAATATATATTCTACACAATATTTTGAATATATTTATACCACTTCTGTTTCACATAACAATAAGAAGACGGCCTTCCCTTGCATCTCCATATTGGTTTACTTACATATGTGAAGATTACCTGGGTGACTCATAATCATTTATTAAATAAGAGGTTTGTCATGATGTTACTTAAATCATTAAAAGCAGGTAAGACTCAATGGCCAGTCATTCTACTAATTTTCCCTTCATCCAAGCAATCACTAAAGTAATAAAATCTCTATATCCATTTCAGAACGACAATACCTTTGTGTGTATTTCTAACAGACTCATTTACTTTACTGTAATTATTTCCACTTCTTCTCCAGGGAAACAGCTTCCAAGAATGTCCCATATTTCACAATGCAAAAGCATCTTGGAAAAAAAGAGAAATAAAACTGCAAAAGAAAAACTTACGTTATGTTGTAATATACAACTCAGACTGAGACTGATCTTTAGAGGTCACAGGGTGCTCTGTGTTTAGGTGGGGCTTGAACTAAGACTAAAGCAAACCTGTGTTCTACCCATCCTCATACACCTTCCCGACATAAACATCTTTATTTTGCTCTACTTTATGAAGTGCTGGGAAATACTTGGTACCTCTGAGTATAGAGGACTTACTCCATGTGACAGCACTATGCTGATCAGTGATGTCACATGGAGAGTTTTTAGGCCAATGTAACCCATGACTCTGGTAGCTTGCACAGGTTTTCCATCACTGCCAGGGGAAAAATGTGAAAAGGAGAGTTAAAGAAACGTAAGCCTACCTGAAGGGGATGAATTAAAGTGAACCTGTTACTTTTCCCTGCATGAACACTGGTTCACTTTAAAACCTTGTTCACATGAGTGTGCTGAAGTGTACACCCATGCAAAGGGCTCTTTTTGTTCTGTGCATTCACAAACAGGCAGTCTTTTTTATGTCTATTGGGAGGCAGCACCTGCGTGAATACAGCTACTGCTTCCAATTTGACATCCATGTCGGTTAATGTCCTCGAGTGCAGACAGTGTGAGTTTCAGGGACAGACTCCCACACAGCTGTCAAATTGGAAGCAGCAGCCGTGTCCATGCAGCCACTGCTTCCAGAAAAGACATGAATGAGACTGTCTGTACACAGATGCACAGAACATCTGTTTATCTAATGTGAGCAAAAACAGCATTTTGCATGGGTGTAAGCTTTTTTTACGTCCATGTGAACGTGGCCTAAATGTTTGCTTTAGAAAGGGAAAAATTGGTGTGTTTATAAATTATTGTTGTGCTATAAAAACCTTCTAGTGAGTTTCAGTATCAGCAGGGGTCATAGTAAGGATTCCCATAACATGTAAAAGTTTCTCCTGGTCATGCTTGAGTTTACTAAGGCTAATCCCCCCACCTTTTACAAAACAAAAAAGCTTAAACAAAGTGAACTCCCACCTCCAAAATGGTCTAAATGCCATCTAGGAATAAATACTGCATGTCCACATATTTATCCATATCCATCAATATCCTTGTGTATTGCACTCACTAAGATGACCATCTAAGAGTTTTTTGAAACTGAAAGAGTTCCAGATCCTTACTGCTCTAATAGTAAAGAAACCCCTATGCAGTTTAAGGTTAAACCGCTTCTCCTCTAATTTCACGGAGTAGCCACTTGTCTTCTTAACGAGAGGGTGAATTCTGGCACACAGAGTTATATATAGAGTCCAGCTGGCTTACATGAGTCTCATAAATATACCTGGATGTAACCAGGTAAAAGACAAGTTCATAGGTAGTCCAAATAATGAAGGATTATAAGGGGATGAATAGGGAGACACCCACGGCCGCTGTCCTCAGAGTTGTGACTGGCTCTGTGAAAACCAAATGGGACAGGGGAAAAGGAGGGAAGCTTTCTTCCTTTTCTACTGTCCCTCTTGTCTTCTTAAGCTCCCTGAAGCTGAATAGTTTTCTTCCTATGCTGGGATCACCATTGAGGTACTTGTATATTGCTATCATATCTCCTCTCAAGCATCTCTTCTCCAGGGAGAGCATGTTTAATGTTTGTAGTGGTTTCTCATAACCAAGGTCCTCCAGTCTCTTTATTAGCTTTGTTACCCTTCTCTGGACTCTCTCCAGTTCCAGCACATCCTTCCTAAGGATTGCTGACCAGATCTGGACAGCATACTCCAGATGTGGCTGAACCAGAGTCTTGTAAAGTGGCAGAATTATAGTTTTATGTCTGGAGTAAATCCCCATAAATTTGTATGCATGCCAATATTCTGCTAGCTTTGCTTGTTGTTTTTTGGCATTGCATGTCATTTTTGAGCCTGTGATTTTTGGCCCCAAGTGCATTACTTTACATTTTTCTGACCAAGACTTTTCTAGTACTTTTTGTTTACAAGTTTAAATCAGTATTTTTTGCTAGAAAATCCCCAAATAACCCCCAAACATTGTACACATATAATTATTTGATCCTGTGCAGATTTTTTTATCATAGGTGTATTTGGAATGATAGAGACAGAATATCAACCAAAAATCCAGAAAAAAACACAAAAAAAATGCTATAAATAAAGTTACAATTTAGTGAGTGAAATAAGTATTTAATCCCCAAGCAAAATATGACTTAGTACTTGGTGGGGAAACCCTTGTTGGCAAGCACAGAGGTAAGATGTTTCTTGTAGTTGGTGACCAGGTTTGCACACATCTCAGGAGGGATTTTGGTCCTCTCTTCTTTACAGATCTTCTCTAAATCTAAAAGGTTTCTTGGCTGTCTCTTGACAACTCAAAGTTTCAGCTCCCTCCATAAATTTTCCATAGAATTAAGGTCTGGAGACCGACTAGGCCACTCCACGACCTTAAATAGGAAGTAAACCCGTTTAAAAAATGTGAAAAAAAAACCTGTAAACATAGAAACATAGAATGTGTCGGCAGATAAGAACCATTTGGCCCATCTGGTCTGCCCAATATATCTAAATCCTATGAATAGTCCCTGGCCCTATCTTATATGAAGGATAGCCTTATGCCTATCCCATGCATGCTTAAACTCCTTCACTGTATTTGCAGCTACCACTTCTGCAGGAAGGTTATTCCATGCATCCACTACTCTCTCAGTAAAGTAATATTTCCTCATATTACTTTTAAAACTTTGCCCCTCTAATTTAAAACGGTGTCCTCTTGTGGTAGTTTTTCTTCTTTTAAATATGCTCTCCTCCTTTACCGAGTTGATTCCCTTTATGTATTTAAAAGTTTCTATCATATCCCCTCTGTCTCTTCTTTCTTCCAAGCTATACATGTTAAGGTCCTTTAACCTTTCCTGGTAAGTTTTTTCCTGCAATCCATGTACTAGTTTAGTAGCTCTTCTCTGAACTCTCTCTAGAGTATCTATATCCTTCTGGAGATATGGCCTCCAGTACTGCGCATAATACTCCAAGTGAGGTCTTACCAGTGTTCTGTACAGCGGCATAAGCACTTCTCTCTTTCTACTGCTTATACCTCTCCCTATACATCCAAGCATTTTGCTGGCATTTCGTGCTGCTCTATTACATTGTCTTCCCACCTTTAAGTCTTCTGAAATAATTACTCCTAAATCCCTTTCCTCAGATACTGAGGTCAGGACTGTGTCAAATATTCTATATTCTGCCCTTGGGTTTTTACGCCCCAGGTGCATTATCTTGCACTTATCCACATTAAATTTCAGTTGCCAGAGTTCTGACCATTCTTCTAGTTTTCCAAAATCCTTTTCCATTTGGCGTTTCCCTCCAGGAACATCAACCCTGTTACATATCTTTGTGTCATCAGCAAAAAGACAAACCTTACCATCGAGGCCTTTGGCAATATCACTTATGAAGATATTAAACAAAATTGGTCCCAGTACAGATCCCTGAGGTACCCCACTGGTAACATGACCTTGTTCTGAATGTTCTCCATTGACTACAACCCTCTGTTGTCTGTCACTCAGCCACTGCCTAATCCACTCAACAATATGGGAGTCCATGCTCAATGACTGCAGTTTATTGATAAGTCTTCTATGTGGGACAGTGTCAAAAGCCTTACTAAAATCTAGATATGCAATGTCTACTGCACCTCCACCGTCTATTATTTTAGTCACCCAGTCAAAAAAATCTATAAGATTTGTTTGACATGATCTCCCTGAAGTAAACCCATGTTGTTTTTCATCTTGCAATCCATGGGATTTAAGATGTTCCACAATCCTATCCTTTAATAGGGTTTCCATTAATTTGCCTACTATTGATGTCAGACTCACTGGTCTATAGTTGCTCGATTTCTCCCTACTACCTTTCTTGTGAATGGGCACGACATTTGCCAATTTCCAATCTTCCGGGAGGACTCCTGTTACTAATGATTGGTTAAATAAATCTGTTAATGGTTTTGCCAGCTCACCACTAAGCTCTTTTAATAATTTTGGGTGTATTGCATCAGGACCCTGTGACTTATTTGTCTTCACTTTAGACAGCAATCTTAGAACGTCTTCCTCTGTAAAGACACATGCATCAAACGATTCATTAGTCATCCTTTCAAGTGGAGGTCCTTCTCCTTCTTTTTCTTCTGTAAAAACTGAACAGAAGTATTCATTAAGGCAGTCGGCTAGCCCTTTATTCTCTTCTACATACCTTCCGTCCTTTGTTTTTAATTTAGTTATTGCTTGTTTTAATTTCCTTTTTTCATTTATACAGTATATCTGAAGAATGTCTTATCCCCCTTTTTCATAGACTGAGCTAGTTTTTCTTCTGCCTGCGCTTTAGAAGTTCTTATAACTTGCTTGGCCTCTTTCTGCCTAATCTTGTAGATTTCCTTATCTTCATTGCTCTGGGTTTTTTTTATAATTACAAAATGCTAGCTTTTTATTTTTAATGATTTGGGCCACTTCTGCTGAGTACCACAGTGGTCTCTTCCTTTTTTTGCTTTTACTGACAAGTCTAATGCAATTTTCTGTTGCCTTCAATAATGCACCTTTTAAGTAGTCCCATTTCTCCTGGACTCCATGTAATCCGTTCCAGTCTGATAAGGACTCATTTATGACTAATTTCATTTTTGAAAAGTCTGTTTTTCTAAAATCTAAAACTTTTGTTTTTGTGTGGTGTGACTCTTTCACAGTTCTTATATTAAACCACACTGACTGGTGATCACTAGATCCCAAGGTTTCACCTACAATGACATCATATACCGAATCCCCATTTGTGAATACCAAATCCAAAATGGCCTCCCTCCGGGTTGGCTCCTCAACCACTTGTTGCAGAGACAACCCCAGTAGGGAATTTAGAATATCTGTACTCCTGGTAGAACTTGCTATTTTAGTTTTCCAGTTTATATCTGGAAGATTGAAATCTCCCATAATGATAACTTCTCCTTTCATTGTCATTTTAGCTATTTCTTCAACTAGTAGATCATCTAGTTCTTTAACTTGACCAGGTGGTCTATATATCACACCTACACGAGTTACTGCATGATTAGCAAACTGCAATGTAACCCAAACTGACTCTATGTTGGCCTCACCAACTTGTATTAGGTTAGATTTAATGCTATCTTTCACATACAGGGCCACTCCTCCTCCTTTCTTGCCTTCTCTGTCTCTTCTGTATAAAGAGTACCCTGGTATGGTTATGTCCCAGTCATTTCTTTCATTAAACCATGTCTCCATAACAGCCACTAAATCTACATTCTCAGATGCCATTATTGACCCATGTTCATTGATTTTTTTACCTAAACTGCGAGCATTTGTAGACAGGACTCTGAGCTTATCATTTCTTAACCTCTGTGCTTCTGACCTGTTCTGGCATTGTTTCGGGGGGCCATTGGACTCTTGTATTTCCACTCTTTTGCCCCCCCTTCCTAGTTTAAATACTCTTTCGCAAATTCTTGGAGTTGTTCACTAAGTACATTTGTTCCTTTGAGAGAAAGATGCAAACCATCTTTTTTGTACAGTTCCTTTCTATTCCAAGTAGAGCTATCATGAGAAACAAAGCCAAATCCTTGCTCTTGACACCATTTACTAAGCCATATATTGAACTCCTTTATGCGCCTCTGCCTATCATTCTGAACATTATGCACCGGCAGAACTTCAGAAAATGAAATGGTGGATGCAAAATCCTGTACGTCATTACCAAGTGTGATAAAAGATTTTTTCACCTCTGACACTTCATTGCAAGCCAGGTCATTTGTCCCTAGATGGACAAGAACATCCACGTCCCCTTCCTGCTTTGCTTGCTTAACAATATTAATAATACGTCTTCTATCTCGTCTAGCAGTAGCACCAGGGAGACATCTCACAAAACCATTTTCTTTAAGCTCCACACTTCTTATGATTGAATCACCCAGCAACAGCTGCTTCCTTTGAGACTTCACTTTATCTTTTTTGTCCTTGGCTGCAGTCTTGCATACATTAGACATAGGAGTCGATGGTTTCTCACCCTCTGTGCTTGAGTCCATATCCATGTTGTCCTTACATTCTAAGAGTGCTGCAAATGAATTTTGGAGAACCCCCGACTGTGGGACATGTCTTCTATCCACCACTCTAAGTCTTCCAGAACCTACAGTAACCCATCTGCCATTTCTGGGGGTCCTCTGTGGCAGTGGCATTGCAGCAGTCCCAGCTGGAGTTTGTTGAAATATCTCTGATTTCAAAAATGCAATTTCCTGCTGCAGTAAGGAGAATTGTCTACAGATCTGACAGAATCCGAATCTCCAAAGAGTGGAACATGAAATAAATGCACAACAATTCCTGCACTGAACCAAGTCTGCCATTTTAAAGAGGAGAAAAAAAAAAATAAAAAAAAAAATAAATAAAAAATTTGTAAATTTAAGTCAAACAAATCTTACCTTTTTTTTTTTCTTTTTTCCACCTTCCAGCCTACCTCCTGACTATCTCCTGCAATATCTCTTCACTGTACTTAAAATGTTGTACTTGAATGGAGTACTTGCAGCTAATGAATTAGGCCAGCTAATGAGTCTGTCTCTATATATACACTCACTCCTTCACAGCTCCTCCCCCAGCAACAAATGTAACACCTTAATGAGCTGGTCTCATTAGCAAATGCACAATAGCAAACACCTGACCAAATTCCTTTCCTCTTCTCAAGCAATGGTCAGCAAAAAAAAAAAACACAGATGACTCAGTTGCAAACTCCAAGCCAATCTCTTTCAGTATCTCTTCAATCTCTTCAGTCTCCTGCAATATCTCTTCACTGTACTTAAAATGTTGTACTTGAATGGAGTACTTGCAGCTAATGAATTAGGCCAGCGAATGAGTCTGTCTCTATATATACACTCACTCCTTCACAGCTCCTCCCCCAGCAACAAATGTAACACCTTAATGAGCTGGTCTCATTAGCAAATGCACAATAGCAAACACCTGACCAAATTCCTTTCCTCTTCTCAAGCAATGGTCAGCAAAAAAAAAAAAAAACACAGATGACTCAGTTGCAAACTCCAAGCCAATCTCTTTCAGTATCTCTTCAATCTCTTCAGTCTCCTGCAATATCTCTTCACTGTACTTAAAATGTTGTACTTGAATGGAGTACTTGCAGCTAATGAATTAGGCCAGCGAATGAGTCTGTCTCTATATATACACTCACTCCTTCACAGCTCCTCCCCCAGCAACAAATGTAACACCTTAATGAGCTGGTCTCATTAGCAAATGCACAATAGCAAACACCTGACCAAATTCCTTTCCTCTTCTCAAGCAATGGTCAGCAAAAAAAAAAAAAAAAACACAGATGACTCAGTTGCGAACTCCAAGCCAATCTCTTTCAGTATCTCTTCAATCTCTTCAGTCTCCTGCAATATCTCTTCACTGTACTTAAAATGTTGTACTTGAATGGAGTACTTGCAGCTAATGAATTAGGCCAGCTAATGAGTCTGTCTCTATATATACACTCACTCCTTCACAGCTCCTCCCCCAGCAACAAATGTAACACCTTAATGAGCTGGTCTCATTAGCAAATGCACAATAGCAAACACCTGACCAAATTCCTTTCCTCTTCTCAAGCAATGGTCAGCAAAAAAAAAAAAAAAACACAGATGACTCAGTTGCAAACTCCAAGCCAATCTCTTTCAGTATCTCTTCAATCTCTTCAGTCTCCTGCAATATCTCTTCACTGTACTTAAAATGTTGTACTTGAATGGAATACTTGCAGCTAATGAATTAGGCCAGCTAATGAGTCTGTCTCTATATATACACTCACTCCTTCACAGCTCCTCCCCCAGCAACAAATGTAATACCTTAATGAGCTGGTCTCATTAGCAAATGCACAATAGCAAACACCTGACCAAATTCCTTTCCTCTTCTCAAGCAATGGTCAGCAAAAAAAAAAACACAGATGACTCAGTTGCAAACTCCAAGCCAATCTCTTTCAGTATCTCTTCAATCTCATCAGTCTCCTGCAATATCTCTTCACTGTACTTAAAATGTTGTACTTGAATGGATTACTTGCAGCTAATGAATTAGGCCAGCTTATGAGTCTGTCTTTATATATACACTCACTTTGTAAAGACAAAGTCATAATGAGCTAGTACCTAGAAACAAAGCACACTCAGTGCCGACAGGACGGCCGACATGTCCGGCCGTCCTGCTTCCTGGATCTTGTCCTCCGGCCATCTGAGTGGCCGGGGGCATGATAACATCACTCCCGCGCATGCGCGCGGGAGCTGCCGTTCATGGCACTGGGATCTGAAGGAACTGCACGTCTACATGCACTGTAAATATCTCCTAAACAGTGCAAGTTTAGGAGATATTTATAGCACCTATAGGTAAGCCTTAATGTAGGCTTACCTATAGGTAAATGTAAACAAAAGGGGTTTACAACCTCTTTAATGTGTTTCTTCTTGAGCCACTCCTTTGTTGCCTTGGTGGCATGCTTTGGGTCATTGTCATGCTGAAAGACACATCCACGGCCCATCATCAGTGTTATGGCTGAGAGAAGAAGGTTCTCATCCAAGATTTTACAATACGTGGCCCTGTCCATTGGCCCCCTCAATGCGGCCAAGTTGGCCTGTACCTTTAACAGAGAAGCAGCCCCAAAGCGTAATGTTTTCACTTCCGTACTTGACTGAAAAAATTCCTGGGTTATGGCTTATAGCTTCATAGCTTCATACGTATATACATTATATGTAGTGCAGTTGGCAATTTATTAAACCTCATTTGCCATGTAGTTGCCAATATGCCTCAATTTGAAATTAAGGATTTATGAGGAAATGTATCAAATGCCTTTGGAAAATCCACATACACCACATCCACAGACCTACCTTTATCTAGATGGTAGTTCACTTCCTCGTAGAATGTTAACAGATTGGTCTGGCAAGAACGGTCTTTCATAAACGCAGTATCAAACTCCTGCCCTTTTAACCGACTTGTTACAAAGGACTGACATATCTCACACCGCACATCACTTGTGTGAAAATGCCACTCTCAGCTGTACCTTGCACAAAGCTTTTCTAGCTCGTGAGCCCACAATCAGGGTGCCCGAAGCCTGAGGATGATTGTCATTGGGTTAAATTTTTTAAACTTTACATGCCACCACTGACTTTTACCGAAAAGTAGGAACTTCCATAAGATTAGCAATACCAACTCTGATTTTAGAATAAATGTCTGTAGCACGCACTGTCACCACAGACAGGTATATTCAGGGAGTTATACTACAGAAGCACTCTTCAAGAGACAGGGATTATTTTAGTTTGGATTAAAAGCTTTAAAGACAATTTTTTAACACTTTTCAAAATAGCATTTATTATAAAAAAGGGCAAAATAGTGCGAAAATATTTACAGAAAAAGGGTGCTACAAAGAATAAAGAGACAATAATGCAACAGAGAAATAAAGAAGAGTTGAAAAGGAAGAATACTTGCAAATCCTGGTTTCAGCAAATAGGCAAAAACGATACAGTGGCTCTCACAAGTCCTAAGTGTTCCCTGGTTTGATGGTAATGACAGCTCTCAAACTGTCCTGGCATTTCCCTTTTTCTCTGATGTTAAAGGTGTGTTGACAGAGACCATCTGACCAATTAAGCATTTTAGCAGTGGTCTCTGGGATGTCATTATGTTTATGACTATGTCCCAAATACAGTTTTCTAAAGGTACTCATATCTCTGAGTACCTACCGACTACAGCCTGCTAACACATAGATTATTGTCTGGCATGAATTTAGCTTTGAAATTAATGTAAACTTGATAGATTTTGGATGCCTTGTTTGCTTAGGAGATGAATTGGGCTGGTTCTGCTACCAGTACTACTACGGTAGCGGTGTTTAGGCTCAAAACTCTATAAATTTAACCAAGGAAGGTAACTATGTCCATATTCTTGCTGTGCTAATATTATTTCATGAGTTATAAAATATGGTGAAGTGTTAGAGTTTTGGCTGATAGCCAGTCTTTCAGAGATGTGTATTGCTATGGGATTTATGATAGTAGGAAGAGCTGCAAGAGTCTGTAAAATTCTAGTCACTCAAGCTTGTGAGGGTGATGGTTTTATTAGAATTTCCATATAGGAATGTGGATTGGTTAATGGAAAGGGTCTGTGTGTGTGTGACCCCTGCATCAGTTAACAGTTTGTGTATTGTATAACTGAAAGAAAAGGGGGGGGGGCAGGGTCACTGTGGTTATGCTCTTCACATGACAACATGTCTGAGATGAGCTGGGACATGAACAAAATTATTGTCGCATATAGCTTTTCATGGGCTCAATGCACACAACCATTACAATTGCTAATACTACTATTAAATTGTGAAAGTTTTTGGATATAGTCCCTTATCATCCCTTCCAATAGTTTGCATACTATCGATGCTAGACTGACTGGCCTGTAGTTTCCAGGTATATACCTGTATCTTTGCCCTTCTTTAAATATTTGTGTGGTTTGCCTTTCTCCAATCAGCTGGTACCGTTCTAGTCCTTAAGCTGTTCATAAAAACTAGGAATAACCATCTGGCTATAACCTGGCTAAGTTATTTAACCACTTCAGCCCCAGAAGATTTTACCCCTTCCAGACCAGGCCCTATTTTGCAATTCGGCACTGCGTTACTTTAACGGAGAATTGCACGGTCGTGGGATGCTGTACCCAAATAAAATTGATGTCCTTTTTTTCCACAAATAGAGCTTTCTTTTGGTGGAATTTGATCACCTGTGCAATTTTTATTTTTTGCGCGATAAACAAAAAATAGCGACAATTTAAAAAAAAAAAAAAAAAAAAAACAACATTTTTCACATTCTGCTATATGACATTCTCAAAAAAAAATAATAATAATTAAATCAAAATTTTTTAACATTTTAGGCCAATTAGTTTTTTGATACATATTTTTGGTTAAAAAAAATTGCAATAAGCCTATTTTGAGTGGTTTGCGCAAAATTTATCGCGTCTACTAACTACGGGAAAGATTTATGTCATTTTTATTGTTTTTTTTTTTACTAGTAATGGCAGCAATCTGCGATTTTTTGTGGGACTGCTACATTGCGGCAGACAGAATGGACCCATGACTGACATTTGTGACACTTTTGGGGGGAGCAGTGACATTACTATAGTAATCAGTGTTAAAAAATATGCACTGTTACTGTAATAATGACACTGGCAGGGAAAGTATTAACATTATGGGTGATCAAGGGGTTAAATGTGAGCCTAGGGGAGTGATTCTAACTGTGTGGAGGCGGTGCTTATTCTGAAATTACCATAGAGACATGTGATCCTATATAGAAGGATCACATGGGCTCTAGGATCATTTCAGGGAGAAGAACGGTCAGCTGTGTTTACAGCAGCTGACCATTCTTCTCTTTCAGCAGGGAACGATCACGGGTGTCCGGTGGCCATCGGAGCTGCCTGCCCGCTGCATTGGCTTCCCAGCTGACGAGCGGGGGTGGGAACGAGCGCCGTACGATTTGCCTGGGAGCGGCTGCCTGCGGCAGTAGATCTGCGGCGGGCGGTCGTAAACTGGTTAAGGACTCTCGGTGTATGCCATCTGGTCCTGATGAATTATTTGTGTTAAGTTTTTCAAGTCTGTTATGGACATTGGCTTCTGTTAGCCACAATTGTACATTTTGTGACAATACAGTCCTTTTCCTTTGTAAAAACCAAGCAGAAGAATGCATTTAGTACAGTTGCCTTCTCCTTGACATTTGTTCCACCTCTGCAAACAGATTTGTGTTATTTGTAATAAGTAGATCTAGCATTGCTAGTCTAGTTGGGGCATCCACCAATTGATGCATAAAATTGTCCTGCAAGACATTTAAGAAATGACACGCCTTAAATGAGCAAGCAGTGGCTTCTCCCCAGTCAATATCTGGGCTGTTGAAATCCCCCCATTATGATTACATTGCCCTGCCTCACTGCCAATCCTAACTGTGGCAGGAGGTCAGACTCCTTCTTATCATTCAAGTTAGGGGGCCTGTAGCATATGCCCACTATTTATATCCCATGTGTAAATTTCCTTTGAAGCTCCCCCTACATGGATTCCACCTCCTCCCTTGCCCCATTTGCTACGTTCCCCTCATGTACACTATTAACTTATCATTGATATACAGACACACCACTCTCCCTCGTTTACTCTCCCTGTTCCTCCATTACAAGGAATACTCTTGGACAGTTGCTAGCCAGTCATGTGAGCTCAGCTGTCAAACCAAGTTTCAGTTATTCCCACAAAGTCAAAATCCTCCTCATGCATAAGCAGATTCAGATGCAGAATACTTTATTATTCCCAAAGGGAAATTATTAAGTTATTAAACAGCTCCAGTTCTTCCATTTTATTAGCTAGACTTCTAGCATATTTGCACATGCCTTGCAATTTTGTATGTGCATACATTTGTTTATCCTTAGGTATCCTGCACTTGTGCTCTACTAGCCTACCCTCCTTTGGTTTTTACATACTGGTTACACTATCACTAATACCTCCAGCATCATCCTCCGACCTTTGCCCACTGGTGGTTTTTGTGTCCTCTGATCCCTCTGACACTATAGGTAGATTTTTAAGTGTTTGTAACCCTACAAAAAAAAAAAATGGATCCTGTTCCCTTAAAGCATGTTATACAGCACAGTGCTTGTGCTGTGTAATTTGGCCCCCTGTATCATCTAAAATACCTGGTTCATCCTGACTGGTTCTGCCCTACCCCCTATAAAGTGACCTCAGTTTATCATGGCTGCTGAGCCCTGACATCGTGGTCAGTTTACGTGTCTCTGTAATTCGCAACTCTCCCCCCCCCCCATACCTGTTAGCTCATACCAGTGCCTCCCTGCTCCCCTCCCCGCTACTATAAAGCTATGTGATGTTCATGCCATACCCTTTGTTAGATAACAACATGTGCCCCACTGTATATACTTTATAAAAACATGACAATTTCTATCTTATTTCAGACCATCTCCCGGGGCTCACGTGACTCCTCGCCTCTCTCCTCCTCTACTCCCCTCCTCCCGGCTGACGTCAGTGGGAGTTCTCAAGCCCTCTCGCTGTAGCTGTCAGACTGGGAGAGGAGAGAGGCGAGCAGTCACATGAGCTCTGGGAAGTGCTCTGAAAAAGGGTAGAAATTGTAAAATTTTTTATAAAGCATATACAGTGAGGCACATGTTGTTATCTAACAAAGGGTATGGCATGAACATCACATAGTGGCTTTACAACCACTTTAATGTTCATGATACATTATATAAATAATAATGCCATTAAATCATTTATAGCTGTTATAATCATTTTCATAATGCTCAAAACGTGTCCTCAAGACCTTAAATCATTTGCTACAGATTACATATAAATCAAAATGTTGATGTCCCAGGTCATTTTCATGTTGCCTTTCCGATAACCATTCCTTTTTGTGAATTCACAGTCACATTTAAAAATCGAATAAAATAGTATAAATGAATAAAAGTAAACATTTTGTTGTTGTATATGTATTCAAGGTTGCTCATATAACAATCTTTCGAAAATAATGAAACAAGGTAAAACCTTCTAATTCTAAATGTTTTGGAGGCATGTAAAACCTCACACAGGTACATTGCACTCTGCTGGCTTGTGGTGGCAAAAGCCGATGGACATATAAGAAATGAATGGGGTTATGATAAAAAAAAGCCAAAAGAAATGCTTAGTCTAAGTCACATTACCAGATTTCTCCTTCAGTTTTGAAGCTCCTCCTACTTCATTAGGGATAGAGTGTAATGCAGACTAGACATTGTAACAACATTTAATTAATGGGCTAATAAACGGGGGCAGCTGGAATTATGAGCTTTTAAGCTATACCAGTCAGTTCTCAATAGTTCATAAGGGGCCTGTGTAATTGGCTTTTGTTTACTTCAAATGCATTTCCATACAAGCCATGGGCATGTAAAACCAGTTTGAAGAAGGTCAATGGCAGATCAGAAGAAGGTCAACAGCTGGTCAAATAACCCCATCAATTAGTTCTAAATGATATCAGATGTGTCTCAAACTGATGCCTTTTACACAAGCCCAAAGCCTATCAACACAGACCCAAACATTTTGGGGAAGTTCACAGAGCTTTATGCATCGGAAAGAAGTGAACAGACATTTATCATGGCAAGCTGACTTTAACCTGCTGCCCTCAAAGTGATACTAAAGGTTCCTTTTTTTCCTAATAAAAATAACAAACATGTTATACTTACCTTTTCTGTGAAATAGTTTTGCACAGAGCAGCCCAGATCTCCTCT
The DNA here is from genome assembly GCF_965119305.1 of Pelophylax lessonae. Lineage (NCBI taxonomy): Eukaryota > Metazoa > Chordata > Amphibia > Anura > Ranidae > Pelophylax > Pelophylax lessonae. The sequence continues at coordinate 414,376,676 of NC_138768.1, forward strand.
TCTCAGGTCCCTCTTAGGCACTCCTGGTCCCTCCCTCCTGTCGAGTGCCCCCACAGCAAGCAGCTTGCTATGGTGGCACTCTGGCTGAGCCGCAGCTCTGTGTCTCCATTCAGGCACTGAGCCATGTTTTTCCCTGAAAAGGTCACTGCAATGTTAACCCCTTCACACCTAAGGGATATACAAATCTTAATGCCTAAGCACAATTTTGCAATTTTGACATGTGTTAGTAAATATGCAAATATGCTGCCCCACAGAAAAAAGCGCAGTGCAGTGGGGCCGCATGTATGTGTTTCGTTGGCGGGAAGGGGTTAATCTAACCCTCGCTGATAACAATGTACAGTAAATCATTATTGTTACAGAGATTCCCCCCAGCATGAATTAAATGTATAAAAAATGTTTAAAGTGATTGTAAATGATCACCTTGTAAAGGAATACATTCAGTTTAAAACAGAAATAAAAGGCAAAACATATGTATGTATAGATATAAAAAAACATTATAAATACCTTTTCCCCTTTGTTCTCAGCTGCATAAGAGCTGGGGGAGGAGAAGCAGCATCACACTGAGCTTCCTAGTGGAAGGCTGTGCAGGAAGAAGGGGGGCGGACATGTTGTGACAAGTCTGATCATTGGAGGAGAGCTGGCTCACAGCTAGAGAACTGACCACGGTGTGTTCTCCTGCATAATATGGTCAGTTTTTGATAGGAAAGCAGAGTTACGAGAAGGAACACCAGGGATTTCACACAAAGGAAGCAATACAAAGAGAACAGGATACATTTTTAATATCAGGAATTTGAATTATTGGGTTTATATATGTTCTTTAACCACTTAAGGATCAGAGGATTTGGCTGCTCAATGACCAGGCCCTATTTTGCGACTCGGCTTTTTGTTACGTCAATGGACAATTGTCGTGCGACACTGTACCCAAAGGAAATTTGCATCTTTTTTTCCGACAAATAGAGCTTTCTTTTGGTGGTATTTGATCACATGTGCGACTTTTATTTTTTGCGCTATAAACAAAAAAAGAGCGACAATTTTGAAAAAAATTACAGTATTTTTCACATCCTTTTATATGAAATTCTCAAAAAAAAAAAAAGTAAAAATCGAAATATTTTAACATTTTAGGCCAATTTTTTTTCTGATACATATTTTTGGTAAAAAAAAATTGCAATAAGCATATTTTGATTGGTTTTCGCAAAAGTTATTGCGTTTACTAACTACGGGAAAGATTTATGTAATTTTTATTGTTTTTTTTTTACTAGTAATGGCGGCGATCTGCAATTTTTTTTGCGGGACTGCGACATTGCAGCGGACAGATTGGACCCCTAACTGACATTTTTGACACCTTTGGGGGTACCAGTGACATTACTACAGTAATCAGTGCTAAAAATATGCACTGTTACTGTAAAAATGACACTGGCAGGGAAGGGGATAACATTACTGGTGATCAGTGGGTTAAATCTGTCCCTAGGGGCGTGATTCTAACTGTCAGGGGGCGTAGTTTGTAAAGTAATCACAGAGACATGTGATCCTACAAAGCAGGATCACATAGCCTCTGTGATCACTTCAGGGAGAATGATAGACGGCTGTCTTTACATCAGCCGTCTGTCCTTCTCTCTCAGCTGCGGGAGATTGCGAGTGGCCGGTGGCCATCGGAGCCACCGGTCACACGCACTGGCTCCCTAGCTAAGGAGCTGAGCAAGCGACATAACATTACGTCACTTTGCCCAGGAGCGGCTGCCTGCCGCAGTAAAACTACGGCGGGCGGTCGTTATGTGGTTAAGGTCTCATTCATACCAGATCATTATGACTATATTGTCAGATATTTCCAGTGTAGCTCCAATGCGTAGAGAAGGTAAAACGCCTTGTTTCCTATGCTGCCAGTTCATGCCACAACATTTCTGTGGCATGTGCAAAAAAAAAGTATTGCATGTAAATTGTTAATTGCATCACAAATACCACTGTGGTGATTAGAACTGTATTGCAATGTCACACCAGGGACCATGCTATCAGTGTAGCTTGTTGGTGTGAATGAGCCCTAAAACTTAAATAAAAGTATTATCATTTTTAAATTCTCCACTTTCATCTATCAATAATCATGCTGGACACTCTGAATGACATACACACCTGGGCACGATCATCAAACACTCACGCATACCTGTACAATTTCATCCAGAATCATTATGATCCAAAATCTGTAAAAACTGAACCACCATACTAAGCCCAATCTGCACAAACTCAACTCAGACATATTAACCTATTTTTCCTTTCATGATGCACAATGTAACATACAGTAGATGGGAAAAAGGTATTCTAAGCTGAAAGTAAAACTTTCATATTCTGTTTTCACCTCCTATGTGGCACTCTTAAAGTCGATGTAAACCCTCTCCTGTACCTATTGAAGTAAACAGCCTCAGATGATGCACAGAGATTAAACTAATCTCCCTACATAAAGTTGACTTGTATATGTGCTTTCTTCAGCTTTATACTGTTTAGAAAGTGCACGTCCTGTTAGAATTTTCTCTTCCTGATTCACCTGTGGGTGTGGATTCTTGCCATACACTTGTGAGATAGCTGATTGGAGGAAAGGCACACACCCCCTTCTCCACATAGGCAGAAACATGAAGAGCTGTGCTGTGAATAGACCTGTTGTCTGCTAATCTATTTCTCTGCATCCACTCTGACGCAAAGAGAACTTGTCAGAAGTCATCATGCTGATAACAGAAGAACAGAGCAGGAGAAAGCCACAGACTTAGGGCTTTAAAGAGAGATAAGTAAACACTATAGATATATGTGCCCAGGTCAAATTTCATGAACGGGGTTTACATCCACTTTAAAGTAGAATTCCATGTTTAATGTCACTTTAGATAGTTCATTTGGGTCTGTCTGGCCCAAAAAAAATTATTTTCATCACAGAACAATGAGGCCACAGGTGTGCTGCATTAGCTACAAATAGCAGGCAGCACAGTGTAAAAAAAAAAGTATTTTATCAAAGAAAACAAGGCTTCCTCTAATTGGCCAAGGGGGAGATGTGGACAGATGATGGATTCAGCAGAGAATGATGGAGAAGCACTAGGCCCAACTTTCTTTATATCAGGCAGCAGATGGGAAGCCACCCATACTGCTGCCAGAATACAGCGCATTACAATACATTACAGCATACACAGCAGTCACATCATTCTGTAATGGAAATAGTTTGCTTGGGCTGTTTGGCCCAAACAAATTATTTCAAGTGAAGTTAAACATGGAATTGTTAACTAATTGCTTACTGGGCACATATACCCTCTTCCTGCCCATGCTAATTTTCAGCTTTCAATGCTGCCACTCCTTGAATGACAATTGCACGGTCATGCTATACTGTACCCATATGAAATCTGTATCATTTTTTCAACAATTAGAGGTTTTTTTTTGGTGGTTCTTAATTACCACCAGGTGTTTTATTTTTTTGCTAAACAAACAAAAAAAGACCGAACATTTTGAAAAAAAAAAAAAACTGTTTTTATAGTTTGTTATAAAATTTTGCAAACAGGTAATTTTTCTCCTTCATTGATGTGTGCTGATGAGGCTGCACTGATGGGCACTGATAGGCTGCACTGACAGGCACTGATGAGGTGGCACCAATGGGCTCTGATAAGTGGCATTGGTGGGCACTGATCAGAAGGCACTGATAGGCAGCACTGACGGGCACTAATAGGCGACCCTGAGAAGTGGCACTGATAGGCGGCACTGATAGGTGGCACTGATGGACACTGATAGGCACTGGTAGGTGGCACTGATAGGTGGCACTGGGGGGCACTGGTGGGAACTGGTTGGTGGCACTGTTTGGCACTGGTGGGCACTGGTTAGGAGGAGTCACTGTGTGGGACCGATGTCTATTTTATATAAGCCGGTAATTTGCCTTTTCGTTTCTTCATGCTGTCAGCGTGAGGAGAAAAAAAGCTGATTACCTGCTTCTGTTTACATCATGTGATCAGCTGTCATTGGCAGTCAGCTGATCCCATGGTAAAGGGCTGGGTCCAAAGGCTCGGTGATCACAGAGCGTGCAGCACATGCGCCACAGGGGGCGCACGGGCAGCCCGAGAACGGGAGGATGTCTATGTACACCCTCCTGGAAATTTAAGCCCGACCTTCTGCTATAGTGCGGGCACCAAGTTGTTGAAGAGGAATTCCAGAATTTAGAGAATGTTAAATTTTCTGAATGAATGTAAAGCATTCTCTGATTGGAAAAGGTGGAGAGGCGTGGCAGTGATGTCACACTCTTCACCTTGTCCAATCATCTATACACACTAGGATAAATAGAGGGGTTGTGCTGTATGTTGTATCTTTAAGGAGGCATTAAAGCCACTGCCTAGCCTTGAATCTGCAAGAACACTTTGCAATATAGCTTGTGAATCAGCTGACAATAGGAAAGGTTAAGCCGGCAGTTAAATGTTTCATTCTCTTTACTGGGCAAAGAACGGGACGACTGGGCCCTTTCCAACAAGATTTTTACCAAACTTGACACTTCTGATGTTTAGAAGTATTTGCGTGTGTCCCTTAGGTAAGCCCTACATAAGGCTACCCATATTGCAGGGGACTGTTTAATTGGAATTGTCTGTTGCTGCACATAATTCTAATGACAATACCATTGTATCTGCCCTTTAAGGGCTGAATTGGGAGTTGTTGTGATTTATTCCTTACATCTTGTAAAGTATTAAATTGCAGTTCTGTGTATTGGCTAAACAAATAAAGATATTGGAAGTCAAGCTGTTATTCTTTCTGTGGGACTGCTGCTGCTGTGTGTCCCATTGGCAGCGGGGAATGGTTGGTCTGTTGCTTTATTTTCCTCTATCAAAAACATAGTGATAATATTCAAAAGTGGAATGTTCATTTCGCCTGTACAAAGTTTGATTTAAAAAAAACCACATTGATTGAGTTCAAGCAAAAAAATACATTTTGCGTACTCAGAAACCTGTATACGATTCAAAAAAAGGCAAAAAAAAAAAAAAAACCTTATAGGGCACAGTCAGGTTTGCTTAAACAGAAAAAAATATTCCTTCCTAATCAGATAACTTGGTGTATTAATATTTTTCAATGTAACATCTTATATCTATCAGTGGATTGTTATATTTTGTGCATTTAGAAACACATCAGGCCCTTTTTAAAACAATCTACTGTGTTACACAGAATCAATCACTGTGGAAGAAATTATCAACAGTGCTATTACAGTGAACTTGTAAAAGAAAAGAGGCTTTGTATGTAAAGACTAAAGCAGCCCATAGAAAATGCAATTTTCTTTCTTCCACTATGAGTGAAAGGAAAAAAAAAATGCTCAATCCCCCTATCAACACAGTCAGTGTTGATAGGGGAGTCCTTACCGCAGTGCTATTGTGTTCCCCCATGGCGGGAAGCCTTCACTGTTGGCAGAACACAATGATCAATACTGGCGGCTATAGCTGCTGGCAGTGATTGCATGAAAAAATTCCCACGATCAATGGATCTAGCTCAGTACATGCAGCCTGCCCATAGATGGATCAAATCTCGCCTGGTCCCTGTTAAACCGGCCAAGATTTGATCCATCCAATTCTGGCTTTTAGCTTATTTTCCTCTAGACGCATAGAGTGGCCTTTTGGCTTTTGTAGGGACCTTAACATGAGGCACTTTCCAATGAATTTACACCATAGACTGCTTATGCATTTATACAAGAAGATTGTATTCATCCCTAATAGCTTCTTCTCGAGGGAAAATAAATTCAGTTCAGGTATTATTTCCTCAAAGCTGAGAGTTTCTCTTCTCTGCACTCTTTTCCGTTCTACGATATCCTTTTTGTGAACTGGTGCCCAAAACTGAATTGCATATTCCAGATGAGGTCCTACTAATGTTTTTCTATAGGGTGATATTTTGTCTATGCTGGCTCCTCTGAGACAGAGAGTGTGACAGGAGCGGCGCTGGAGGACGCATGCGGCTGCAGTAGAGAGCAGAACTGATGCTTCCTGTATCCCTCTTGTCACAGACGGAGTGTATTTGATATCACTCTGCCTGTGAAAGGAGCCGGAAGTATACAGGAAGCATCAGCTCCGTTCTTCACTGATACAGCTGTCACTGCAGCCAGGCTATCACGCGGCACTTGCAGGTGTCAGGGAGCCTCAGGCCAAATGTGGGAGACTCCCGCACCTCGCGGGAGACTTGGGATGTCTATCTATCTATCTATCTATCTATCTATCTATCTATCTATCTATCTATCTATCTATCTATCTATCTATCTATCTATCTATCTATCTATCTATCTATCTATCTATCTATCTATCTATCATCTCATAGGATATAAATATAGCAAATTTATAAATCTCAGAAATAATGCTCCTGAAAAATACTTTGAAAGGCTAAGAGATAACAATACAGTTACAATACATTACACTATTTTTATTAATCATTCTAGAAAACATTTTAACCACTTTGCCACTGCTCACTAGAGCTCTACTGTGGCAAAGTGGTTCGTTATCGTCTGGCGACGTAGACATACGTCGCCAGACACTCCCCTTTCTCGGCGGCGCGAGCGCACGCGCCACTGGAGGCTCGCTCCCGCTGTATTCAGTCACAGCGGGAGTCGGGCCAGGGGAGGAGCAGCGGCGATCACCGCTGCTCTTCCCCGATCGTTGGGGAAACGAGTCTGGAGATCCGCCCGCTTGTGTAAACAGAGCGGGCGGATCTCCTAAGTGACAGGCAGGGTCAGATTGCAGGGTTCAGCATAGCTGAACCTGCGATCTGTCCTTGTGTCACTCAGTCACCTCCCCCCACACATGTCAGTAAGAACCAGGCATACATTAACCCCTCCCTCTCCAATAAAATTAACCCCTTTCCTGCCAGTGTCATTTTTACAGTAACAGTGCATATGTATAGCACTGATTACTGTAGTAATGTCACTGGTACCCCCAAAAGTGTCAAAAATGTCAGTCAAGGGTCCGATCTGTCCACCGCAATGTCACAGTCCCGCAAAAAAAAAATCGCAGATCGCCGCCATTACTCGTTAAAAAAAAAAACACCAAAAATGAAAGAAATCTTTCCCTTAATTAGTAAACGCAATAACTTTTGCGCAAACCAATCAAAATACGCTTATTGTGATTTTTTTTACCAAACATAGGTAGCAGAAAACAAATTGGCCAACAATTTTAAAAAAATTAGATTTTTACATTTTTTTTGGGGGGGGGGGGTTTCATATAAAAAAATTTGAAAAATATTGTTATTTTTTCAAAATGTAGCTCTTTTTTTGTTTAAAGCGCAAAAAGTAAAAATCGCACAGGTGATCAAATAGCACCAAAAGAAATCTCTGTTTGTGGGAAAAAAAGGACGTCAATTTTATTTGGGTACGGCGTTGCATGATTGCGCAATTGTCAGTTAAAGTCGCACAGTGCCAGTGGCCCAGATGTAAGACAGCAAAATCCTCCGGTGGTAAAGTGGTTAAAATATATGCTTTTTGCAAAAGGTTTATACATAGGTCCCTTATTATTAAGCGAATGACCGCTTTGGACAGATATGCATGTCTGACATTCTGGTATTCAATAATAAATATACCAAATCAAAAAATTGTCAAGCTTCCTGGAGAACATTTACCTTCCATTTGTGCAGAAAATCTACCAATACTATAACTGTAACATAGAGCTAAAGGAATGTATAGTATTTAACTGTTTTTAGATGAAATCTGTGTGTAAAGGAGTCAGCTTGAAATAAACAATGGGGTGTATTTACTAAAGACAAATAAAGTAGGTTGTGCACTTTGCAAGTACAGTTTTACTCTACAAGCGCAGTTGTTCCATGAGGCGGAGCTCTGCTGACTTCTATTATCCAATCATGTGCAAGCAAAAATGCTGTTTTTTTTTGTTTGTTTTTTTACCTGCATTTGGTATTCTTTGTAAATTGCAACTTTGTCTAATTTACTAAGCTCTGGAGCAACTGTACTTGCAGAGTGAAACTGCCCTTGCAAAGTTTACAGTCTATTTTTCTTTAGTAAATCAACCCCTGTGAATAATGTGTATTATGGTTTTTTAAGCCTCTTTATACTGTATGTATATGTTGTAGTTATATACTGTATCTACAGCGAAGCAGCCATATTTAATTATTGCTTATTCATGCTCCGCTTGGAATGCTAAAAAATGGTTGTGTTCAACTGCTATTTTCCACAATGCTAGTCTAGGACTCATAGACAATTCATTGTTTGGGTAGTTAATATCTGGTGTCAACAGCTTTTAAAGAGGAACTGAAGTTGGGAAGCTGTACCCCCCAAAAAAAGGCAGATAAAGGGCAAACAAACACCAATTACTAATGTCTTCACATAAAACCAATATTGTGCATACACATATGCATCAAATAAAGAAGCTGTTATGCTAAAACACACTTCCCCCCATTCTTATAAACCAAACATATAAAAGTCCAAAAATTAAAAGTGCTGAATTCAAATCTTCCCCTCTGTGCTGTGTCCATACCTGTGCTCTTCCTCTCTGTGTATGAAGACACTCACCAAAGGTTTTAAACCCCTAAAAAGTTCAGGCAAAACCTAACTAACACTAAACCTGCTCTCTTCCACATTCTAAACCTAATCTATCTAACCCTGTAAAGCAAAAATCTCTGTACTTACTTAATTTTGCACCCGATCCAGTCATCAGCAGGAGAGGCAGCCGACAACGGAAGTCCCATAGTAAGTCTATGGGTGACATCACTTCCCATTCATTTCACAGCAGTTGTCATTCTTCTCCTGCACAGAGTTTCCACCGCTGGGGACCAGACCGGATCGGTTTTGCCTGGACTTACACTTTAAACTGTAAGTCAAATATTGTGTGTTCTTTGTCCAGGGGTTCCTTTGCGGTTTTCCCTCCAACCATGTGTAAACCAGACTATAGCCTCCTGATGACCAATGACCTCCTCTCCTTCCCTTCTCCAACATGACAATTACTGTAAATTGAAAGATAGGGAAGACCCAATGAGATAATGTAATTCTCGTTTATTAGTTTAAAAATAAAACAATGCAATTGCACTTTCATACTTGATAAAGAATATCAGCCAGAATGACAGCAAACTTTCTCCCTGCCACTTTTGCAGTTCCTGGAATGCACTTGTGTTCCAAACAGCTGAAGTGTCACAGCTAAAGTGACGTAGGAAGGTCCCACCCAATGTGGGTGTGTTCCATGAACTGCAATGGGGAACTAACTTCCTTTTTAGTGCACACAAAAGCAATATATAACCAAATATTTTGGTAAAATATGAAGTTGTGCTAAGTGAACAGATGATTAAACATGTCAAGCCTTAAAGTGGAACTAAACCTTTTAATTTAACAGTTTCAAAAACATTTGCATTCCCAGCACTTGCCAGTAATGTATTTGTCCCATTGGTTGTGCTCTCAATCAAACTGTCAAACCAGCAAATGGCCAGTGTCATAACTGGTCACATGTGCAGCATCATAGCAGTTGAAGAACGAAGAGTGAACAAGATGGCAGCCTCCTTGGCTAAAAACAATAGGAGGGTTTAGTTCCGCTTTAAAATTGCTTGTGCCCATGAATTGCTGCTAAAATTCAGTACCCCAAATTTTCCAAAGGTGTTGCTTTAAAAGTTTTTAAAGGTCATGAATAATGGCCTGGATTTGTTGCTCTCAATCTGGAATGCATGCCAATATAAAGCATATGTAGAGCAATAGAGCAGTTGATGTTTTTGTATGTAGGTATTTCTGAGATTCACATACATATGTGCATGAACATGGGGTACAGGGATGCTCCAGATTTTTTTTAAGGGGGGGGGGTAAGTGCTTGGATGTGCCTTTAGGTTTTTTCACTTCATTTAATTTGTTATCACATAGGGAACCAATAGCCCTCAATGTGATAGCATTTTATATTGACGTGTTCTCTTTACTAAGACGTCAGGGGTCTATTAGATGTTTTCATGTACTCCATTAAAGCTAATAGAGTAGAGATCTCTCTTCCCTGGGAAACTGACAGCAGAAACCAGAAGGGACAAAATCCCAGATGCTTCTGAGTTCTTACTAGATAGTGAAGATTAGCGAATGGTCTCCTTCCCCACTACCCAGCAACATAACATGAGAGGGGCAAAGGTTTCAGGGGTCCAGGGGTACAGCTGCAGGATGGTTTCCATGTGAAAGTTGAAAGTTGGCCTGTAACATTTATATGCTGCAGCTGAGTATGTGATAAATCATCACTGCTGCTCACTGTGAAGTTCCCCATGGAATGCACTATGTTGCACCAAAAGAATAATAATAGGATTCCTCTTGTCGCTTGGGGGCTGAAGTGCAGCAAATCAGGGACTTACTTTGTATATATTTTCATAAACAGTTCAAGTTGCATGATAGCAATAGGTAAAAGCAAATGCTAAAATTAGTAAGAGGTATTCATACCATCATGCTACTCATTAACTTTTATTTTAACACCTTCATGCACAGCCTATAGTGGATTGAGAGCGCGATGGGCCTTTCATCCTTCTGAGTGGATGTCATATGATGTCCTCCCAGAACGCCAGACCAGGGGCCACGCAGCAGCACGATCTGTCACTGGCTGTGTCCACTAGACAAAGCTGATGACTGATCACTATACCCGCTGCCAGTACCATGTGATCCATGTGACCAATCACAGTAGATCACATGATAATAGCAAACAATGGTTGGATTTCCTGTCACAGTAATCACATTGTACTGACGGGCCAATCACAGCCCATCTGTACCAAGTGATTTGGTACAAAAGCCAATGAATTAATCCATTTTTTTTTCAGTAAAAATGGTTGCCTATACCAATGAAATTCACTGGTACAGGTAGGCAATCATAATGTGTAAAAAAAAAAAAGTAGTACAGTGCTACTATGGTAACACTGTATGGTAACACTGTTTTTCTCTGGTCACAGTGGGGCTGATTTACTAAAACTGGAGAGTGCAAAATCTGGTGCAGCTCTGCATGATAGCCAATCAGCTTCTAACTTCAGTTTGTTCAATTAAGTCTTGACAAAAAAAAAAAGCTTGGAAGCTGTTTGTTTTTTTATGCAGAGCTGTGCCAGATTTTGCATTCCCCAGTTTAGTAAATCAACCCCAGTGTGTTGAAAATTGTAAAAAAAAGAAAAAAATGTAATGGAAAAAAAAAAAAAAAAAAAAAAGAAATTGAAAAAAATTATTTTGTTTTATATTTTTTACAAACTGTCACCAGTCAGTGTCCCTGATCACTGCCACACCAGTTATATGATAATGCTATACTGCACTAGTGACAGTATGTAAAAAACATTAGACAGTCTACTCTCCAAAAAGGGGTCATTTGGGGGTATTTTTTGTGTCCTGGTGTTTTCGGGCCTCAAAAAATGAGATAAGTACAGTGTCAGTACATTCAGTACATCAGAATTGATTAATTTTAAAATTTTCATACTATATATATATATATATATATATATATATATATATATATATATATTTAACAAAATTATAAACGCAACACGGATGAAAACCGTGATTCATTCGTGAAGAGAACACCTCTCCAAAGTGCCAGATGCCATAGAATGTGAGCATTTGCCCACTCAAGTCAGTTACGACGAGGAACTGCAGTCAAGTCGAGAACCCGATGAGGATGACGAGCATGCAGATGAGCTTCCCTGAGACGGTTTCTGACAGTTTCTGCAGAAATTCTTTGGTTATGCAAACCGATTGTTGCAGCAGCTGTCTGGGTGGCTGGTCTCAGACGATCTTGGAGGTGAAGATGCTGGATGTGGAGGTCCTGGGCTGGTGTGGTTACACATTGTCTGTGGTTGTGAGGCCGGTTGGATGCACTGCCATATTCGCTAAAAACACCTTTGGAGACGGCCTATGGTAGAGAAATGAACGTTCAATTCACGGGCAACAGCTCTGGTGGACATTCCTGCAGTCAGCATGCCGATTGCACGCTTCATCAAAATTTGCAACATCTGTGGCATTGTGCTGTGTGATAAAACTGTACATTTTAGAGTGGCCTTTTATTGTGGCCAGCCTAAGGCATGCCTGTGCAATAATCATGCTGTCTAATCAGCATCTTGATATGCCACACCTGTGAGGTGGATAGATTATCTTGGCAAAGGAGAAATGCTCACTATTAACCGGTTGCCGACAGCCCCACACAGATTTACTGTGGCTTAATCACGTAGATCTACGTGATTATGTGCACATGGTCTCGGCGCGTCTCTCAGACACAGCGGGAGCCAGGAAGCGGGAGGAGCGGCGGCGATCACCGCCGGCCTCCCGCATTTGTCACAAAAACTAACAGAAAACCTGCCTGCTTATGTAAACAAAGCAGGCAAGTCTTCTGTCACACAGGAAGAGAGAGATCAGGAGTTTTAGCTAAGCTGTACTGATTACTGTATTAATGCCACTGGTCCCCAAAGAGTGTCAAAAATGTCAGTTAGGGGTCTGATCTGTCTGCTGAAATGTCGCAGTCCCACTAAAAATCGCAGATCGCCGCCATTACTTTAAAAAAAAAAAAAAAGTCCAAAAATCTATCCCGTAGTTTGTAAACACTAAAACATTTGCGCAAACCAATTAAAATACGCTTTTTGTGATTTTATTTGCCAAAAATATGTAGCAGAATACAAATTGGCCTAAACTGATAACAATATTATTTATCCCGAAATTATCGGGAATGTTTTATAACAGAAAGTAAAAAAGGTTGTGTTTTTTTCAAAATTGTCGCCCTTTTTTTGTTTATAGCGCAAAATCTAAAAACCGCAGAGGGGATCAAATACCACCAAAAGAAAGCTCTATTGGTGGGGAAAAATTACATCAATTGTATTTGGGTACAGCGTTGCACTACTGCGCAATTTTTCATTAAAGTAACGCAGTGCTGAATCAGGCAAAAAAACGGCATGGTCATTGAGGGGGTAAAACATTCTGGAGCTGAAGTGGTTAACCAAGGAAATGTAGAAGAATGCATGTTGATCTAAATTCATGAAGAAAGGTTATTTGTTTGCAAAACGCTAAAACGGAAATAAAGAAAAACATGTTTTGGGTCCTTTCACACGGTCCGTTCAGTTTTTTCCTCCACTCAGTAACTTTTTTTCTTTCTAAACGGACACGGATGCACTTTTGGAGTGTCCGTTCTGTTTGTCCGTTTATCATCCCATTGGTTTGCGGATAATAAACGGACATAATGCATGTCAATGGGATTGCGGATGTCAGCGGATGATACCGCTGACATCCGTTTTTGCGTCCGTTCCGTTTTTTAAACGGAAGAAAAATAGGGTTCTCTTCCGTTACAAAAAACAGAACTGAACGGAAAGGACGCAAATCGGATGTCAGCTGATGGTCATCTGCTGACATCCGCAATCCCATTGACATGCATTATGTCCGTTTTTCATCCGCAAACGAATGGGAGAAAAAACTGACATACAGACCGGACCGCCCATGTGAAAGGACCCTTTTTTTTTCCCCCAACATTTTTGGTCTTTTTTTAATAATGTAGCAAAAAATTAAAAACCCAGTGGTGTTTAAATACCACCTAAAGAAAGCTGTATATGTATGAAAAAATGTCCTTATGGGTAAAGTGTTGCATGAATGCTCAATTTTAATTTAGGGTGTGACAGGGCTAAAAGGTGAAAATTGGCCTGGGCAGGAAGGGGATAAATGTGGTTAAACATCCAGTGAAAGATTACAGTATTGCTTCTTGATAACTCAAATCTGGTCATGAATGAATGCAAAAAATAACCAGGGAATTGCTGTGATTGTACCAGTTCAATTTCATCACACATCTGCCTAATACGTACATGTCACTATAATGTTATCCAGTAATGTGAAAGCTGACAGTAAGACTGTCACGTTAGCGTCAGCTTTCATTGTATGGCGTGCCCCACATCTCTAGCCTATTATTACAAAATAGACACCAGCAGGGTTCCTTTACAACCTCCACATTACCATTGGCATTATGTAATTTATAAATGATTCTTTATGCATTACACACTCAACATCAAGCAGATAAAGTACACCATGTAAAGCAATGCTAGTGAAACATTATTGGCTATCCATTTGTCTTTTTCTTAATGTGTACTAAGTCTGTACTAAGAAGGAACACTCACGGTACCCTTCTTCTGATCTTATACCATAATTTCCTATATTTATCTAAGGAAAACATACTAAGAATTTATCCTTAGATTCTGGCATTGATTTACTAAAGGCAAATAGACTGTGCACTTTGCAAGTGTAGTTGCACTCTGCAAGGGAATTTGCTCTGGAGCTTACTAAATGTGGTAAAGCTCTGCTGACTTCCATCATTGAATCATATGCAAATCATTTTTATTTCTTGGATGTGCTTAATGATGGAAGTCAACAGAATGTCCCCTCATTTACTAAGCTCTGAAGCAATTGCACTTGCAAAATGCAACTACACTTGCAAAATGCAACTACACTTGCAAAGCGCACAGTCCATTTGCCTTTAGTAATTAAACCCCTCTGTCTTTGAAGGAAAAAATGCAAACAGCTGCTGATAAAAAATACAATTCATACCTGCAGCCGTTTGCCTTCATTCCCCCAGAAGACATGGGGTTGATTTATTAAAGGCAATCAGGCTTTTCACATTGAAATTGCAGCAGCACTCTGAAAGTGCAATTGCTCTAGAGTTTAGTAAATGAGTGAAAGGGCTACTGTCTTCCATCATTCAATCATGTGCATAAAAAGGTTTTTCTTGCATGTTATTGGGTATTACTCACAAAGTAAAGCTTTACCTTAATCACAAAGCTCTGGAGCAACTACACTTGCAGATTGCAACAGCCCTTCCAAAGTGTACAATTTATTTGTCTTTAGTAAGTCAACAACATGGTCTCTTTAAATGCCTTCTGGTTTTGCATGTGTATTTTTAATTGTACTGGCAAGGGAGAAGCCATCATTAAAAAGAATCCCAGAAACTAAAATATTGGAAATGTGTTACATAGTTACATAATTAGGTTGAAAAAAGATACTAGTCTATTCAGTTCAACCAATAGAAAAATGAAATAAATTAGATAAATTAATACAATAGAAGCTACAATATATCACAGACATATGAAGCCATATACCTGTTTAGTAACCAATTGCAAACTCTGTTTGCAAACACTGTAAGACACAATTCTGGATAAACATGATAAACTTTAAATTAAATTTTTTGCCAAAATGATAAAGCAGTTATAGATATAAAATTGACTAGAATAAGAAATTGCCCCAAATAAATGCTGTGGAAAAAATCAGATTGATATTCTATTGACCCACCCATTGGCTTCAGAGCAACCCATTGTATTGATATGGTGCTATTCCTGTCCTTGGCAGAAGAGTGTTCTTCATATGCACTCTATTAAAAAAAAGTCTTTACAAGAAGGATTAGGCTTTCGCCATGAGATGGCTTATGTGTTTCTTTTGCCATTGTAACCAGAGATGAGCTCAGGTATGTACAAACATGAGTCCAACAGCCAGTCATAGGTGGCAGGGGCAATCCCTGCCTCGCAGTCACTCCTTGTATATGTGTGCTTGTGGGGCAGGGCATGATTGTGGGGCTGTCCACTTTGACAGCTTCCTGTTTGGATAGACCAGGTGGGTTTGGACTTTTGTCCGAATGCACCTGAGCTCATCCCTAAGGATCCTTTGACATGTTCAATTGGGTTTTTTGCAAAGAAAAAACTGATAAATACGGATTCGGGCTACATCAGTTTACACTTCTTCTCTTCAGTCTTCACAAAAGAATCGGGGGGCTACACAAACCTAGCTTGTAAGGCCGAACTAAACAACACACCTCAGGAAATACCGCCATGGCTAACAGAAGATAGACTTAGAACTAAACTAGAGAAACTTAACATAAAAAAATCACCGGGACCGGATGGCTTGCACCCGAGGGTTCTTAAAGAGCTCAGCCAGGTGATTGCCAGAGCATTATTCTTGATCTTTAAGGATAGTTTACAGACGGGTATGGTGCCAGCTGATTGGAAAAAAGCCAACGTGGTACGAAAGTGGGGTCCCCCAGGGTTCTGTCCTGGGACCAATCCTGTTTAATTTATTCATAAATGATCTAGAGGAGAGGATATCTAGTACAATCTCAGTATTTGCGGATGATACTAAACTAAGCTTGCCAATATCTTCTATGCAGGATGTGGAAACCTTACAAGCGGACCTGAACAAAATAACGGGGTGGGTAACTACATGGCAGATGAGGTTTAATGTTGAAAAATGTAAAGTAATGCACTTGGGGGCCAGAAACTAGAAAGCAAGCTACTCACTAGGGGGGGGGGGACCTCTGGGTGAGTCTAGGATGTAAAAAGTACTTGGGGGTACTGGTAGACAATAGGCTTGGCAGTGGCATGCAATGCCAAGCCGCTGCAAGCAAAGCCAACAGAATACTGGGATGTATAAAAAAGGGGATTCACTCCAGAAATAAAGAGATTATTCTCCCGCTCTACAAGACTCTGGTCCGGCCACATCTGGAGTATGCTGTCCAGTTCTGGCCACCGGTCCTCAGGAAGGATGTGCTGGAACTGGAGAGAGTCCAGAGAAGGGTAACAAAAATAATTAGGGGAATGGAGGACATCAGCTATGAGGAAAGACTACAAGCACTGAACCTATTCTCTCTGGAGAAGAGACGATTGAGGGGGGATATGATATCAATGTACAAATACTGTACTGGTGACCCTAGCATAAGGAAGAAACTATTCAGAGAAAGGAGATACAATAAGACACGTGGCCACTCACTAAAACTATAGGAAAGGCGGTTTAACCTTAAAATGCGTAAGGGGTTCTTCACTGTAAGAGCGGTAAGGATGTGGAATTCTCTTCCACAAGCAGTCGTATCAGCAGGGAGCATTGATAGTTTCAAAAAACTATTAGATGGGCACCTTAGAGACCACAACATAAAGGGGTATACAATGTACGGTTAAAAGCAAACACACACACACATCATAGGTTGAACTGGATGGACTGATGTCTTTTTTCAACCTCACTAACTATGTAACTATGTAACTATGAGCTTACACATCTATCTTGAGTTCAGTTCAGCTTACATTAGTTTGTACGTCAGTTTAGTTTTGTTCAGTTCAGTTTACATCAGTCTACATCTATTTTTGCATGCGTTTTTTTTTTTTATTAATTGTTGCAGGGACCAATCAGAGATGAGAAAAAAAAAATCGAAACTGTTTCTTGCCTAAAAATGGACATTAACACAATGAATGTAAACTGACAGCATACATTTACATCTGTTCAGATCCATCTAAACAGAAAAGAACACAGCCTTGTTCCATTTAATAAAAACAGACCTGAATGGACTTAGATGTAGGCAGATGTAAATAGATGAGCATCCATTTACATCCGCTAATCCTATGACTACATTGTGGTTCAGTCTGGATCCATCTGAAAAACTGAAAGACAGATCTAGACTGAGCATCCAAATGAAAGGTGTTGCATTGTAGTATATATATATATATATATATATATATATACAGCGCTATATAAATTCAATAAACAATAAAGTGACAATGTGTATCATAAAAATAAATAAATCTTTCTCTTAACCACTTGCCGTCTGCTCACTCGAGCACTACTGCGGCAAAGTGGCTTGATAACGTCTGACGACGTAGACCTATGTCGCCAGACATTCCCCTTTCTCGGCGCCGCGCGCGCGCCGCCGGAGGCTCTCTCCCGCTGTATTCAGTCACAGTGGGAGTCGGGCCAGGGGAGGAGCTGCGGCGATCGCCGCTGCTCTTCCCCGATCATCGGGGAATCGAGTCTGGAGATCCGCCTGCTTGTGTAAACAGAGCGGGCGGATCTCCTAAGTGACAGGCAGGGACAGATTGCAGGGTTCAGCATAGCTGAACATGCGATCTGTCCCTGTGTCAATCAGTCCCCTCCCCCCACACATGTTAGTAAGCACCAGGCATACATTAACCCCTCCCTTTCCAATAAAATTAACCCCTTCCCTGCCAGTGTCATTTTTACAGTAACAGTGCATATGTATAGCACTGATTACTGTAGTAATGTCACTGGTACCCCCAAAAGTGTGAAAAATGTCAGTCAAGGGTCCGATCTGTCCGCCGCAATGTCGCAGTCTCGCCAAAAAAATCGCAGATCGCCGCCATTACTTGTTAAAAAAAAAAACACCAAAAATGACAGAAATCTTTCTCTTAGATAGTAAACGCAATAACTTTTGCGCAAACCAAGCAAAATACGCTTATTGTGATTTTTATTACCAAACATAGGTAGCAGAAAACAAATTGGCCAAAAATTTACAAAAATTTCGACTTTTACATTTTTTTTGGGGGGGGGGGGGATTTCATATAAAAAAATTTGAAAAATATTGTTATTTTTGCAAAATTGACGCTCTTTTTTTGATTATAGCGCATGATCAAAAAAATCGCACAGGTGATCAAATACCACCAAAAGAAAGCTCTGTCTTGGGAAAAAAAGGACGTAAATTTTGTTTGGGTATGACATTGCATGACTGCGCAATTGTCAGTTAAAGTCGCACAGTGCCGAATCGCAAAAAGTGGCCCAGACGTAAGACAGCAAAATCTGTTAAAGTGGTTAATGTGCAATGTATCGAGTGTCCATAAAGTGCATTCCAAAGTAAAGTGCATAAAAAGTCCACTAGAACATAGATCAAATCGTGAGAAAAAATCAATCAAGGTGCTTAATAGATGTCTCAATGAATAAAGTGCTAGTGACACCACCACCGTTTAGCCATTGCATTGTAGTGTCTATGTATAATCACGCTGGATATATAACACTAGATAAGCCCATACATATAATCTCAAGTAAATTTGTTACTCACATGTTTTCGTGATACCATGCTCGCTTTTTTAGTAAGCCGTATTTTTGTTTCATATTTCTTTTTACTTAGTAGATATGCTTGGGCTTTATGTGGCTATTTAGATGTGACCCAGAGCTGTCCTTGTCTAAAACCCCCTATACAGACATTCGGTATGTTTTGTCCTCCTGCTGCTGTGATGGATGCCACTGTTGGATTTTAGTTTGTTCTGGCTGCTGTATAGGTGTTCTTCACCCCTAGGAGACATGTGAGTGTAATTTACTAACATAATGTCTGCATTATGTGATATTACGCCATATTAATCTGTTTACTTATATGCATTGTAAATACTTCTTTTTTCTTCAGAAGTGATATAATTGCTGTTCCTATAAACCCCTGAAGAAGGAATGTATATTCTGAAACGTATTGGCTGTTCCTATGCATTTCTGTTCTGAAAAGTCATATAGGCATAAGAACTATGATGACTACAGGATCTCACAAAAGTGAGTACACCCCTTACATTTTTGTAAATATTTTATTTTATCTTTTCAAAAAACAACACTGAAGAAATGACACTTTGCTACAATGTAAAGTAGTGAGTGTACAGCTTGTATAACAGTGTAAATTTGCTGTCTCCTCGAAACAACTCAACACAAAGCCATTAATGTCTAAACCGCTGGCAACAAAAGTGAGTACACCCCTACGTGAAAATGTCCAAATTGGGCCCAAAGTGTCAATAGTTTGTGTGGCCACTATTATTTTCCAGCACTGCCCTAACCTTCTTTAGCAAGGAGTTCACCAGAGCTTCACAGGTTGCCACTGGAGTCCTCTTCCACTTCTCCATGACAACATCACAGAGCTAGTGGATGATAGAGACCTTACGCTCCTTCACTTTCCATTTGAGGATACCCCACAGATGCTCAATAGGGTTTAGGTGTGGAGACATGCTTGGGCAGTCCATCACCTTTACTCTCAGCTTCTTTAGCAAGGCAGTGATCATCTTGGAGGTGTGTTTGGGGTCGTTATCATGTTGGAATACTGCCCTGCAGCTCAGTCTCCGAAGGGAGGGAATCATGCTCTGCTTCATTATGTCACAGTACATGTTGGCATTCATGGTTCCCTCAATGAACTGTAGCTCCCCAGTGTCGACAGCACTCATGCAGCCCCAGACCATGACACTCCCATCACCATGCTTGACTGTAGGCAAGGCACACTTGTCTTTGTACTCCTCACCTTGTTGCTGCCGCACACACTTGAAACCATCTGAACCAAATAGGTTTATCTTGGTTTCATCAGACCACAGGACATGGTTTAAGTAATCCATGTCCTTAGTCTGCTTGTCTTCACCAAACTGTTTGCGGGCTTTCTTGTGCATCATCTTTGGAAGAGGTTTCTTTCTGGAATGACAGCCATGCATACCAATTTGATGCAGTGTGCGACATATGTTCTGAGCACTGATAGGCTGACCCCCCCACCCCTTCAACCTCTGCAGCAATGCTGGCAGTACTCATACGTTTATTTCGCAGAAGGCAAACTTTGGATATGATGCTGAGCACGTTCACTGAACTTCTTTGGTCGACCATGGTGAGGCCTGTTCTGAGTGGAACCTGTCCTGTTAAACCGCTGTATGGTCTTGGCCACTGTGCTGCAGCTCAGTTTCAGGGTCTTGGCAGTTTTCATATAGCCTAGGCCATCTTTATGTAGAGCGACAATTATTTTTTCTTTGTCATGAGGAGCCATGTTGAACTTCCAGTAAACAGTATGATAGAGTGAGAGCGATAACACCAAATTTAACACACCTGTCCCCCCATTCACACCTGAGACATTGTAACCCTAATAAGTCACATGACATTGGGGAGGGAAAATGGCTAATTGGGTCCAATTTGGACATTTTCACATAGGGGTGTACTCACTTTTGTTGCTAGCAGTTTAGACATTAATGGCTGCGTGTTGAGTTATTTTGAGGGGACAGCAAATTTACACTGTTATACAAGCTGTACACTCACTACATTGTAGCAAAGTGTCATTTCTTCAGTGTTTTCACATGAAAAGATAAAATATTTACAAAAATGTGAGGCGGTGTAGTCACTTTTGTGAGATACTGTATGCCTTAAATATCATGTATCACTTAATGTCGCAATGTGATGATGTCATTTCACCAGCCATCTTATATGTTTTTTAATATACGTCTTCAATAAAAATTGCATATTGTTTTTATACTACTTTTGATGTTTACTACTGTCTTATGCTGACCCTCTGGGCCCACCAGGGGCATAGATAATTTTTTGTTCTGGGAGGGGGGGTTCAGTGGCAGGCAAAAGTCTTTTGAGCTAAAGTAAATTGCACCAAATTCAAAAACTAGAAGGTGGGAAAGCTATTTGTGTTGCCCATGGTAATCTGATAGTAAGCTGATAGTGGCCGCAGCTGTTCTCATGTAGCCACGCACACACAGAAGTTATCTGTAGATGTCTGAGCCTGGACACAGCTGATAAAAACACTACACTTGTTGCTGCTGTTTGCATGAACTTAGAGAAGTGGTACTGTGCAGAGTCCATACATACAGAATAAAAACTAATTCTGAGAATTACACCCAGCATACAGGACAAGAGAAGTGGTACTGTGCAGGGTCCATACATACAGAATAAGAACAGATACTGAGACATACAGCATACAGGACATGAGAAGTGGTAGAATAAGGACAGATATTACACCCAGGGTACAGAACTTTACCAGAACACAAACATACATACTATTGTGCAGTGTTCATACATGCCTAATTTCTTGTTTATTACAGAATAAAAAGAGAAAATTCCTGCACCACACGCACACTAGTTGCTGCAATGCAACACAGCAGTTGGTGTAAATGGACCCTTACAAATAAGGCCACAGAAGTTTCAGCAAAAAAACAATTTTTTCCATGCAATAAAAAAGGCCAGGGCACTGGACAGCAAACAGTCCAGTCTGGTTGTGGCAGACATGTTGTGGTGCCAGGTCAGAGGGGCACCAGTAAGCAAAAGCCAGTCACTGAGTTTGCCACAGTCACTTATCTATGGCAGCAGCGGTAAGTGGTATGTGAAAGTGACATTCGTTAGTGAGGCCAAAGGGGGACAGGGTATGGCAGTTTCCAGGCACAGCAGGCTACCAACCTTATATAGTGTATCCTCCAGATTGCCAGGTCAATACAAATAAAAGCAAGGGAAAGTTGGGACTTTAAATGAATTGCCAGGATTGCCAGGTCAGCCTTCAACCAAATCGAAGTCAAAGGCGCGAAGCGGCAGCAGGAAAGCATAGTGAGGGTGAGTGGGACTACAGGCATCGGGAAATGCGATGTGAAATGATCTGTTAGCCCAGTCCGGCTTTTTACAACAAGAGTCACTGCCTGCCCAATGCCAGCCTACTAAACAGTGCACTTACAGTGGGGATCGAAAGTTTGGGCCCAGCTTTTGCAGACGCCATTTTTTTGTTTTCTGTAATTTTGAAAGTGTCAATGATGGAAATAAAATCTAACTTTTGTTGACATATTATAAGAATGTCTAATCTGTAATTTGATGCCTTTTGGAGATTTTTCCATCTTTCCTTGGCTTCTTTATGCACATTAATACAAATTTTTACCTGGGGTGCCCAAACTTTCGATCCCCACTGTATCACTCCACCACCGAACTATGCAGCCTTTTGTTAAGCGACGCTGTGCCGTGTACAGCAGCAGGACATGGACACTTGGCATTTTAGAAGGATGCTCTGGGGTGTGCTCTGGGGAGGTTTTGACCCCCCCAAACCCCCCCTTATCTATGCCTCTGGAGCGCACATAATTCCAATATTGGGGGGGGGGGTTCCCCTTTTTTTGTATGCATGCATATTCAGGGATGATGGCTCAGTTTACTATGTGCTCAGTCAAAGTTCCTTGCTAATCTGTATACAATTGTACTGTGTGTTGGCAAATTGCAAGTAGATTATAAACTAGCAGATCTGCCAGACAGGATCTGTGTGTATAGACCTTCCTGTGTGTAGTCAGCCAGTTAGATTGGCTGACCACACACAGCAGCTCCAAATCTTACAAAGGGCCCTAAAAACTGTGATGAAAAAAAATAGAGGAGATATTTTCTACTGGGCATAGTCTGAAATGGACTGCATACATACAGTACATCCCTATTCTGTACAGTGATTCTAGTTATAGAGAAATAATAGGAAGAGGTGTGAAGTTCATGCCCTGAAAAGCAGCCAATATAGGAAATACATTATCACTCAGCCTGTTTATCAGACCTAAGCTAGGTAGGGGTAGTTGGCTGAGGACCTAAGAGCTGTTCAGATGTGGTGGGTTGAGATGTTCCTGTTATAACAATTTGGGACGCCCTCAACACATTATCTCTACATCAACAGGAAATGCATGTAGCTTTAAACAACTAGTTAACTGTAATAATTGATATGTGATATATGTTAGTACATGCAAAGAATGTGGCCTACAATATGTGGGCTGCACTATGAGGAGATTGTGCGTTAGACTACAAAAACACTTACAAACAAATTGAACAATATGACAAAACACTGTACATTTAAAAAACACAGACTTTGGAAAATAACGGAATATTGAATAATATATATTATATATATTGAACAAGCAATTCAGAGCGGGGGATTTTCTAGATTATGTTGCTGTGAAGTATTTCAAATTTTTACTTTGAACACCCATTTACCTGATGACTTTAATTTTAAAAGGGATATTCCCCTTTATTATGGATAAGTGACTATTTTCTTCTTCTTCCCTTCCCCCATTTCCCTTCTCTTTCCCCATCCCCTTCCTCATCTCCTTCTGTCAGGGCACCAACAGCAATAGAAGTGCTCTGCCAGTACTTCACATGGTCACAGGAATTCCCATTGGTGCATAACCAATGCGCAGCAGCGCATACACATGCCCACTGGTGGACTGGTGTGCGCACGCAAACAGATGCACACACAGGTGCACACCGGAACGCCCAGGCACGTTGGCGCTCAGACATACATGCCCTAAGCCTAATTTTGGTGCTAATAGGCCTTTATAAGGAAGCCTGTCAAAGATTACAGTTGCTGTTTGACCTTTGACTCTTCCAGTGTGTTATCTCTGTGACGTTCCTGTTCCTGTGTCTCCTGTTACCGACTCAGCTTGTCCTTGACCCCGGCTATCCACCTGATCACGTTTGCTCTGATACCCACCTGGCTCCTGACCTAGGCTTTGCACCTGACCACGTCTGCTTCGATACCCACCTGGCTCCTGATCTTGGCTTCCTCCAACCACACTCAAGTCTTGGCACTATCCTAGACTTGCAACATCTCACGGGCACCACCTGCCTGCGGATTCCACTCCAGCACACCAGCTGTACTATGGAACTTCTTCCTGCACACAGTCCAGCAGGTGACCTGTGCTACTTTGGGCCTGACCTCACCTGTTTCACCCTCAGGGGGGTCTGGAACTTAGCTGCAAGGGGAGCCCTCATTCCAATGGCCTCCAGCGTCAGGTACAAGTTACCTTCCTTCCTGCTTGCTTTTCCCTCCCCTCAATTCCCCCTCCGCCTTATTTTCCTTCTCCCCCCTTTACTCCACTTTCTGCCCCCTCTCCCCCTTCCCCCACTAATTTTCCCCCCTTTTCTCTATCTTCTTTCTTCCCCTCTCCTTCTTCCTCACCCTCATTACCCCCATTTTCACCTCTCCTAATTTCCACTCCTTTCTCATTCCCTCTTTCTTTCCCTCTACCCCCCTTTCCACCCCCCTCAAATCCATCCTTTCCTCTTCCCTCCCCTCCTTCACTCTTGTTAATTTTGAAATCCAGATATAAGTGATGCCTTACCCTGTGATCCTTGGTCTACAAATTGCATAAATATTTGCCAGCACACCACGGTTCCTCTGACATAGTCCAAACAGTTTTATATTGAAGAGGAATTACATCACAGCAAGAAAATGCAATGTTTTGGAGCGGCACAGGGATCCTGCACCGCTCTGAAATGTTGCACTTCCTTGCTGTGATGTAATCCCACTTCAATAAAAAAAAACATTTAGAATTTGTCTGAAGGTCAGTGGTGTGCTGGCAAATATTTATGCTGTTCTGAGCATGTTCTAGTTTCCAGCTGGTTGTTGCTTCAGAACTCATTACTTCAAGAGCCCGTTCCAGGAACATGTGCAATGGGAATATTAACAATGAGCTCCATGTACAAATGAAATGCATTAGGGTTTGGAAGCTCCAGGTAGCGAAGTCTGTGCATCAGATTGTTTAATAAACTTAAACATTGGCTTTTACTATGGGAAGTGGCTCCCCTTTTTCCTAAGAACTGGTGTGTGCTTTTCTTGGAGTGGCCGGCGAGCCTGTACCAGGTGTCAAGGGAATTAAGGGGAAATCTGCCTGCAGTGAAATTTGACATTCTCTTGTCCAATGGACCCCGTAAAAAATCCTTAACCACTTTCTGACCGACTGCCGCAGTTTTACTGCAGCAAGCTGACTTGGGTGTGCAAATCGACATAGGGGTACGTCAGTTCGTGAATGCGCTCCTGGGGGCCAGCGTGCGCCACCGCTGGCGCGCTCCACCACCCAACTAGGCAGCGGTAATGCTGCTCCACGGGACCAGTGGCCCCAATTGCCGCCGGGCCCCCGCGATCGCTCCCTGTTGAGAGAGAAGGACGGTCAGCTGTTGTAAACACAGCTGACCATTGTTCTCTCTGAAATGATCACAGAGCGCCTATGATCCTTTTATATAGGATCACAGGTCTCTATGATCATTTCACAAATCCCTTCCCCCACATTCAGAAAACACTCCCCTAGGCTCATAATTAACCCTTTAATCACCCCTAGGTTAACCCCTTCCCTGCCAGTGTCATTATTACAGTAACAGTGCATATTTTTGTAAGTATCAGTGCACTGATTACTGTAGTAATGTCACTGGTCCCCGCAAAAGTGTCAAAAATGTCAGTTAGGGGTCCGAATTGTCTGCCACAATGTCGCAGATCCCCGCCATCACTAGTAAAAAAATAAAAATAAATAAAATGACAGAAATCTTTCCCCTAGTTTGTAGACGCGATAACCAATCAAAATACGCTTATTGCATTTTTTTTTTACCAAAAATATGTAGTGGAATACAAATTGGCCTAAAAGGATGAAAATTTTTAAATTTTACATTTTTTTGGGGGGTATGTTATATAGCGGAATGTGAAAAATATAGGTTTTTTTTCGGAAATGTCCCTCTTTTTTTGTTTATAGTGCAAAAAATAAAAATCGCAGAGGTAACCAAATACCACTAAAAGAAAGCTCTATATGTGGGGAAAAAAAGGACATCAATTTTATTTTGGTACAGTGTCGCACAGCCGCGCAATTTTCCGTTAAAGTAACGCAGTGCAGAATCGCAAAAAATGACCTGGTCATTAAGGGGGCAAATCCTTCTGATCCAGAACTGGTTAAGGGTCTGGCATGTATTTTGGGGGGCCTTCATACCATTTTTTACAAATAAAAGCAAGCTGGCAGGAGAATGTAATTTACCAGCAGTAGAGTTGTATTTTTTTTCTTTGTAAATGTAAAATTTGCTGCACTATATTGTATACATTATACAGATGCACCACAACGCAAGCAGGTTCAGGGCACCCCCCAGACATTTTGTGAAGTGAATTTTTAATGTTTCACTTTAAGCATTGTTAAAAGAGCTGCTACCCACCTAAAGCATTTACAAACTAAAATTGCATCAGTACATGTCTTCCAAGGCAGTGCCTGTAGTGTATTAACACAGACAGGCTGTACAGGTTGCTTCTTTATTCACTGCACATCAGCATGCAACTAACTTCAGCCACACCCAGCTCCCAGACATATACATAATTGTAACATTTTGCAGACAGCAACTTAACCCGTTGCTTACCATACTACATTCCCTCCTCTCTTTGAATAAAACATAACATGCACAACGTATTAATAAGATTAACAAAATGCATGGATGAATAACTAAAAATTTAAACTATAAACTCCTGACTATACACATAGTCCTTAAGGTAGGCCGGTGGATTTGTTGCTCGTTTTTCTCTTGGCCATTCCGATGTGGATGGTTGTGGATTGAAGTCTGGATCACTGGCAGTATCATCACTACTCTTTGCCTGTTCGCCATCTTCCGATACTTGACCTTCTGACTCAATAAATTTCTTCACAAATGAGGAATTACGCACTTTTGTGTGACCATCTAAATCCTCTAAAACCACTTGAGTACCTCTATTCACTGCACATCAGCATGCAACTAACTTCAGCCACACCCAGCTCCCAGACATATACATAATTGTAACATTTTGCAGACAGCAACTTAACCCGTTGCTTACCATACTACAGTGCCCAGCTCCCAATGGACTTTGTTTGACAATCCCTTGCTTATTAGCCTAGAAAATTATCAGAATTTATTAAAGTTTTGACTCCTATTGACCTCAGTGGGGTTCAGATTTAAGTTTAGAGCACATTTTGCGAGCCTCCCGCTGACCAAGCTTAGGTACATTTGGCTCATCCCTAGTATTTGGCATGGCATTCCTCATATATGTAAAAAGTAAGGAGGGTTCCTAATATCTATTTGTTTTTTTTAAGGTTAACCCCTATAACTCAGTACTATCTTTTAATGTTTTTAGAAGAGATGACAGAGTTGTAATAGTCTAAGTGAACTATGAAAGAGAATGAATTGTTAATGATTTCTTCCATGCCTGTATAATTATCATAGCTTTTACAGCATGCATTTTGTATGAAAGAATGACAATTTTGTGTCCCATGAAGCATGGTGAATTAGAAGTTCAATGTCATAATGTGTCTAGTAAACAGGAATGCATTGTGATCGTACAATGCAGAGATAGTAGTCATACAAACATATCAGTATCAGGGGAATAGAAGCTTATCATCATACTGATATAACCATTTTGGCATTCATAGCTGCACACATAAATACTGAATGAATATCAGACATGCTATTTCCATTAGTGACATCATAATGTTAACCTTGTCATTGTCAGATAGGTATAAAGTATTTAGCCTGCACTTAATATGCCTGCGCATTATAGGCTAAAAAGTTACAACTGCATAAATGAAATACGACAAAGTTTTTACTATATAAACAATAATAAACATGTAAGTAGGTTTGTCCTTTTATCCCATTTAAAGGACAGTTCCAGGCAAAAAGACAACTCAATCTTAAACAGTTGACCCCCCCACCCCCTCTTCCACGATTGCATCCAGCCCTCCTCCTTACCCCCGCTGTCTTCTGGGACCTGTGTGTGTCCAAGAAGATGATGGGACCATTCATAAAGCACCCCCAGTGCAGTAGGAAGTCAGGTGTGAAGCCTGAAGGCTTTACTGCCAGTTTCCCTTACTTGCAAACGAATCCGATGACTGGATCAGCTTGGGGTGCCGACATCACTGGTTCCCTGGACAGGTAAGTGTCTTTATACTAAAAGTTAGCAGCTTTAGTATTTGTAGCTGCTGATTTTTTTTTTTTTAGGTTGGAACTCCGCTTTAAGGTGAATCTTCTTGATGTGCTTTGGGGTTTTCTTTTGCTTGTTTTAACTGTTAACAGTTGCAGTTATTTTAGTAAGATAGCTGAAGTATTAAATTAATTCTAAAGCCTAACACGTTGTTTGCTAAAGCAAAATGTACTGTATAATAAAAAAAACTGAATTTTTGTAAAATCTTACCTGTAAAATTCCTTTCTCTGAGTCCTCCGACAGTCGCCGCCCACTTCATATTCATCACAATGGGGTTATGACCTTTGCTCCGTAGGAGTAGCTAGGCAACAGAATATGTTAGTATTAAGGCTTTTAACATATCCCACCCCCAGGGGGTGGTCCCCTCAGTCTATAACCCTCCACTTCCTGTATCCAACTCAGTTTCAGTGGGATAGCAGTAGAGTATATAACCAACAACCCCAAAAGAGGGGCGGGGGCGGCGACTATCGGAGGACTCAGAGAAAGGAATTTTACAGGTAAGATTTTACAAAAATTCCGTTTTCTCTTACGTCCTCCGACAGTCGCCGCCCACTTCATATTCATCACAATGGGGACGTCCCAAAGCAGTGCAAACATGAGGGGTGGGAAACGCAGCCGCGCCTAAGGCAACGCCGTCTCCACATCAGAGAAAGGAACCTTACCAAAGGAAGGAAACCAGTTGGGCAATGAGAAAAAAACACTCGCTCAACAGGAGCAAGAACCCAGGGAAAAACAAATAATCTCAAACAGCCAAGGAGCCTGCAACAAAGGCTCTAGGGAACTGCCGCACTAAGAACCTTGCGGCCAAAGGAAGCATCCGCCGATGCCTGAACATCTACTCTGTAATATTTTGTGAAAGTGTGTACGGTCGACCAAGTCGCCGCCTTACACACCTGGGCCACAGAGGCCCCATGACGACAGGCCCAAGACGTACTCAGAGATCTGGTAGAGTGCGCCTTCACAGGCACAGGGGGGACTTTCCCCTTCAAAGCATATGCCTGTTCAATGGTCTGTCTGATCCATTTGGCGATGGTAGAAGCCGACGCCGCCATGCCCTTCCGAGGACCCTCCGGAAGGACAAACAAGGAATCCGATTTGCGAAAGGATTCAGTTGATTTTAAGTAAACCCTAATCGCCCGGACAACATCCAAAGAGTGCAGCTGCACCTCTTTCAGATGTTTAGGCTTCGCGCAGAGCGAAGGCAAGACAATGTCCTCATTGAGGTGAAAATCCGAAACCCTCTTCGGAAGAAAAGAAGGGTTAGGTCGCAAGACCACCTTGTCCAAGTGCACGACCAGATACGGAGACTTGCAGGACAAGGCTGCCAGCTCCGACACTCTACGAGCCGAGGTAATCGCCACCAAAAAGGCGACCTTCTTGGACAACAAGGACAGCGAGATCTCCCTGATCCTTTCAAAAGGAGCACGCTGCAACACGGACAGAACTAAATTCAAGTCCCAAGGGGGTAGAGGGTCCCTCCTAGGAGGGATCAGATGCCGTACCCCCTGCACAAAAGTGCTAACCAAAGAGTTCGATGCCACAGGACGTTGAAAAAGAACGGTCAACGCAGACACCTGACCCTTGATTGTAGCCAGCGCCAAACGCTGGTCAATACCCGTCTGAAGGAAGGACAACACCCTAGACACCGAATAAGTGTGAGGTGGGAACCCCCTGGACTCGCACCAGGCAAAATAAGCCTTCCAAGTACGGTAATAGACCTTCCCTGAGGAAGACTTCCTCGCATTGGTCAAAGTGTGAATGACCTCAGGGGAGAGACCCCTGTTCTTCAGGACCTCAGTTTCAACAGCCAGGCCGTCAAAGCCAGCGACTGCAAAGCAGGATGGAAGATCGGCCCTTGCGACAGGAGATCTTCTCGAAGAGGCAGACGCCACGGGGCGTCGATCGCCAGATTTACGAGGTCTGCGTACCAGGACCGGCGAGGCCAGTCTGGTGCGACAAGAATCACCGTGGTTGGTTCCGAGTGCAACCTGCGAAGGAACCTGGACAGCAATTGAATCGGTGGAAACGCATATATCAGCCGGTATTGATGCCATGGAGCAACCAACGCGTCTGACGCGTCTGCCCGAGGATCGCGCGACCTTGCCACAAACCATTCCACCTTGTGGTTCAGACGAGACGCGAACAGGTCCACCTCCGGGAGACTCCACTTCGCGCACAACATCTGGAAGACATCCGGGTGAAGGGACCATTCCCCCTGGTCCAGGGTCTGACGGCTCAGATAATCCGCCTGCCAATTCTCCACCCCCGGAATGTGAACTGCCGATATTGCCGGGACGTGCGTCTCGGCCCAAGACAGAATGTTGGCCACTTCCCGAGCCGCTCGGGCACTCCTGGTGCCCCCTTGGTGGTTGATGTAAGCCACCGCCATGGCATTGTCCGTCTGCACCTGAACCGGACAGCCCTGTAGTCTGTCCGTCCAACGTCGAAGGCAGAGGTGTATCGCTCGCATTTCCAGAATGTTGATCGGAAGGGAGGACTCTTCCTCCGACCAAGTACCCTGGGCGGAAAGCTCCCAGAACACCACCCCAGCCTGACAGGCTGGCGTCCGTGGTGATCACCGTCCATGTTAAGGGACGAAAGGACTTGCCCCCCGACACCGACGGGGACTGGAGCCACCACAGAAGATCCCTTCTGGTCCGAAGACTCAACGAGATCCGAAGATCCAAGGATTGCGGTCGCCCGTCCCAGCAGGACAGAACCTCCGCTTGGAGACCCCGCGTGTGAAACTGGGTGAAGGGAATTGCCTCGAAAGCCGAGACCATCAATCCCAGACACCGCATGCACGTCCGAATGGACGAGGATGGAGCGTCCCTGAGGGACCTGACATTCTCCTGAAGAGTCCTGAGTTTGTCTTCCGGTAGGAAGACCTTCGCCTGGACAGAGTCCAGAATCATTCCCAGGTAGGGAAGACGAACCGACGGGCACAGTGTGGACTTTGGAAAGTTCACCGTCCAACCAAACTCCTGCAGAGTTTGCAACGTGACGGACAGAGCCTCCTCCAGACCCTGGTTGGTCGCAGACCGAACCAGAATATCGTCCAGATACCCCAGGACAGAGACGCCCTGGGCTCTCAACAAAGCCAGAACCGGTGCCAGCACCTTGGTGAACACCCGTGGAGCCGAGGCGAGCCCAAAGGGCAACGCCACAAATTGGTAATGATCCTCCGCTATGGCGAATCGAAGGTACCTCTGGTGACCCTCGAAAATCGGGATGTGAAGATACGCATCCTTCAAGTCGATGGAAGCCATGAACTCCCCCGGAACCAGGGCAGCTACCACCGACCGCAGGGATTCCATGCAGAACTTGCGCACCCGCACAAAGCGGTTCAGCGCCTTTAAGTCCAGAATCGGACGTACCTTGCCCTCCTTCCTGGGCACGGTGAACAGATTGGAATAGAACCCCCGAAATCTGTCCCGATGAGGTACCGGGACCACCACTCCCTGAGCCCTCAGGTCCTGCACCGCTAGATGCAGATCCCGCAATTGCTCCGGGGACAGTAGAAGATTTGAGGGAAAAAATCTGCTCCCCGGCCGAGAGAGAAACTCGATCTTGTAGCCAGATCGAACGATTTCCTGAACCCACCTGTCCCGCACCCGGGACAGCCATGGCTGAAGAAAACCGAGCAAGCGTCCCCCCACCCCAGAGCCGGGTGAGGGCGCCCCTTCAGGCCGCACTGTTGTGGGCCGCGGAACCGGACTGGCCGGACTTTTGCTTACCAGTCCACGGCTTCTTGTGGGAGCCTTGACCCTTGGACGGCTTGCCCCTATAGTGTGACCGAAAGGCACGAAAGGACCCCTGAGGGGGCCAAAAGGAAGCATGCTTCTTACCGGTAGCCGTCTTAACCTTGTGGGATTGGGGCAAGAGCGTGCTCTTACCACCCGTGATCCCCTTAATTAACGTATCTAGGGATTCACCAAAAAGGCGAGAACCATCATAGGGCAGATTAGCCAAGGTCTTACGCGAAGATTGGTCCACCGACCAACACTTCAACCAAACCAAGCGGCGAGACAACACCGCCACACCATGTACACGTGCAGCCAACGGAACCATATCCAGGTCCGCATCACACAAATACATGACACCCTGATGGATTTGATCCACCATATCCAAAGTCGCCTGGGAGGCAGAATCAGCCACCAGGACGCGTCTAAGCACCTGCGTCCAGCTCGCGACCGCCTGGGCCGCCATCAGCATAGAACCCATAATAGAATAGGTATGACGGGCAAGGGACTCCATCCTCTTGTCCGTGGCATCCCGGAACACCGGGGTATCTTCAGCAGGAATCGCAGTGGACTTATTTAAAACTGCTATCGCGTGGTCCACCGGAGGCGGGACACACCAACGCTCATCAGTAGCGGGCGTAAAAGTATAGCGCAGCTTAAACCTACTCGGTACAGCAAAAGGCTTGCGTATATTACGCCATTGCTCCTTAACAGCGCATTGAAAATCATCAGTGCAGGGAAATACCTGCGATGTTTTGCGTCTTTTTTGCGTCCCATAAGCTGCCAAGGCAGCAGGGGGACATGGTTCATCCTGCAAACGCAGTGTTTGCTTGATAGAAGCAACCAATTCATCCATGAGTGCAAGCTCTTCAGACGAGCCAGGGGGAGAATTATCAACCCCCTCAACCTCAGCCTCCACCTCTGACCCTACAAGGTCCAGGGAGGAACGGGACCCCGACAAGGAGACCCCAGCCACAGCAGCCCCATCACCATCACCCTCTGAATCAGAGGAAATCGAAACTCTGGGCCTTTTTGAGGATTGAGCAGCCACCAGCATTTGCACCTGAGTCGCAAGGCTAGCCACAGTCACAGCCAAATCCCCCCCCCTGGGGGGGAAGCAGCAGTCCCCTGGCTTCCCACCAATGTGGCAGGAAATTTGCTTTCCTGAGAATCCATGCCCCAAAAGAGTAAAATTAAATGGGTGACCGCCCCTTTAAATAAGGCGCTGCGAACGTAGCCCACCGCCACACAAGCACACCCACACCAGGGACCCCCACAGGGAGAAGGTATACTCAGGCAAGGATACAGTGAAATAGAGGGAAAAAAACCTGGAGAGACCGTTGCTGCTGCTGCCTAGATCGGTGCTCCTGGAGAAAGGAAATGCTGTATGCAGGGCACTCTATGAAAGCCTATGGGAGGCTACAAGAAAATGGCCGCCATGCATGTGTACCATGCGGCCGGAGCGAGTACAGCCAAAATGGCGCCGTTTGGCGCCGAAAACCGCCGCTCCCCCACCCCATGAAGGTGGAATAAAAATACACCACAAGTTATAAATAACATGGTGAACCGCCGCAGCGGCGCTGTAATGTGCCCCAAACATGATAGCATCAAGTTCCACAGCACACAGCCGTTCACACACTCAGACTGACACAGAAGTGCAGCACAGCCCCCCTCCTTGCAGCCCACAGCATGCAGTGTGAGAGATAGGGAAACATCAATAGTGTGAACACAGGGCAAGGTAACACAGTCCCAGACTGACACCCCCCAGACAGACAGGTCCCCACATAGATACACTTACCTCTTGCATGGCGTGGGGGACCCGCACAGGCGAACAAGCCGCTGTACATGAGACAGGGAGAGTCGCATCCAGGACGCAGCAGAAGGTGGGTTGAGAAACCGCACAGCGTCCAGGGAGGTAGCCACCTCACCCTAGCATCCCTGCACGGAACAGGGATGGGTCGTTCAGAAAACTCAGGAGCGATACCTGACTGAACGCTCGATGGCGGGCTGAGAAACCACTGACCCACAACCTGCGACCAGTGGGGTCAGCCCGAGACGCAGCCCGCAGTATCCTCTTCATCAGAAGACCTAACTAACGCTGGTAAAAATAACAGCTAAATAAAGAAAGAGAGAAAAACTCAAATAAAATCCAAAAAAGGAAAGAAGGCTGAGACAAGTGCCCCAGCACAGAGACATCCAGCTACTCCTGACAAGCTAGACATTGAAACTGAGTTGGATACAGGAAGTGGAGGGTTATAGACTGAGGGGACCACCCCCTGGGGGTGGGATATGTTAAAAGCCTTAATACTAACATATTCTGTTGCCTAGCTACTTTTACGGAGCAAAGGTCATAACCCCATTGTGATGAATATGAAGTGGGCGGCGACTGTCGGAGGACGTAAGAGAAATTGTATTTCTTTTTCATAAAGTACTATTTTATGTTTACGTTTTTTCCTTCTGTGCATCTCAGTGCTGCTGATCACTGCCAGTCTCTTTTAGAAACTTTGAGATTGATTTACTAAAGCTGGAGAGTTCAAAATCTGGTGCATCTCTACATAGAAACCAATCAGCTTCCAGGTTTTTTGACAAAGCTTAATTGAGCAAGCTGAATTTAGAAGCTGATTGGCTACCATGCACAGCTGCACCAGATTTTGCACTCTCCAATTTTAGAAAATCAACCCCTTCCTGTCTACATCCCCTTCTCCAGCACTGGCTGGATGTCATTGGGCTGGACTGGCTTGTTGATAGTAACAGCAGAGGGCCATACTTACATAATCTGTGTTGGGAAGGCTCTTTCTTTTTTTCTTTCTTTCTTTCTTTCTTTCTTTCTTTCTTTCTTTCTTTCTTTCTTTCTTTCTTTCTTTCTTTCTTTCTTTCTTTCTTTCTTTCTTTCTTTCTTTCTTTCTTTCTTTCTTTCTTTCTTTCCGTCCTATGCAGTGCCCAAATTCTATGCAAGATAAAATACAGTACATACAAGTGCATACTACGATCTAGTGATCCTTTATTTACCATAAAATTACTAGGTGCTGATATCTTGTGCAACTACTTCCTTTATCCTGTATGAGAAGAACAAATCCCTTCAACTAAGATAAAGGTTTCATCCTAATCCCTAATGATCATGGTTTTAAAGGAATTAAGAAAAAGTACAGTCCCAGGCCACAGATCCGGTCCCAATACTGATGAATGACCTGGGATTTTCATGCAGGCCTCTCATTAGCCACTGAACCAGACAGGTACAGTCAATCCTATTAGACCTGTAATTGTAAATAATATAATTATCGAGCTGCTTAAAGTATGATAACAAAATTATGTAACAGAATTACACTACCGTTACTGTAAATAAATTGCTGTAACTCATTCTTGAATTTATTGGGAGCTTTAGACAGTAAGATCTGAAACAGCTCCTCCCTAGGTTTAAACCATAGACTTCTACCAGCTTTTTAACTATAGCCTAGAGACCTACACATATGGATTTCTGTAGACATGTCCCCAATCAGTATCTTCAAACCACAAACCTTCTAAAGTGTTAGTATAAATAACTTAGGAAATCAAAACCTAGTTGATGTTACACATTATAGATGACAGTCACATTACAAGAAAAAACTGCTGGGTTAACACTCTGTTGCATGGTGCAAAATGCTATCATGGTATAGAGAATTGAACCACACAAGAAGGTAATATTACTTAATTTACTGAGAATGTGACAGAAAGCTCCACAGCACTAGCTTCACTTGCAAGAGACTGCCATTTTGTAGATAAATGTATTAACAACAAGATACCATCCTTTTTAGAAAGAGAGCTGCATGTAGTCCAAGTGGAAGGCCCGCACCCCCTTGTTTCTGGCATAGATAATACCACAGGGTTCTATACAGTTGAAAATGGCCAAAAGATTACTGTTATAACTACAAAAATGTATCTCTGGAGGTGAGCTCCTTCCCACAGGGCAGTCTTTGCAGTCCATAGGCTGACTTTCACTGATTCCCTCCATACACATTTCAGGGATCCCTTGTCCTAATAGTCCAGGCAAAGCCTGTGAAGGTAATCTTTTCTCTCACTTTACCCATATTAGGACAGGGTGGAATTAGCCTTTCCAAATTGCTGCACAAACAGGACCCACACCAATATTAAACATCTCAATCCAGGACATAATAAAGAATTTCCAGTCAGATTTAAATAATAAAAAGCTCAATCTTTTTTTTCATAATAATGGCAGTGATTAATTTGTTGAATAAATGAAAACTTTTCCTATCCCCTCCAGCTAGGTGGCAAAACATTCAATTTATTGTGGTACAGGGGTTCATATCCTATAGACCCCAAAAAAGGGTGGGTTCCTTATCTTCCTAACTCTCCATTCCCCCCATAAGGGTTCTTATAAGTCATGACACATCATGATTTTGGCTCATTTAGATGGGAAACCCAGCTGCACACTTCACACTACTCTAGCCTCACCTACCCATCTTTATATAACATCTTACCAGCAGAAATGACAGCCTAGTTGCCAGGATTCCAAGATTTGGGACTTGGCCATAAGTGACCCAGTTTCTTGCAACATGCATGTTACAAGAGACAGTTAGAGACTTCTGCATGGTTCCCAGGGAGTTTTAGAATTGGCTTCTGGGGTCCAATGGTCTGCTAACTGCTGCTATGGTTTAGGAGATTCTGATACAATCTTTGCCAAAACATCAGAGCTAACATGAAATTATCTGTATCCAGGGTGACACAGTGTTTAAAAAAAATAATGTTACAATGTAACAATGTTACAAAGAATATAGCAAATTATGTAAAAAGGAAATCAAGGACGCAAAAATTCAAAATTAATGACAGATTGCAAAAGATAGTAGGACAAACCCCAAAAAATCCTTCTAATATATTAATAGTAAAATGGTCAGGTCTGAGCATGTAGGCCCTTTACAAAATAATCAGGAGTGGGTGACTGGGGACAAAGAGAAGGCAAATTTACAGTAAAGAACATATTGAGTTTTTTTTAACTGTGTCTGTGTACTGTATATTTAAGACTTGTCCTTAAATTCCTGAAATGTTTAATGGCATCCCCTCCTCCACCTTCTTACCCCCTCCCTCCCCTCCACCCACCCCCTCCTCCTCTCCCCCCTCCCTCATCCTCACTCCATATCCCCTCCTCCTCCCCCCACTCCCTCCTACCACCTCTCCCACCCCCCTTCCGTCCCCCTCTTCCTTACCCTCTCCCTCTCCTCCTTAACCTCTCCCCCCCTCTACTCCTCTCCCCCTCCCCTTCCTCCTCTCCCCACCCCAACTCTCCTTCTCCTCCCCTCCCCCTCTCCCCACCTCCTTACCCTCTCCCCCCTTCCCCTCCTCCTCACCCCCTGACCCCTCCTCCACCTCCTTTCACCCTCCTTCTCCCCCCTCATCCCCCTATTCCTCTCCCCTCCTCCTTACCCCCCTCTCCTTACCCTCCCCTCCCCCTCCTCTCCTTCCCCTCCCCTCCTCCTTACCCTCTCCCCCCTCCCCTTCCTCCTCTCCCCCTCCTCCTCCTCCCCCCTCCTCCTCCTCCCCTCCACCCTCCTCTCACCTCCTCCTCTCCCCCCTCCTCCTCCTCCCCTCCCCTCCCCTCCCCTTCCATTCCCTCCTTACCCCTCCCCCCTCCTTACCCTTTCCCCCAGCTCCTCCCCCCATTCTCCTTCTCCCCCCTCCTCTCCTCCCCCTATCCTCCCCTTTCCTTCTCTCCTCCCCCATCCTACTCTCCTCCCCCTCCCCTCTCCCCCTCCCCCTCCCCCCTCCTTAGCTGGTCTAGCAAAGCGTTGTATGCAAAATGGTAGCAGTCATTAAAAAGGTGGGGTATACATGTGCAGGGCAAAGGAGGTGGAGTCAGGGTGGAGCCAAGGGGCGGTGCCAAGGGGGTGGAAACATTAGGTTTTGCCTAGGGTGTCAAAAATCCTTGCACTGGCCCTGGTCCTCCTGCAAGTTCAAGCCAAGTCTTCTACCTCTACTTTGTTTAAATAGCTAGGTAAAAAATATTAACTTTTGGATTAAGCATTATCAGGTAGATATGAGAATGCTGATAAACCTTGGTGGTGTGCCTATATGCTGCACAAATTTATTATAATACACAGACAACCTAAGCTTGTTTAAAAAATGTTTGCAAATAGACATGTATCCTTCCTTTTTTTATTGTTTGTAGGAGATGGAAGGTATTATTATTGTATGTGCCACTTCTTTTTATTGATTGCCTAATACAGATATCACATATATGATCATACGAATATCTTTGTTTGGCCACAGTAGAGACTAAATGTCCCTCAAGCTGCACATTAAAGTAGAAGTCCATCTTAACACTAAAATCCCTGCATCTACAGACATTCACGACCTAACACTAACCCATCTAGCCCTGTAACGAAGAAATCAGTATACCTTTTATTTTTTGAAGCCAATCTGAACCGATCCTACGCCGATCTGACCCGATCCCACGCCGAGTCGTCGGCCGCAGTTTCGCTGTGGAGGCAGGTACAGAGGGCACATCCAACAAAGGAAGCCCCATAGTAAGTCTATGGGTGACATCACTCCACATTAATTTCACTGCTGTTGTCGGCTGTGTCCTTTTGCAGATCTTCTGCCGCTGGAACCCAGAACGGATCGGCTTCCAAAAAGGTATGTATACTGATTTAATCCTTACAGGGCTAGATAGGTTAGTGTTAGTTCGTGGATGCCTATAGATGCAGGGATTTTAGTTTTAGGGTGGACTTACACTTTAAGTCCAGACCTGCTGTATGATAGTGAATGGCAGTCTCAGCCTGGACACCCACTAGGACATGCTCCCAACACATTTCACTCCCCCCCCCCCCCCCCACCAGAGCTTACCATGAGTAAAACATGTTGGAGGCTTGGCCTGGTGGGGATCCAGTCTAAGAGTGCCATTCATTAACATATAGCAAGTCTTGACTTGATTTCCGGCTCCCAGGACACATAGTCACTCTTTCCTATTGCCTGGAGCATAGACGAGCTCCCTTCCTACCCAGTACTCACAGCGGTAGCACAGAACTTCATTCCCATACAGCCTGAGTGGCTTACACACATATCCTTGGTTGGCCAGTTAGCTGAAGAAACATTCAGTTAGATTTACTAAAACTGTAGAATGCAAAATCTGGTGCATCCATACACAGAAACCAATCCGCTTCTAAAAAAATTTTTTGTCAAAGCTTAATTGAATAAGCTGAAGTTAGAAGCTGATTGGTTACCATGCATAGCTGCACCAGATTTTGCACTCTCCAATTTGAATAAATTGGGTGGATTTAACATCTATGTGGATTAAAAGCACCTCTAATACTGTCCATATAAAAATTCTAATGCAGTTGGGGTTACACTTTTTATGGTTTGAGAGGCACTAAACATAACTATTTCTTTGTCACCAATTGGGGATTTATGTTGCCTCAACCACTAACCAGATTTACATAAAAGGTTTAAAATGAACTAATACATGTTTTGAATGTGTCTGTTTTTAATGTTTTATGGCTTGGACTACAGAAAAATGTTGTATTAAATTGCATATGAATGTTTACAAGTTACATTTTCAGTCAGGTGGAACTCTAGGATTTTGAGGGTTCCCCTTAAAATCCTCTGGTATGGATTTTGGAGTGGACCTCACATAATTTATTTTTTACATTTTGGCATGGGGTTCCCCTCAAAATCTATACCAGACCCAAACCAACCCCTTTTTTTTTTTCTTTTTTTTTATGCTGGAACTTGTTTGTTTGTGGTCAGTGCCTGCTCCTTAACAATCAGCTGTTCTAAATGCAACAAAATACATGGAGAAGATAAGAAAGAAATCCCAAAAACATGCACAAGTCTAGTACTTGAAAGGAAACAACCCTTGCTGTCAATCCATAGTGCTCTCTAAATCCTGTGTCATTGGTACACTCTGTATTACCTACTATCTACTTCTAAAATAATATTTATATGCAGAGAAAATATATATTAAAAACTTAACCACTTTACGACCGGCGCACGACGATCTACGTCGGCACTCAGCCCCGGCCAGGCAAACTGACGTAGGCCTACGTCAGCACAATTTGCCGGCCCTGTGCGCGCTCCCGCGCGTCCCCGCCGCCGATGATGACTCGATTGGGTTCAGAACCGATCAGTCATCAGGTCCAGGCCAATCATTTTTGGTCTGGACCTGTTGATCGGTCCTGCCCAATCAGATCATCCTCTAAGCCTGTGAAATGTAAACACAGGCTTAGAGGAGATGTGCCCTCCCCCCACAACGGTCTTTTCGGATCCAGCGTGAGAGGAGAGCACATCTTACTGTGAGTACTGCACCAAGCACACCCACACACAGTTAGATAGGCACATTTCACCCCCGATCGCCCCCCCAATTAACCCCTACAGCACCTGACACAACACACACTATATACAGCATATAGCATATACCTATATACCTGTATAAGTGTGATTTGTGAACAGGTGTAGCCCTTGCGACCCCCCCTTTTCCACTCAAATTACCCCCCACCCCCCCCTAATAAAGATTTAACCCACTGATCCCCCCTGAACCCCCCCTGATCACCGCCGTTAACCCCTACACCCTCTGTCACATCAGCACTAATACAAACGCAATATACGGTGTTATTGTATTTTTGTATTAGTGTCATTGTGATCAGAATTAGCGCAGGCGACTAAGT
Organism: Pelophylax lessonae; assembly: GCF_965119305.1. Taxonomy (NCBI): domain Eukaryota; kingdom Metazoa; phylum Chordata; class Amphibia; order Anura; family Ranidae; genus Pelophylax; species Pelophylax lessonae. The sequence goes on from NC_138768.1 coordinate 414,417,251, forward strand.
TTCTGTCCCAAGAAGGTTTAGGGTCCCCGCCACCCGCCCAATAAAGATTTAAGCCCCTGACCCCCCCCTGATCACCCCTACACCCCCTGCCATAACACACACCGTATACAGTATATAGCATTTTGCTATATACCCGTATAAGTGTGATTTGTGGTCAGGTCTAGCGCTTGCGACCCCCCTTTTTCCACTTGAATTACCCGCCACCCCCCCCTAATAAAGATTTAAGCCCCTGATCCCACCTGATCCCCCCCTGATCACCGCTAGTTAACCCCTACACCCTCTGTCACATCAGCACTAATACAAACGTAATATACTGTGTTTTTGTATTTTTGTATTAGTGTCATTGTGATCAGAATTAGCGCAGGCGACTAAGTTTGTGTCCCAAGCAGGTTTAGGGTCCCCCCCACCCGCCCAATAAAGATTTAATCCCCTGATCCCCTCCTGATCACCCCTACACCCCCTGCCACAACGCACACTGTATACAGTATATAGCATTTTCTATATACCCGTATAAGTGTGACTTGTGACCAGGTTTAGCGCTTGCCACCGTTCCTTTTATCCTTAGGATACCCGCCAGTCCCTTCCAATAAAGATTTAAACCCCTGATCCCCCCCTGATCACATCCCGTTAACCCCTACACCCTCTGTCACATTAGCACTAATACACACATAATATACTGTTTTTACTGTATTTTGTATTGGTGTCATTGTGACTTGAGGTTGCGCTAGCTAGCTAGTTTCTTTCCCAAAGGAGGTTTAGGGTCCCCGCCACCCCCCCCAGATCCCCAGCGCATAGTTTAGAAGTAACCCCTTGATTGCCACACACGCACGCACGCACGCACGCACCTACACTTCCATTTCTAGTATAGTGTTTGAACAGATCAATATCTGATCTGATCAGAACTATACTAGCGCCCCCATAGTTTAGGGTTCCCAAAACGCGGTGTTTGCACGATCAGTACTGATTCCGGCCAGCACCTGCGTTTAACCCTTTCACCCAGGCAAGTGTAGTAATCAATAGATTACTGTCACTTGCAAAAAAACACAAGACACAAAACCGCTGTGTTAGCAGAGTCAGGCCTGATCCCTGCTAGCATTAGCAGTTTTTTTTGTAGCGCTTGAAATAGTCTTCGACAACCAGGTGCTTTTATTACCTGTGAGTCGCATCACTGTACGAGTAAATTTAGTTGCCAAAATGACCAAACGTTCGTACAGGGATGAAGAGCTTCTCAGTTATATGCTGACCGAGTCATCTGATAGCGAAGGGGAAGCTACAATGACCGAATTAGTGTCAGTATATGAACCTGATGACGGCAGCGGCTCCCTGACAGATAGCTCCGACGACAGATGGGTCCCTGTTAGACCCAGGCGTACCCGACCCCATTCTGAAGTTGTTGTGATGCAGGAATCGCAGGGTGCTCGTATGGAGCAGAGTGTGGGTACTAGTGCCGCTCATCCTTCTGGCGACCTGGCAAGCGCCAGCGGCCTAGTACAACCTGGACCTAGTACAACCAGCACTGCAGTAAGACCTGGTGACGTGGCGAGTCCCCTAAGTGCAGTTGAAGCTGGTGCGGTGGCTAGCACAAGTAGTGGCCCGCAGCCACCGCGTATTCGAAGACAGGCCCGTAGAGCCCATAGTGCCCTCCCTGATGCGCTGGCATTTCCTAATTGGCAACCCACCGATACTACAGCGCCAGTACTTCCCCCATTCACCGCCCAACCTGGAATCCACGTGGAGACAGCTGGTTTTACGCCCCTGAACTTTTTTGAGCTGTTCTTCACGGAAGATCTTTACAGATCTATTGTGGATCAATCAAATTTGTATGCACAACAGTTCATCGCCGCCAACCCAAATTCACACCTTGCCAGACAATTCGGCTGGAAACCTATAACGGTTTCCGAATTTAAGATCTTTCTGGGCCTTTCCCTCCACATGGGCATAACTAAACAGAGTGAATTGCGGCTATATTGGTCCACTAGCCCAATTCACCATATGCGCATGTACTCTGCCTCTATGTCCAGGACGAGATACGAGCAAATTCTGCGATTTATGCATTTCAGCGACAATGAACTCTGTCGTCCTCGGGGAGACCCTGCATACGATCGGCTCCACAAAATTCGGCCCCTCATAGACCACTTCAATCAGCGGTTTGCAGCCTTGTTTACCCCCGAACAAGTTGTCTGCGTTGACGAGTCCCTGATTAAATTTACTGGCCGCCTTGCTATGAAACAGTACCTCCCCAGCAAGCGTGCCAAGTACGGGGTCAAACTGTATAAATTGTGTGACAGGGCCACAGGCTATACAGTTAGTTTCCGGGTCTATGAGGGAAAAGATAGCTGTGTGGAGCCCCCCAACTGCCCAGACTACATAGGGAGCAGCGGTAAGATCGTTTGGGACTTGGTGTCACCCTTATCCGGAAAGGGGTACCATTTGTACGTGGACAACTTTTATACAAGCGTGCCACTATTTAGTCACCTTCTTGATTTACAAATTGGCGCATGTGGCACCGTGCGACCTAATCGCCGGGGCTTCCCCCAACGGCTTGTAGATTCCCGTCTTAGTCGGGGGGCGAGAGCCTGCTTGAAAACGGACAAATTACTTGCGGTGAAGTGGAAGGATACACGGGATGTTTATGTTCTGTCCTCCCTTCACCCAGACACGACGATCCAAATTCCTACGGCAACTGGCGTTGTGGAGAAACCCCTCTGTGTCCACGAATATAACCTTAACATGGGAGGGGTGGACCTTAACGACCAGCTTTTGGCGCCGTATTTAGTTGCCCGTAAAGCCAGACGCTGGTACAAAAAAGTGTCTGTTTACCTATACCAATTGGCTATGCTGAACGCCTTTGTCCTATACAGGGCGTCAGGACGAACTGGATCTTTCCGGGAATTCCAGGAAGAGATCATCCTTGCCTACCTGTACCCAGGAGGCATGCCTGCCCAACTTCCCCTTCCAGATGCAGTGAGCCGGCTGCATGAGAGGCATTTTTCACATGTCCTCCCGAGTACCCCTACCCAAAGATGGCCCCAAAGAAGATGTCGTGTCTGTAGCAAGCGCGGATTTAGGCGTGACACCCGTTATTATTGTCCCAAATGTCCTGACCAACCTGGTCTCTGCATCGAGGAATGTTTCGAGCGCTACCATACACTAGTGGATTATTAGCGTAGGGTACAGCACGACACAGTGTAGGGCACATAAACACAGGGTCTCGAAGGATGTTGGATGTCCATCGACATTTTGAGAGACCCAAGCTGGAAGAGAAGATCGCAGATGATCGCAGTCCCTCCCAAATCAAGAAGTAAAGGAACAGTTAGAAAGAAAAATAAAAGGATCCAAAAACTGTTGTGGTGTCAGTAATTTTATATGTCCTTCTACTCCTTCCTACTATACTTTTTTTCAATGTCCTTTGTTTGTTTTTTCATTCTTTTGTGACCTGTTTCTCTTGCAGGTCCCTCGTCGGCTACCACGCATTGATTTTATATATTCTGACACAAACAGCGTTTGCGCTCAGCATATATGGATACCTTTGCTGATAGCAGCTGTGGTGATTTTCTGATTTCAGCACTGCAGTTAAAATCCTATTTTGGTATACGTGGATAGCGCCGTGTATACCCATCATTAAATTCAGTGGGTGGTTGTTTGGGCGGTTAATGATGAAAATCCAAAAACTGTTGTTGTCAGTCATTTTATATGTCCTTCTACTCCTTCCTACTATACTTTTTTTCAATGTCCTTTGTTTGTTTTTTCATTCTTTTGTGACCTGTTTCTCTTGCAGGTCCCTCGTCGGCTACCACGCATTGATTTTATATATTCTGACACAAACAGCGTTTGCGCTCAGCATATATGGATACCTTTGCTGATAGCAGCTGTGGTGATTTTCTGATTTCAGCACTGCAGTTAAAATCCTATTTTGGTATACGTGGATAGCGCCGTGTATACCCATCATTAAATTCAGTGGGTGGTTGTTTGGGCGGTTAATGATGAAAATCCAAAAACTGTTGTTGTCAGTCATTTTATATGTCCTTCTACTCCTTCCTACTATACTTTTTTTCAATGTCCTTTGTTTGTTTTTTCATTCTTTTGTGACCTGTTTCTCTTGCAGGTCCCTCGTCGGCTACCACGCATTGATTTTATATATTCTGACACAAACAGCGTTTGCGCTCAGCATATATGGATACCTTTGCTGATAGCAGCTGTGGTGATTTTCTGATTTCAGCACTGCAGTTAAAATCCTATTTTGGTATACGTGGATAGTGTCGTGTATACCCATCATTAAATTCAGTGGGTGGTTGTTTGGGCGGTTAATGATGAGTAATACTACGCATTATTCCTGTGCTGATTTCTGATAGGTTCTCTTTTTTTCCGTTCAGCCCACAGGCTGCATGAAAAAAAAAAAAACCTATATGCCAAACAAGGACCAGCAATGTACTGGTACGTTGCTGGACTTTGAGTGGTTATACCAGGATGATGCCTGCAGATTTAGGCATCATCTTGGTATCGTTTTTTACAGCCAGCGGTCGGCTTACATGTAAAAGCAATTCTAGCAGGTAATTGGCCGCTAGACTGCTTTTACATGCAGTGGGAGGGGCCTCCCCCCCCCCACCGCCGCCTTCCGCAGCCTTCCATGGTTTTTCTCTGGCTCTCCTGTCCCACCGGTTAACCCGAGAGTGCAGCCGGTGGTTCAATTATCTAACCATAGAGCTAATTGGAGATGAGAATGGCTCCAATCATCTCTATGGCCTAAGATGCCGGAGGCTACGAGCATTTTATGACTTCTGTTTCGCCAGAAATAAACAGGGCCATTGGGAAATTGGGAAAGTATTTTATCACACCAATTTTGGTGTGGTCAGATGCGTTAAGGTCAGAGGAGAGATCTAGAGTCTAAAAGACCCCAATTTTTTTTAAAAAGAGTACCTGTCACTACAGATTGCTATCATAGGGGATATTTAAATTCACTATGATAACAATAAAAATGATTTAAAAAAAAAAAAAATTAAAGGAAAGGTGTCAAAATAACATAAAAAAGCAAAAGAAAAAAAAAAAAAAAATTGAGCCCCCCCCCTTACCCCCGGTGCTTGCGCGCAATGGCGCACGCAAGCGGTGGTCTAGTGTCATATGTAAACCACAATTGCAGCATGCATGTGAGGTATCGCCGCGATCGCCAGATCGAGTGCAGTAATTCTTGCAGTAGACCTCCTCTGTAAGTCTAAAGTGGTAACCTGTAGAGACTTTTAAAGGTTTTCAAAAATGTACATACGTTTTTGTCGCTGCGCAGGCATGCGCAATTTTTAAAGCATGTCATGTTAGGTGTCTATGAACTCGGCATAAGATCATCTTTTAAATTTTACCAAAAAAATTGGAATTATATAGTGTATTTGTGCAATAAATTAAAAAAAAATGTATTTTTTTCGCAAAAATTGCGTTTGGAAAATCTGTGCGCAAATACCGTGTGACAAAAAAATTTGCAACATCCACCATTTTATTCTATAGGGCCTCTGCTTTAAAAAAATATATAATGTTTGGGGGTTCAAAGTAATTTTCTAGTAAAAAAAAAATATTTTTTCATGTAAACAAAAAGGCACAGAAAAGGCTTGGTTTTCAAGTGGTTAGAAGAGTGGGTGATGTGTGGATAAGATTGAGTATAAAATGCCGGAACTGTTCAAACACCCCCCTAATGACCCCTTTTTGAAAAGTAGACACCCAAAGCTTTTTTCTGAGAGGCATGGTGAGTCCATGGAGTATTTTATATTTTGCCACAAGTTTCGGGAAAATTATTATTTTTTTTTTTTTTGTTGTTTTTTTACAGAAAGTTGTCACTAAATGATATATTGCTCATGCATGCCATGGGAATATGTGAAATGACACCCCAAAATACATTCTTTTGCTTCTCCTGAGTACAGGGATACCACATGTGTGAGACTTTTTGGGAGCCTAGCTGTGTACGCGCCCCCGAAAACCAATCCACATCTTCAGGTTTTCTAATGGCGTAAATTGCTGATTTTACCCCTGACTACCTGTCACAGTTTCAGAGGCCCTGAAATTTCAAGATGGCACAAAACCCCCCCAAATGACCCCATTTTGCAAAGTAGACACTCCAAGCTACTGGCTGAGAAGTATGGTGAGTCCATGGAATAGTTTATATTTTGCCACAAGTTTCGAGGAAAAAAATTTTTTTTATTTTTTTTTATTTTTTTACACAAAGTTGTCAGTAAATGATATATTGCTCACACAGGCCATGGGTATATGTGAAATGACACCCCAAAATACATTCTGCTGCTTCTCCTGAGTACAATGATACCCCATGTGTGAGACTTTTTGCCAGTCTAGCCGCGTACAGGACCCGGAAAACCAATGCGCACCTTTAGGCTTTCTAAGGGCGTAAATTGTTGATCTCACTCCTTACTACCTATCACAGTTTTGAAGTCCATAAAAAGCCAAGATTGCACAAACCCCCCCCAAATGACCCCATTTTGCAAAGTAGACACTCCAATCTATTTGCTGAGAGGCATGGTGAGTATTTTGCAGCTCTAATTTTTTTTGGAAAATGAAGAAAAAACAGGAAAATGCATTTTTTTTCCTCTTTTTTCAATTTCCAAAACTTTGTGACAAAAAGTGAGATCTGCAAAACACTCAACATGCCTCTCTGCAAATAGCTCAGGGTGTCTACTTTCCGAAAAGGGGTCATTTGGGGGGGGGTTGTGCTGTCTTGGCATTTCATGGCCTCCAAAACTGTGATAGGTAGTCAGGAGTGAAATCAACAATTTACGCCCTTGGAAAGCCTGATGGCGATGATTGGTTTTCGGGGTCCTGTACTCGGCTAGACTGCAAAAAAGTCTCACACATGGGGTATCCCTATACTCAGGAGAAGCAGCAGAATGTATTTTGGGGTGTCAGTTCACATATACCCATGGCATGTGTGAGCAATATATCATTTACTGACAACTTTGTGTAAAAAAAAAAAAAAAATATATATATATATATATTTCCCGGAACTTGTGGCAAAATATAAAATATTCCATGGACTCACCATGCCTCTCAGCAAATAGCTTGGGGTGTCTACTTTCCAAAATGGGGTCATTTGGGGGGGTTTTGTGCTATCTTGGAATTTTAGGGCCTCCGAAACTGTGATAGGTAGTCAGGAGTGAAATCAACAATTTACGCCCTTGGAAAGCCTGAAAGTGGGGACTGGTTTTCGGGGACCTGTACTCGGCTAGACTGCAAAAAAGTCTCACACATGGGGTATCCCTGTACTCAGGAGAAGCAGCAGAATGTATTTTGGGGTGTCATTTCACATATACCCATGGCATGTGTGAGCAATATTTCATTTACTGACAACTTTGTGAAAAAAAAAAAAAATATATATATATATATATATTTCCCGGAACTTGTGGCAAAATATAAAATATTCCATGGACTCACCATGCCTCTCAGCAAATAGCTTGGGGTGTCTACTTTCCAAAATGGGGTCATTTGGGGGGGTTTTGTGCTATCTTGGAATTTTAGGGCCTCCGAAACTGTGATAGGTAGTCAGGAGTGAAATCAACAATTTACGCCCTTGGAAAGCCTGAAAGCGGGGACTGGTTTTCGGGGACCTGTACTCGGCTAGACTGCAAAAAAGTCTCACACATGGGGTATCCCTGTACTCAGGAGAAGCAGCAGAATGTATTTTGGGGTGTCATTTCACATATACCCATGGCATGTGTGAGCAATATTTCATTTACTGACAACTTTGTGAAAAAAAAAAAAATATATATATATATATATGTATTTCCCGGAACTTGTGGCAGAATATAAAATATTCCATGGACTCACCATGCCTCTCAGCAAATAGCTTGGGGTGTCTACTTTCCAAAATGGGGTCATTTGGGGGGGGTTTGTGCTATCTTGGAATTTTAGGGCCTCCGAAACTGTGACAGGTAGTGCAGAGGTGACATGCACAATTTACGCCATTAGAAAACCTGGGAGTGTTGATTGGTTTTCGCGGTCCTGTACACAGCTAGGCTCCCAAAAAGTCTCACACATGGGGCATCCCCATACTCAGGAGAAGTGGCAGAATGTATTTTGGGGTGTAATTCCACATATACCCATGTCATGTGTGAGAATTTTATCTTTTAGTGACAACGTTGTGTAAAAAAAAAAAATTAAAAAAAAAAATAGTAATATTCCCAAAACTTGTGGTAAAATATAAAATATTCCATGGACTCACCATGCCTCTTAGCAAACAGCTTGGGGTGTCTACTTTCCAAAATGGGGTCATTTGGGGGGGTTTTGTGGTATCTTGACATTTCAGGGCCTCCTAAACCGTTAGAGGTAGTGAGAAAATGCAATGAAAAATGTACGCCCTTTGAAATTCTGATGGTGGGGATTTGTTTTTGTGGTCCCGTACACAGCTAGGCTCCCAAAAAGTCCCACATATGTGGTATCCCTGTACTCAGGAGAAGCAGCAGAATATATTTTGGGGTGTAATTACACATATACCCATGGCATGTGTGAGCAATATATCATTTCAATGACAACTTTGTGTAAAAAAAAAAAAAAAAAAATTTTTAGTCATTTTTCAAACACCTGTGACAAAAAAATGAAATATTCAATGAGCTCAACATGCCTCTCAGAACATTCCTTAGGATGCCTACTTTCCAAAAAGTGGTAGTTTGGGGGGGTTTTGTACTGCCCTGCCATTTTAGCACTTCATGAAATGAGATAGGCAGTCAAAAATTAAAGCTGCGTAAATTTCTGTATTTACACCATAGTTTGTAGACGCTATAACTTTTGCGCAAACCAATAAAAATACGCTCATTGAATTTTTTTTTGTCAAAGACATGTAGCTAAATATATTTTGGCCAAAAAAAAATACATAAATTGAGTATATTGGATATTTTTTAAAAGACAAAGTTGAAAATGTCATTTTTTTGCAAAATTTTCGCTCTTTTTTTATTAATATCGCAAAAAATAAAAAGCGCAGAGGTGATCAAATACCACCAAAAGAAAGCTCTGTTTGTGGGAAAAAAAGGACGTAAATTTCGTTTGGGTACCACATTGCATGACCGCACAATTGTCAGTTAAAGTCACGCAGTGCCGAGTCGTAAAATACCCCCTGGTCGGAATGGGGGTAAAATCTTCCGGGGCTTAAGTGGTTAAAAAAACTTTTTAGAAATATATAATAATAAAAAAGATATATTGCAAACCATTATATTATTCTTTCAAATCAAGGCACTGTGTGTATACTAATATATCGTAGTAAAAGCTCATTCGGACCCTTGTGTTTTTATAATCACATAACATTTACAGAGAAGAATGTAAGAACATGTTTCTATGTTTCTAACAGAAAAAAATAGCATCTTTAGTACAATTCATAATATCCCTCTTTGTTTCCAAGCAAAAAATACATTCTTAGAAAATGTAAAAATTGTAAAAAAAGTAATCCTGTGGTGCATATTTAAAAAAGATAGTGTGAGCTGACTTTGAGAAAACCATTTTCTATGTGGTTATCCTTCTATGTCATTGATGTGTCAGAGCAGTTCTGCATGGAAGCCAAGGCATAATTATAATCTTTTCATGTGTCATAACACATCTCTAATTGGCATGAGTTTCCTGAAACAGAATTTTTCACGCAGGCTTTCAGAACCAGAAAAGGGATATAGCCAGGCGCCCATACAAACAGCTCTTGGCAAAGAGTGAGAAAACTGCCTGGGCAAGGGCCAAACAAACACCCACGGAGACACTTAAAGGCTTGCCGCCTGTTCATTTCCTTCTTCTTAACTGACAATACGACACTGGATTAAGTGCCACTAATTTAATAAAACTCCTCTCATGAACATGTTACTCTGTATGAAAGCATTAAAGAACATGAATGATCAGCCTCAGGGAAACTAAGAATCAAAGTTCTCCAGATTCCAAGCATCTAAGGAATAATAATCCCATTGCACAGCATAGGCACAACATCTTTAGATCTAACCATATAGGAAAAAGCAAATACAATGAGATGCATGACTAACCAGATGAACGATGTTCAGCATTTTGCTCGGCTGAAAATCATATAGCAGCCATTCTCAAATTCTGAAAACCTCATTTGCAAGACAGTTCATAGTAATAGAGTGTTGTACTGTGTTAGCCATCCATGGAAGCATAAAACTGTACAGCTAAAGTGATATATTTAATTAACTAACTGATGAGATTAAGGACACGGCTACTAAAGGAGTCATTTCTTCCCTAGACTGTGTTCATTTCTAATAAGATATTTTGGGTCCAACTAAAAACAAAACAAAAAAATTGTGAGAAAATATATCAGAGAGCTCTGTGCTTGATTTATACTTAAAGTGATTGTAAAGTTTAATTTTTTTTTGTTTTTGTGTTAAAATAATAAACATGTTATACTTACCTGCCCTGTGCAGTTGGTTTTGCACAGAGTGGCCCAGATCCTTCTCTTCTCATGTCCCTCTTTGGTGCTCCTGGCCCCTCCCTTCTGTTGAGTGCCCCACAGCAAGAAACTTGCTAGGGGGGGGGGGGGGCACTTGAGCCGAGTCACAGTTCCCTGTGTTCATTCAAGCACAGGGCCATGACCCGGCACTGCCCCCTCTGATTGGCTGACTGACTTTGATTCACAGCAGTGAGTGCCAATCATGCCATGCTGCTGTCTCAGTCAATGAGGAGTGGAGTCCCCAGTAGCTTAGAAACTCCTGCAACATCATTGGATAAAGATGGGCTCAGGTAAGTATTAGAGGGGCTGCTTCACACAGAAGGTTTTTTTTTTTTTTTTTATCCTAATGCACAGAATGCAACCTTAACCTAAAAAAAGCCTGAGGGATGGTGCCTAGGACCATTTAAAATATATAAATAAGCTTAGGGAGAATGTTCATCTTTACTGCATTTGTTCTACCCAGCCATGAGAGAGGTCTATATCTCAGGGAGTCCAGCTGATCCTTTACCTTATTCAACATTGGTATATAATTAGTGTTGAGCGAACACGGACTGTATTATTCGTGTTCGTACCGAATAATTGGATTTTTTTTACCCGAACACGGACACGGACACTTTACTGTATGTTCGGGTAAAAATCCGTGTTCGGTCGTTTTATTTCCGGGTTTTGCATGCTTTGGCGCTCTTTTCATGGCGGGCTTTCAACAGCCAATCAACAATCGTTTAACTGGTGTGCCTTAAGCCATCCCAGCCATGCCTGCAAATGTCTTAGTAGCTGTGATTGGCCGTCTGAAGCATGTGACCAAGTCTTTATAAGTTCGAGGCAGCCGCCGCAGCAGCGTCATTCTGCTGCTTAGCTAAGGGACAGAGCACACATCAATGTGCTGGCTGCTGATTAGGGAAAGATAGGCAGGAAAAAACCATTTGTGTCCGGATAGAATTGAGGGACAGGTCGGAGTGTTTAGGCAGGGCGAGTTGTAGGCATTTTAGGGATAGAGTCTGCTGAATTATAGGGTCAGTGTCTTCTACAAACTACAATCGATATTGCTGTGTGGGGGGTGGGGTGAATCTGCACTCAATCCTGATCTACGATCTCTTCTCAATCCTGTTAGGGACAGAGTCTGCTGAATTTTAGGGAAACTGTGTTCTACAAACTACAATCGATATTGCTGTGTGGTGTGGGATTGGAGATAGGCAGGTGTCAGTGATCCACATCCATTTTTCTGTGTGTGAGCTGCAGTGAACACAATCTTTTTGGGCTGCAGTGAACACAATCTTTTTGGGCTGCAGTGAACACAATCTTTTTGGGCTGCAGTGAACACAATCTTTTTGGGCTGCAGTGAACACAATCTTTTTGGGCTGCAGTGAACACAATCTTTTTGGGGTGCAGTGAACAAAATCTTTTTGGGGTGCAGTGAACACAATCCTTTTTGGTGTGCAGTGAACACAATCTTTGTGGGGTGCAGTGAACAAAATCCTTTGTGGGGTGCAGTGAACACAATCTTTTTGGGGTGCAGTGAACAAAATCCTTTTTGGGGTGCAGTGAACAACATCCTTTTTGGGGTGCAGTGAACACAATCTTTTTGGGGTGCAGTGAACAAAATCCTTTGTGGGGTGCAGTGAACACAATCTTTTTGGGGTGCAGTGAACACAATCTTTTTGGGGTGGAGTGAACAACATCCTTTTTGGGGTGCAGTGAACAAAATCCTTTTTGGGGTGCAGTGAACAAAATCATTTTTGGGGTGCAGTGAACACAATCTTTTTGGGGTGCAGTGAACACAATCTTTGTGGGGTGCAGTGAACACAATCTTTTTGGGGTGGAGTGAACAACATCCTTTTTGGGGTGCAGTGAACAACATCCTTTTTGGGGTGCAGTGAACACAATCTTTTTGGGGTGCAGTGAACACAATCTTTGTGGGGTACAGTGAACAGAATCTTTGTGGGGTGCAGTGAACACAATCTTTGGGGGGTACAGTGAACACAATCTTTTTGGGGTGCAGTGAACACAATCTTTGTGGGGTGCAGTGAACACAATCTTTTTGGGGTGGAGTGAACAAAATCATTTTTGGGGTGCAGTGAACAACATCCTTTTTGGGGTGCAGTGATCAAAATCCTTTTTGGGGTGCAGTGAACACAATCTTTTTGGGGTGCAGTGAACAAAATCCTTTGTGGGGTGCAGTGAACAGAATCTTTGTGGGGTGCAGTGAACACAATCTTTGGGGGGGTACAGTGAACACAATCTTTTTGGGGTGCAGTGAACACAATCTTTGTGGGGTACAGTGAACAGAATCTTTGTGGGGTGCAGTGAACACAATCTTTGGGGGGTACAGTGAACACAATCTTTTTGGGGTGCAGTGAACACAATCTTTGGGGGGTACAGTGAACACAATCTTTTTGGGGTGCAGTGAACACAATCTTTGTGGGGTGCAGTGAACACAATCTTTGGGGGGGTACAGTGAACACAATCTTTTTGGGGTGCAGTGAACAACATCCTTTTAGGGTGCAGTGAACACAATCTTTGTGGGGTGCAGTGAACAACATCCTTTTAGGGTGCAGTGAACACAATCTTTGTGGGGTACAGTGAACAGAATCTTTGTGGGGTGCAGTGAACACAATCTTTGGGGGGTACAGTGAACACAATCTTTGTGAGGTGCAGTGAACACAATCTTTGTGGGGTGCAGTGAACACAATCATTGTGGGGTGCAGTGAACTCAATCTTTGTGGGGTACAGTGAACACAATCTCATACTTCTGAAGATTTGAGGGTGCTGCCTGTTCCATACTCCCCCTACTCCTCATCTAGCCTTTTAGGGGTACAAACAATAGTAATTGGGGCCTAGTGTGGTTGTGTACGTGTGATATACATACACTTTTTTTGGATCATATTTTCTATTCCGCTATTTAATCAAAAACCTTTGGGGATCAGTTAAATTGGGGGATAGTCTGTGTTGGTACGTGTGAGAGAGATCCACCTTTCCAAGTTGTTGGGGTTCATCTCATACTTCTGAAGGTTTGAGGGTGCTGCCTGTTCCATACCCCCCCTACTCCTCATCTAGCCTTTTAGGGGTACAAACAATAGTAATTGGGGCCTAGTGTGGTTGTGTACGTGTGATATACATACACTTTTTTTGGATCATATTTTCTATTCCGCTATTTAATCAAAAACCTTTGGGGATCAGTTAAATTGGGGGATAGTCTGTGTTGGTACGTGTGAGAGAGATCCACCTTTCCAAGTTTTTGGGGTTCATCTCATACTTCTGAAGATTTGAGGGTGCTGCCTGTTCCATACCCCCCCTACTCCTCATCTAGCCTTTTAGGGGTACAAACAATAGTAATTGGGGCCTAGTGTGGTTGTGTACGTGTGATATACATACACTTTTTTTGGATCATATTTTCTATTCCGCTATTTAATCAAAAACCTTTGGGGATCAGTTAAATTGGGGGATAGTCTGTGTTGGTACGTGTGAGAGAGATCCACCTTTCCAAGTTGTTGGGGTTCATCTCATACTTCTGAAGGTTTGAGGGTGCTGCCTGTTCCATACTCCCCCTACTCCTAGCCTTTTAGGGGTACAAACAATAGTAATTGGGGCCTAGTGTGGTTGTGTACGTGTGATATACATACACTTTTTTTGGATCATATTTTCTATTCCGCTATTTAATCAAAAACCTTTGGGGATCAGTTAAATTGGGGGATAGTCTGTGTTGGTACGTGTGAGAGAGATCCACCTTTCCAAGTTGTTGGGGTTCATCTCATACTTCTGAAGGTTTGAGGGTGCTGCCTGTTCCATACTCCCCCTACTCCTAGCCTTTTAGGGGTACAAACAATAGTAATTGGGGCCTAGTGTGGTTGTGTACGTGTGATATACATACACTTTTTTTGGATCATATTTTCTATTCCGCTATTTAATCAAAAACCTTTGGGGATCAGTTAAATTGGGGGATAGTCTGTGTTGGTACGTGTGAGAGAGATCCACCTTTCCAAGTTGTTGGGGTTCATCTCATACTTCTGAAGGTTTGAGGGTGCTGCCTGTTCCATACCCCCCCTACTCCTCATCTAGCCTTTTAGGGGTACAAACAATAGTAATTGGGGCCTAGTGTGGTTGTGTACGTGTGATATACATACACTTTTTTTGGATCATATTTTCTATTCCGCTATTTAATCAAAAACCTTTGGGGATCAGTTAAATTGGGGGATAGTCTGTGTTGGTACGTGTGAGAGAGATCCACCTTTCCAAGTTGTTGGGGTTCATCTCATACTTCTGAAGGTTTGAGGGTGCTGCCTGTTCCATACCCCCCCTACTCCTCATCTAGCCTTTTAGGGGTACAAACAATAGTAATTGGGGCCTAGTGTGGTTGTGTACGTGTGATATACATACACTTTTTTTGGATCATATTTTCTATTCCGCTATTTAATCAAAAACCTTTGGGGATCAGTTAAATTGGGGGATAGTCTGTGTTGGTACGTGTGAGAGAGATCCACCTTTCCAAGTTGTTGGGGTTCATCTCATACTTCTGAAGGTTTGAGGGTGCTGCCTGTTCCATACTCCCCCTACTCCTCATCTAGCCTTTTAGGGGTACAAACAATAGTAATTGGGGCCTAGTGTGGTTGTGTACGTGTGATATACATACACTTTTTTTGGATCATATTTTCTATTCCGCTATTTAATCAAAAACCTTTGGGGATCAGTTAAATTGGGGGATAGTCTGTGTTGGTACGTGTGAGAGAGATCCACCTTTCCAAGTTGTTGGGGTTCATCTCATACTTCTGAAGGTTTGAGGGTGCTGCCTGTTCCATACTCCCCCTACTCCTAGCCTTTTAGGGGTACAAACAATAGTAATTGGGGCCTAGTGTGGTTGTGTACGTGTGATATACATACACTTTTTTTGGATCATATTTTCTATTCCGCTATTTAATCAAAAACCTTTGGGGATCAGTTAAATTGGGGGATAGTCTGTGTTGGTACGTGTGAGAGAGATCCACCTTTCCAAGTTGTTGGGGTTCATCTCATACTTCTGAAGGTTTGAGGGTGCTGCCTGTTCCATACTCCCCCTACTCCTCATCTAGCCTTTTAGGGGTACAAACAATAGTAATTGGGGCCCAGTGTGGTTGTGTACGTGTGATATACATACACTTTTTTTGGATCATATTTTCTATTCCGCTATTTAATCAAAAACCTTTGGGGATCAGTTAAATTGGGGGATAGTCTGTGTTGGTACGTGTGAGAGAGATCCACCTTTCCAAGTTGTTGGGGTTCATCTCATACTTCTGAAGGTTTGAGGGTGCTGTCTGTTCCATACTCCTCCTACTCCTCATCCATCCTTTTAGGGGTAGAAACAATAGTAATTGGGGCCTAGTGTGGTTTTGTACGTGCGAGATACATACACTTTTTTGGATCATATTTCCTATTCCGCTATTCAATAAAAACCTTTCTAGGGCAAGATCTTAAATTACAGAAATATGAGGAGACCGTCAAATAAGGGCCGTGGCCTGGGTCGTGGTGCTGCTGGTAGAGCTCCTGTTGCAAGGAGAGGACGTGGTCGATCTGTGCCAGCTACACGCACAAGTGAAACACCTTCCTCAAGTGTGAGTAGGCGACAGAACCTGCATCAGTATTTGGTAGGGCATCAAACGCCCCTAGAAGTGATGAGGCCAGAACAAGTTGAGGCGATAGTAGATTGGTTTGCTGCTGACAGTGCCTCCAGTTCCTTCACATTGTCTCCCACCCAGTCTACTGCAGAAAGGTCAGAGTTGGCACCTGCAGCCAATGTCCAACCGTCTTTCACCTCACCCCCTTGCAAATCAGGCCAGCAGTCTGAGCCCCAAGCCATACAGCAGTCTCTTATTCTTTTTGAGGACTCTGTCAGCAGGGTTTCCCAGGGCCATCCACCTAGCCCTGCCCCAGAAGTGGAAGAGATTGAGTGCAGCGATGCCCAACCACTTATTTCTCAAGATGAGTACATGCAAGGATCATCGCAGCACGTCTCCGATGATGACGAAACGCAGGTGCCAACTGCTGCGGCGTTCAGCATTGTGGAGACCGACAAGGAGGGCAGGGGTGAAGACTGGGTGGAAGATGATGTGGAGGACGATGAGGTCCTCGACCCCACATGGAATGAACGTCATGCAGGTGACCTGAGTAGTTTGGAGGAAGAGGCGGTGGTCGCACAGAGCCACCAGCACAGCAGAAGAGGGAGCAGGGTGCAGAAGCGGAGCGGCCGTGCCCTAGACACTACGCCCGCTACTGCCCAACGCAGCAAGGGAACGAGCGCACCAAAGTCAGCTCAAAGGAGTTCTCTAGCGTGGAAGTTCTTTAGAAAATGTGCTGATGACAGGACACGAGTGGTTTGCACCCTGTGCAATCAGAGCTTGAAGCGAGGCATAAACCTTCTCAACCTGAGCACAACCTGCATGATCAGGCATCTAAGTGCAAAGCACGAGCTGCAGTGGAGTACACACCTTCAAAACCAAGAAACGTCTCTGGCTCATCCTGCTTCCTCTTCTGCTGCAGTCTCGGCCGCTCCAGCCACATCTGTAGTGATACCGGCACCTGCCACCCCGCAAACAGACGATCTGTCAGCAACACCACCACCTGGGTCACCAACAACCATCTCCACAATGTCCCGTGGAAGCGTTCAGCTTTCCATCTCCCAAACACTTGAGAGGAAGAGGAAGTACCCCCCTACCCACCCGCGATCCCTGGCCCTGAATGCCAGCATTTCAAAATTATTGGCCTTTGAAATGCTGTCATTCCGTCTGGTGGAGACGCACAGTTTTAAAAACCTTATGTCGGTGGCTGTCCCACAGTACGTCGTGCCCAGCCGCCACTACTTTTCCAGGCAAGCCATCCCTTCCCTGCACAACCAAGTGGGGGAAAATATCAGGTGTGCACTGCGCAACGCCATCTGTGCCAAGGTCCACCTAACTACGGATACGTGGACCAGTAAGCACGGTCAGGGGCGTTATATCTCCCTAACGGCACACTGGGTAAATGCAGTGGCGGATGGGCCTGAGGCGGATAGCAATTTGGCGCATGTCCTTCCACCACCGAGGATTGCAGGGCGCTTCAGTTTGCCTCCTGTTCCTAACTCCTCCTACTCCGCTTCCTCATCCTCTACCGCCTCCTCATCCGGACAGCGTAACACCTTCACCACCAACTTCAGCACGGCCAGGGGTAAACGACAGCAGGCAGTTTTACAACTTGCCTGTTTGGGGGACAAACCACACACCGCGCAGGAGTTGTGGAGGAGCATGGAACAGCAGACAAATGAGTGGTTGCTGCCAGCGAGCCTCAAGCCCGGCCTGGTGGTGTGCGATAACGGGCGAAATCTCATAGCAGCTCTGGGCCTAGCCGGTTTGACGCACATCCCTTGCCTGGCGCATGTGCTGAATTTGGTGGTGCAGAGGTTCCTTAAAAACTACCCCGATATGTCAGAGCTGCTGCAGAAAGTGCGGGCCGTTTGTGCGCACTTTCGGCGTTCTCACCCTGCTGCTGCTCGCCTGGCAGCGCTGCAGCGTAACTTCGGCCTTCCCGCTCACCGCCTCATATGTGACGTGCCCACAAGGTGGAACTCCACCTTGCACATGCTGGAAAGACTGTGCGAGCAGCAGCAGGCCATAGTGGAGTTTCAGCTGCAGCACGCACGCGTGAGTCGCTCTGCGGAACAGCACCACTTCACCACCAATAACTGGGCCTCCATGCGAGACCTGTGTGCCTTGTTGCGCTGTTTTGAGTACTCCACCAACATGGCCAGTGGCAATGACGCCGTTCTCAGCTTAACTATCCCACTTCTATGCCTCCTTGAAAAAACAATTCGGGCGATGATGGAAGAGGATGTGGCACAGGATGAGGAGGAGGAGGAGGATGAAGAGGTAACATTTCCAAGGCTTTCAGGGCAGTCATTCGCAAGGGGCTCCGAGGGTGGGTTCCTGCACACGCAAACGCCAGGGACGCAATTGTCCAGCAGGGGCACAGTTCTGGAGGATGAGGAGGATGAGGAGGAGGAGGAGCTGGAGGAGGAGATGGAACCATGTTCACAGCAGGGTGGCACCCAGGCCAGCTCATGGCCATCACTGGTGCGTGGTTGGGGGGATACAGAGGACACGGACGATACACCTCCCACAGAGGACAGCCTTTCGTCGCCTCTGGGCAGCCTGGCACACATGAGCGATTACATGCTGCAGTGTCTCCACAACGACCGCCGAGTTGCCCACATTCTAACTTGTGCTGATTACTGGGTGGCCACGCTGCTGGATCCCCGTTACAAGGACAACGTACCGTCCTTAATTCACTCACTGGAGCGCGATCGCAAGATGCGCGAGTACAAGCGCACGCTGGTAGACGCCATGCTGCTGGCATTCCCATCTGACAGCGGGGCCACAGTGGAAGCACAAGGCAGAGGAGGAGGAGGAGGAGGTCGCCAACGCAACCAGGGCACCGCCAGCACCTCAGAAGGCAGGGTTAGCATGGCCGAAATGTGGAAAAGCTTTGTCAGCACGCCACAACAAACAGCAGCACCAGCAGCTCAGATGGAACGTCTTAGCAGGAGGCAGCATTTTACCAACATGGTGGAGCAGTATGTGTGCACACGCCTACATGTAGTGAATGACGGGTCTGCCCCCTTCAACTTCTGGGTCTCCAAATTGGGCACATGGCCTGAGCTTGCCCTTTACGCCTTGGAGGTGCTGGCGTGCCCTGCAGCCAGTGTATTATCTGAACGGGTATTTAGCACGGCTGGGGGCGTTATAACAGACAAGCGCAGCCGCCTGTCCAGAGACAATGTGGACAAGCTCACGTTCATTAAAATGAACCAGGCATGGATCCCACGGGACTTTTCCGTACCTTATGCAGAATAGCAATGGATACCGACCTTACCCACCCATTGTTCCATTTTTGCTCTTTCTCACTCTTTTGGGGTGTACCCTCATTTAAAATTTTTGAAAAGAAGCAGTGTTGGCTACCTCGTCCTCCTCCTCAGGGCCAGATTAATGTAGGGGCTATTGGAGCTGCAGCTCCAGGCCCCTACCTTTTATATAGGCCCCGGGTTGGCCATATTCACTGTTACCGCTCTTCTGTCACTTGTAAACACAGAAGTCTGGCTTCTATGCTCGCTTCCCCAGGCAGCACCCTCAGAACCTCCCCACACAGCGTGAAGGCCGGACAAGGAGGGACAGTTGGCGATGCATGGATGTGTTTATGGGCTTCAGAGACAGCATCCCATGTTGAATTAGGCATGCATGGCTGCACCCTTCCTCCTCTGGGTGCATGGCAAGGCACGGCCCTTAAGGCCCTTCAAAATCCTCAGCACCAAGCCCATGATGCTGTTAATCCGGCCCTGGTCCTCCTCCACCGCCGCTTCCACCTACACCGCCCATAGGTGTGCGCAGCCTATTGCATTAAGGTGTGCACCCCAAAGTTGAAATACACATGCATGTGTTTGCCAGCAGGGAGAGTAATGTATCGGGGCCATGTACCTGTAGGCAAGGAGAAATAGAGCAGAGCAGGTCCCAGGGAGATCTTTCCCATCTCCTCACTGGCAATGCTATGTGCCCTAGGTGATTAGGGTGTGCCCAGGCACACCCAGCACACCCTGTGCGCACGCCTATGTCACCGCCACATCCACCACCACCTCAACCTCCCTCCTACTCCATATGGGCCTCGTCCTTCAGAGATGAAGAAGAACATTGTTTTATTTTTCTGTTTTTTTTTGTTGTTTTAAGTTATTTCCCTATCCACATTTGTTTGCAGAGCACTTGCCATGCTCTTAATTACGTTTTGCTGCCATTTGCAGCACTCTAGCCCTTTCCTTTGGTGTTTTAGAGCCATTTTAGTGCCTTAAAGTTCGGGTCCCCATTGACTTCAATGGGGTTCGGTGTCCGGGAAAAGTTCGGTAAAAGTCCGGGACACGGACCCGGACTTTTTTTTAAAGTTCGGCCGAACCCGTCGAACACGGACATCTAGGTGTCCGCTCAACCCTATATATAATACCAGAGCAATGGTATTGAAATACATATGGGCATATAAATGCCCTAGAATTGCTTATGCAGTACCAGGCAATTTCTATCGCACGAATAGCAGATTGGATACACAATAAGAAGTGTAAGAGCTTGGGTGCCACAAGTTCCCCGAGCTGTCACATACTTTTACACTGAACGCCCTATACATGTGGCACTCACTCCTGATGCCACAGGTGAACTCACTCCTCGGTATTTACTGACTATATTATGAAGTCTAAAAAAAAGCATATTTAATGGAAAAGTTTACATTTTTTAAATAATTGTGCTGATTTTCTGATCCAGTTTTTTTAAATCATTTCCCTTTAAGACTCATCAATTGTTGATAAAATCTGGTCACGCCAACCATTCAGTGCGGCAGGCTGCATGCACTGCTTTATTCTGGAAAATTGTTTTTTGGTATGGAGGTGTTAAAAAGGTACAGTATCTCACAAAAGTTAGTACACCCCTCACATTTTTGTAAATATTTTATTATATCTTTTCATGTTACAGCACTAAAAAAAATTACACTCTGCTACAAAGTAAAGTAGTGAGTGCACAGCTTGTATAACAGTGTAAATGTCCCCTCCAAATAACTCAACACATAGCCATTAATGTTTAAACTGCTGGCAACAAAAGTAAGTATACCCCGAAATGAAAATGTCCAAATTGGGCCCAGTTAGCCATTTTCCCTCCCCGGTGTCATGTGACTGTTACAAGGTATCAGGTGTAAATGGGGAGCAGGTATGTTAAATTTGATGTTATCGCTCTCACTCTCTCATACTGGTCACTGGAAGTTTAACATGGCATCTCATGGCACAGAACTCTTTCTGAGGATGTGAAAAAAAGAATTGAGCTGACTCAGCTCATCTACATAAGGGCCGTGTCTTCAGTGAGAGTCCTGTGTGTGCTCTTCCTATAGACTACCAGCCTGCACATCACTTCCGTGTTGGTGCCCGTAGATGACCGTTATGTGATCCTGTGACCTGATGCCTTTACTGGGGATTGAACTAACACCATTTGGAGATATTTGAGTCTTCCCTTATTCTGGATATCGGAGTCCATGAGACCTTTTTGAAGTTCTACGTTTGGCATTACTTAATCTACTTCTGGTAAGCAGTTTGTGGATCAGGGTGGCGGTCACTGTTTCTGTGTGGAGTCCGCTGCATTTCTGGATAGCTATCTATTTTTATTAGCACAATACAAGTTTATCTCTGGTAAGCAGTCTGTACTTCCGGTGGAGTTTTCTATCCTTTGGAGTTCAAATTTAATTTCTTATGTGGTATCAATATACATCTGGTAAGCAGTTTGTGCACCTAGTGGCGGTTATCACATTATCGGTGGTGTTGATATTACTTGGCATCTTTGTCACACACTGAATGTTCAATAATTTGGTGTGATACATTTCACTAAATTCGTGCACAATAGCAGTTTTCAATTTATACCAGTTTTACGCTATGGGTTTCCATACAATTTTCTTTTACATGGTTTATGCCTACTGAACTTATTGTATTGTCTGAGAATTGGAGATACTTTGGAGTTTCGACTTGGCTGTGGGATATCCATTGGAGACTCTGGACGTATAAATCCTTGAATTTGGCACAATATTTGATACACTTGGTAAGCAGTTTGTACCACTAGCGGATGTTCGGTGAAACAATAAGAATACTAATTCCTCATTTTTGGAATTTTGATTCAGAGACTTTATGGACTTTATTTCTACTAATATTTTATATTGTGCGGTCACAGCACTTTTTTATGAGTAGCGCAGCTTTTTATTTTATAGTTTTTTTGGGTGTATGTCACACTTTAGGTTGCTGCTTTATTTATTTACTTAGCACGGTTATCCTTCTTATACACATGTACTGTGACATACTGAAGCAGAGCATGATCCCCTCTCTTCAGGTGACTGGGACGCAGGGCAGTATTCCAACATGATAATTACCCAAAACACACCTCCAAGAGGACTACTGCCTTGCTAAAGAAGCTGAGGGTAAAGGTGATGGACTGGCCAAACTTCCAAAGTGAAAAAGTGACCGCACTCAGAGATGAATGAACTTGAAGTGTTTATTCCCATTCATAAAAGACAACGGTGCATCGAACAGACATGGACACGGCTGACATGTTTCACGACTCTATAGGTCGCTTACTCATAACCATGTTTCACGACTCTATAGGTCGCTTACTCATAACCTGGTTATGAGTAAGCGACCTATAGAATCGTGAAACATGTCAACCGTGTCCATGTCTGTTTGATGCACCGTTGTCTTTTATGAATGGGAATAAACACTTCAAGTTCATTCATCTCTGAGTGTGGTCACCTTTTCTCTTTGGAAGTTTGATCACTGGACGGCGGATCCGACCAGCACCTGGATATCTGTGCCTCACCTGAGCGGCTTTCCCTGTGTTGCTTGAATGATGGACGGGCCAAGCATGTCTCCAGATCTAAAACCTTTTGAGCATCTGTGGGGTATCCTCAAACCGAGGGTGGAGGAGCACAAGGTCTCTAACATCCTCCAGCTCAGTGATGTCATCATGGAGGAGTGGAAGAAAGACTCCAGTGGCAACCTGTGAAGCTCTGGTGAACTCCATGCTCAAGAGGGTTAAGACAGTGCAGGAAAATATTGGTGGCCACACAAAATATTGACACTTTGGGCCCAAATTGGACATTTTGACTCAGGGGTGTACTCACTTTTGTTGCCAGCGGTTTAGCCATTAATGGCTGTGCATTGAGTAATTGTGAGAGGACAGCAAATTTACACTATTAAACAAGCTGTACACTCACTACTTTACATTGTAGCAAAGTGTCATTTCTTCAGTGTTGTCACAAGAAAAGATATAATAAAATATTTACAAAAATGTGAGGGGTGTACTCACTTTTGTGAGATACAGTACGTATAGTATGTGGGTGGCTGCAATGTGGCATAATTCTGTATTGTTGAAGGCGCACAGTGGGACCCAACCTATGTTCTTGCATACAGGCCCACTGCTTTCAGAAAAAACCCTTGCCTCTGTCAGCGACCCTTTTGACAAGAACTGAGGAAGTTCAAATATTTTTAAAATAGGACATTGCAGTTTCAGTCTATTTCATTTCATATTGTGATGTTTTATGTAGTTATACTGTATGTTAAAATGTGGAGGCAGTAAGTTGAATTATCAAATGGCTTTTTTATATCTCTCAGCAATTACATTAACTTTACAACATCCTACTGCTGAAACCTCCTTCATATGACAAAAGTAGAAATACAGCATGAAAAAAACACAGAATGCCTCTATAATAATAGTGATGCAACTATAAAACAAATGATACATTACATTGCATACTTCTTCTTTTAATGTGTTGTTTACCTGCCCTTTGTGTCCCTGCTAAAGTTATTCCCCCTTTCTATTTGTCCTGGAGACCACTGTAATTGAGACAGTATGTGAGGGGAAATCCAACATTTCACAGTTTTTACAAGAACAAGAGGAGAGGGTAAATCTTGCAATAAGACACTTACTTCGGTGGCAGCTGTCTAAGAGATGCATTCCCTGACTCAAGTGAAACTTCATCTCACTTACTGTTGCATCTTCAGGACAGGAAATTATTAAAAATGTCCCCAACAAGACCATATCCACATGTAGCAGGATTCCCAGGCATTGGACCTGATGTGGGTCTGCCATGGTCACCGGTAACACCTTCAGCCCATTTAGGCTGAATACCCAAGTGTGAGATTTGAGTTTAAAGACCAGTCCGGCATTTTTGGTTTGTTTTGTTTATTTTATATTTGGGATGGGAGAAGGGAATGAGTGGGATACTCCTCTGGCTCAACTAGGTACAAAATGGGACACTTGAAGAAAAATGCCTTTTAGTGCTGTCTTGACGCTGGCTGGGGGCCGACCAATGCTTGCTGACGCTTCAAAATACCGACTTGCTGTATTGTACTTGAAACTTGACTTCTGACACTCTGGTTAGCTCAAAAGCTCTGGACTGTACTAAGAACTGACTTCTGACACTCTGGGTAGCTCAAAAGTCCTGAACACTGCTCCCTCCAGTCCTCCCTGACAGAGGTAGCTTCTATAAATTGCTTCTGCAACTCTCAACACTGTACACTGCACACCACCCGCTGTACACTTAACTCTTTAGGGCCCACACACTGGCACCCCCCCTATACTTCAGGGTCCACACACTGGCTCCCCCTCTATACTTCAGGGTCCATGCACGGGCACCCCCTTTACTCTTCAGGGTCAACACTGGCACCCCCTTTACTCTTGCACCTGCACCGGCTAGCTAGCTCCTGGATCCCTCTGACCTTCCCCAGAGTGGTCCCCTCTCACTAGGCAGACCCCCAGGGGGCAGTTTGCAGTACTCATGAACTGGGAATGCTTTCCTGAAACTGGACCCCTCTCAGCTCCGCTGGTCCTCTGTACCGGATCCTCTCTGCAGCTCAGCTCAGCCTTCTGTCCCCTCTCACTAGGCAAACTGCCTGAAACACCCGATTCCTCTGACAGGAGGAGAGACAGCGCACACTCCCTCCTGGGACTCTGTTTCCCGCCAAAGATGCTGTGTCATGTGCTCCCCTCAAACTTATACCCACTCCCAGAATGCTGTGTGGCAGAATCTGCCTTGCTGGGGTAGATAAAGGCCTGAGTGCACCATTGGTTGGGTTTCCTCCACTGCCCAATGAGAACCCTCTCATTAAGTACAGTGGGGAGACTCCCCAGACCCAACCGCCACACCTGGGAGACATGACAGTCCAGCTGAAAATCATGGCCCTGCTGTTAAGCAGACAAGGCCCAGTATACTTTACCTAGCACCTACCTTGTAGGATGCTACACACAATCAAAAAGTATTGGTTAAACATAAACTTTAATTCATACATCTATGTATCCTCCAACGCTAGTTTGTGAATGGACAGTGAGGCAGAACCTGCGTTCTGATAACCGTATTTGTCTGCAGTCCTCATTTCAGAATGTTTTTTGTTAGTATGTGGGAACTGACAGCATAGAAAGTGAATAGGAGAACTTCACAGGGCTGTAAAGTCAGTTTACAGTGTCTGGATTTGTGTCTATTTTAGATTATATGTGAAAATGATAATTTTTTTCGTATTTTGATGTGGTGTTTTGAGGTGTGCAATGGCTGCATGCATGCACATTTTCTTTGAGTTTTCTGTAAAAAGGAGATAGCACTTTTTTAGAATAAGAATTTGGGTGAAGTTTAAAATATATTCTTGGTTTCATCCCCAGTCACTAAATATTCACAAGATCTTTTTTATCAGAATCTGCATGCTGGAGACCAGATGTTAGACAATATACATTGTAAGATATTTTCCAGGTGCATTTGATGTGAATAAAAGCATTTAGGTGAGCTCAAACCATGTAATAAGAACATTCCATTAACAAAACAAGCCACATGTAAAAAATGTAGTCCTTACTAAACCTTTTTTGGGATGAGTTAAGTTCTGAAAAATTTGTTAGCTTGAAACTTGTTGCTCTGGTTTACAAAGTTCACTCATCTCAACTCCAAATTATTCTTTACTTAAATGATATATTTATATTTTGTACAGAGGAGATATTTTAATTGCAGTATAATATATATATTGGGGCAGATAATTTCTCAACCACTCACCACTTCATCCTAGCAAAAGATTAAATAAGCAGCCTAGGCGGCTTTCAGCTTTTTGTCTTTACATGGACCTGTTAATACTATGCAGCATTACTTAAACTGAATGTAAACCATATGTTTCTAAAATAATAAATATGTTATATTTACCTGCTCTGTGCAATGGGGGTCTCCACCGGCATCCTTGGCTGCTCCTCTACTCTGTGCACCCCCGTAGTGGACCACTTCCTATGGTGGCACACCTGCAGGCTCACTCCCGAGCCAGGATGCGTGCATTCATAGACGCACACATCGTGGCTTGACCCCACTCCCGCCTCACAGGATTTGCTTGAAAACAGCAGGAGCCAATGGCTCCCTTTGCTGCCTCCATGACCTGTGAGGAGAGAGAGAGAGAGAGAGAGAGAGAGAAGAGAATGCCAATGCAGATAGGCACAGCGCTGGATCGAAAAAAGAGGTTAGAATAAGGTAGATAAGGGAGTGATACAACTGCTAGGACATTTTTTGCCCTATTGTCCTGCCTTTACAGCCTACAAACTGAAAAGAAACCACACTTGTGGAACAAATAAACAATAAAGTATAAAAAAAGCTACTAGGATGCTATAAGATATTCAATATAGCAATAACAATCTGTTTCTGCTGCGGTAATAAAAACAAATGAGTATTTTCTAAAGTTTAAAGTTTGTGAAAAACACAATTATGTATCAAAACACAAAAAGTCCACACTTGTGAATATCACAGAAATATAGGATGGCCAAAAAGGGTCTAAAAGATAAACACTGTGAATTCCATGCCAGGTGAATCTCCATCACCACAAAGACACAGCTGGAGACTTACCTGAAGTATACGGCTCAATTAACTGAGAAGTCATTAACCTCCCTGGCGGTATGATTATGTCAGGAATTACATACCAAAAGCGGTACAATTGTTTTCATGGAAATTTGGGGTTATGTATTATAGGCCTACAATTCTTAGTAATTACTGACTTAAACCTGACCAAAACAAGACTCTAGTAGACATCCCAGATGTGATAAATTTGAAACACAAACACGTGAATTATAATCGAATCAATAATATTATTTTATTATTTAATATATAATATATATAATAAAATTATATTATTGATTAGATTATAATTCATGCATTATATATTATATATAGATATATGTGTGTGTGTGTATATATATATATATATATATATATATATACACACACATATATATATATATATATATATATATATATATATATATATATATATAATATATAACGCATGAATTATAATTGAATCAATAATATAATTTTATATATATATGTGTGTGTGTGTGCATATATATATATATATATACCGGTATATATATATATATATATATATATATATATATATATATATATATATATATATATACATATATATATATATATATATATATATATATATATATATATATATATATATATGCATATATATATATATATATATATATATATATATATATATATATAATATAAAATGTGTTTTGTGTTTTGTGCAACGTTTTTTTTTTTTTGAATTTCCCTCCCTAGTTCCGCTCCCATGCAGCATTGCTGCTGCAGGGAATGGAACTAGGAAGTGATCAGACCGACGGAGGGACGGAGGAGCGGCGGGACTCTCGGCTGGCGGTCACAGCAATGAGAGATCATCGCTGGATTGCCAGAATAAGGTAAGAGAACACCGCCGCGCTCTCTGCAATCCACCCCGAGCGTGACTCGGGGTTACCGATCCTGATATGAAAAATCAACCCCGAGTCACGCTCGGGATTACCACTAAGGTGGTTAAAATGCATGGTACAGTCATAACCAAAGGGTTATGGCCTGTACACACGATCCAAAAATCGGATGAAAAATAACGCTTGTGAAAAGATCGGACGATAATTTGATCGTTAGTACACAGCTTACGAGAGGCGATCACGACAGTTCGCCCGATATTATCCGGTCGTTCAAGCATAAAAATTTTGATCGTATTATAACACATCGTACGATAATCGTATTATCAGTATGTTGTTCGTCCAAAAAAAATGGTGAGCAGTAGACAGCGCATGAGCAGTAGACATCATTTCCCCTCACACGCTACAGCGTGGTTACGCATACCGGAAGCTTTTGAATCATCGTCCGAGAAAATTCGTATCGTAAGTAACCTCTCCCATTTGCGAATATAATTGAGAGTTCCTAGCAACCAAACAAAAATGGACGGAACGTCGTCCGATTTTCGGATCGTGTGTACTGGGCATTAGGCTTTCTTCCACTGGGTCAATGGCCAGGAGGATAGAGGAACACATCAATATAAATTTTCATCTCTGGACATCCTCTAAAGTATAAGAGAAGAGGGAGACCTAATGCTCCACATACAATATCAGATGAACACTTTTATTACAATAATAAAATGCACTTAAAAAGTTAAATGACAGCTCTGTATAATAGGTCATCCTGAGTGGCTGAAACACACTTCAAGGTACTTCAAAGGACACTTCCAGGAACGTGATGACGTCACGACATGTAGCTCTTCCATACACTTTCTGTCAGAGCTGACATCTTTTATGATCCAACTTCCTGTTAGATGGTCAGCCATGTTAATTCTCCATGTTCCCACTGTGTGTAGGAATGTAGCCACCATTTTTTGTTCACTCCCATGATGGCCTAAAGACTGTGGACTGTGGACTATGGTGTAGTGCAGATGATGACTACAAATTACGTGCACTGTTTGTTCTCAGCGAATGGAAGTGATGGGTAAAGGGAGAGGTTCGGACGTTCACAGAAGATGTTACAAGGAGACAGAAAAACACAGTAAAAAATGTTTTTGAAAAATAGTTTACAAGGCCATTAACCTCCCTGACGGTATGATTCTTTCAGATTTTAGGTGCTGAAAGCAGTACCATTATTTTGCTAGTAATTCTTAAGGATGAGCAGCCCAAACCAACTATTTACATATGATTTTTTTTTACTGTGTGTTGTTCTGTATAACATCTCGGGTATGATAAAGTTTGAAACACAAAATCAAAAATGATAATATAATAAATAACTATAAATAAGTTAAAGTATATGTATATATATATATATATATATATATATATATATATATATATATACATATACATATATATATATATATATATATATATATATATATATATATGTATACATATATTATATATATATATATATAAAAAGTACAGTAAAACTGCAGGAAAGGGCACTGGGGGGCAAACTAATATCAATTTATTTTATTTTGTAATGAAATCAGTGTGTTTGTGTTTTTTACTCTTGAAATTTTCCGCCGGTTCCACCCCCCTGCGAGCGCCACGTCGCAGGAGATGGAAGCCAGGGCTCACAAGCATCGGGCGGAAGATCCGGCCGCCGTATGCAGAAGGGACACATCGCTGGATCCCGGCGACAAGGTAAGTAACCCTCTACAAGGATCCAGCGATGCACCCTGGCGGTACCCCGAGTGTGGCTCGGGGTTACCGCTAATGGCACTAAAATTTCACTCGGGAATACTGCCAGGGAGGTTTAGCAATGTCTATGAAGGTGTATGGATTTTTTATGGAAAATAAAGATATTGTT